>NW_027436667.1:978021-1325657 GCF_031877795.1 Strix aluco
TAAGCAAAAAAAAAGAAAACAGATTTATTCTCTACTTCCCATGAACAGGCGATGTCGGGCCTTCTCAGGAAGCAGGGCTCCAATACGCGTAGTGGTTGCCTCGGAGGACCAAGGGTGACCCCACCCCCTTCCTCCTTTTTCCCAGCTTTATACTTGAGCAGACATCATATGGTCTGGAATATCCCTTTGGTCAGTTCGGGTCAGCTGTCCTGCGGGCGACCCCTCCCAAGATCTTGCCCACCCTGTCCCACCGTGGGGGGGAAATGTCGGAAAGAGCCTTGGTGCTGTGTAAGCACCACTCAGCAGTAGCCACAACACCAGTGTGCTATCAACACCCTGCCAGCTCCCAACATAAAACACAGCACCATGAGGGCTGCTAGAGGTGAAAACCAATTCCGGCTCACCCAGGCCCAGTACACTCCCCCACTCCTGGGCCACAGACTAACCTGAGGAGTTAAGTACTGCTGACAGCAGTAAACAGAGCGTGAAGATGCCACTTTGACGAGCCTGGCTCTGCCCTCCTTATCACTTGGGGATGGGTATAACAGCCCCTCACCTCCTAATGGCCTGGGAGAACAATAAGAGAATTGCACACCCAGCAAGTTCTTGCACAGCTGGCAGAAGACACCAGAACACCTCATTGTCCAAGCTAGGCCGGAGTGAAAAGGTATCTGACAAAAGTCAATTCTCTTGGACCCTATAAACACCGACCCCAGTGAGACCCTCTGAGCTCCCCTGGACCGCAGTGGCCTGTGACCAGCATCTCCCCTGAGCTGGGACGCCTCTCAGGTACCAACTCCTCGGGGTACCGTCCACTGATAGAGCCGACAGAAGGCCAGGGCAAAGTCAACCCGCTTGAGTCTCAATTATTGCCCGCTGAGGAATGCTGAGGCATTGTGGGTATTTACTCTGGACTCAAGAGGAAGGAAATTTTACTTTGAGCTAGCTTCTCTTTCACCCACTTGATCTCTGCTTACCAATGTGTTGAGGTATACACAGTCATTTTCACGCGTGTGGGGACAGACATATTTTACTGGATCCACATACTTTGTCTGTCTGAGAGTTTGTACGTTTTGCATTTGTGAACACGCACGTACATATGTATAGATTTAAGGTACTGAAACAAAGAACTTAACTCCACAGTCAGAATTGAGTATGACTGTTAAGCAGGTATTCTTTATTCGCATAGTGGTCTACATACTCTTCCTCACACTGTCAGCTAGCTGAACTTTAGGTTTTTTGTGTCCATATATGGTCATAGAGTTACCTCATCCATCCTTCAGCTCCCATTTATTCCAAGGAGGTTAGTTTAGACCAACTTCCCGTCGCTTATCTTGACACTGGTGTCTTCTTAGGCACTTGTTTTTTAGGTTCCTGCTATCAGGGATGTACTCAGGGAGGTTTCCAGACTGTCCAAGGTCTGTCTTATCTCCACTAGGAAAGGAGTTACAGGTTTCAAAACATCTTACAAGCGGGTAATGACTACAGAAGGAGTTAGGAAAAAAAACGTGTAAATGAAATTGCATATTTTGCAGTAAAATACAGGAAAAATAAAAGCTAGTAAAACACAGGTGATGGTTAATGTTAAAACTAGATGTCCTACTTTACGAGTCCCTGTACATTAGCAATTTCAAGTATACCTGTAGCAACTTCCCTTCAGAGACCTATAGAAAATCTTTACCCCACCAACACAGCCCTCCTTTGCCTGCAGGGTGCCATGTCCTTTTACTAGTTTGCAGTTGGTTTTTTGCGGGGGAGAGCAGCTGGCGAGGGGCAGGAGGATGGGGCTGCCTCCAAATTCAGCTCAGCTCCCCTCAGGGGTTGACCCCTCTGCGTTCTGGCTGACAGAAGTGACCGAGGACCTCCCGATCCAGCTCTGCTGTAGGCTTGGGAGGAATGACAAAGACCTGCTGTATTAAGCCTGCTGGAAACAGAGTACAACGGATGGTCAGGTGCATCCCAGCAGAAGGGGTGGTCGGGGGCATCCAAAGCTCTTGTGCCGCTACTTCTTGCTACGTTTCTTGCTGGGTTTTGATCAGGAGCAGCCTCTGCTTCTTGATGTCTTCCCAGCTGAGGACAAAGCCACAGTCTTCGCCATCAAAACCAGAGGGGTCTGGAGGAGAAAGCAGAGAGAAGGGGGCTGGGAAAGGTCTGTGGGGCCACCTCTGCTGTGCCCATGTCCCTGGGGAGATCTGGCCCATTTTGGAGGGCTGGTGGCATCCCGGAGAGCCCCGTGCCAGGCCCTCGGGCACAGGCACTGCTGACGGGCTCTTCCAGCCCAGTATCCCAGGGTGACCTGCAGGACCTGGGGATGCCACCGCTGGGGTCCATCCCCAACACTGCTGGGGCTTCCCATAAAGGTCTGGAACTACGGGGGCGGTGGATTAACCTCCGCTTTGGTAAAAAAAAGGCAGAGAGCTGCCAAAAGCACCTTGTCTCCTCCAAGAGCATCCAATCAGAGGAGGCCACAGGCAGAGTCAAGCACTAGTTTTTCTTCAGACCCAGTGAAGGGGATTTTGAAGAAGAGGGCCCCCCTCCTTGCCCCACAGCATCTCCTCTTGTTTCTGCTAGGGTTCAGTGCTTACCACCCCACCGGTTGCCGTCGTTCTCCCACATCCCCAGCTAAAGCCACCCGCCATGCTCAAAGCCTTGGAGACAGCGAAGGTCAGCCCCAAGGTCTGGAGGCAACTCCTGGGTCGGGGTCTGCTGGGACAGTGGGAGGCAGGTGAGGATGCTCAGAACTCCCCCTGGGCAGGGGCTGGGACAGTCGCTGGGGCACATGTCCCCACTCCTAGCCAAGGACACAGAATTCATTTCATCAGCCCAGCAGCATTTCCCTGCCCATAGCATCTCTGCAGTTCTCTCAGATAACACACAGGTGCTGTTGAAGAGATTTGTGTCCTGGAGGGCAGCTCGCAGCTTGGAAGGACACTTCAAGGAGTTAACCGAGATTCCTCCTGATGGTATCACATAAAGGGAGAGCCAGCTCATTCCCCACCGCCACTGACTGCATGGCCCAGTGTATCACAGCTGGGACACCTCATTCCCATGGACATGGCTGCAGGGGAGGACCACAAAGTCAGTGCCTGACTCTGCAGATAAAACCTCCATCTCAAGAGAGCCTGACAGCATGAACAAGAGCAGCACAGACAGGTGGAGAGACAAGAAGAAATAGCGATGGTCCAGCCAAGAAAGGCCAGCATAGAGATAGCCAGGCATGGGGGAGAAACATCCCCTTCCCAGCTGTGCACATCACCGTGAGATAGCAACATCGAAGGGTACTGCTCTCACCCCTGTACTGGGCAGAGGGAAATGATCAGGTGGCAGGAGTGATGTACATCACCTCCTCTGAGCCTCAGGTGGACAAGGAGCCTACTCATGCCCTAGAACCCATGGTTGTGAGTTCTAGGATGTGCATCTCAGCCGGGCGGGAGAGGAGGCATAAAGAGGGGTTGCTCAGGGAAGGATCTGCACTGCAGGGGATGATGGGAGGTGCCATATATCCCCTGAAAGGAGATTTTTGGTAAGTGTTTCCTTCAGTCCCTGCCCATGTGTCTGCTGCCTGCAGCTGCCCCCTGCCAGGACCTGCTTCTCTGTCCCCATGTCTGATCCTTGTCCAGCTCACAGATGCCATCCCAGCCGCTGTGTGTTCAGCTCTGCTCTGCAGACACCTCCAGGGACAGGGCAGTGCCCAGGGGCACCTCTGTGTTTCCAAGTTCAGATTGGCAAATCACACGAGCCCTGATGAGGCTGGAAAGGTGATGCTGTAAGCCATGGGGATTGATCTAATGCTTCCAGACTCATTCATCACTCAGAGAAACAGACTGGGAGTATCAGTGCCTTCTCCAAACTAGTGTGAGTAATTCCTGCCTCTCATTCCCCACACAGCAAACCTAGAGTAGAAAATTGAAAGTAAATGCTCTTTCCCATCCAAGTAAACCTCCCTTTTTTCTGCATTAGGAAAAATTCCCTTCAAGATGGCTATCCTATAAGACAGAGCTGTGAGCAGCCCTGACCCACACAGCACCCTCTGAACAGCAGAAGGACTGTGCCTCCTCTTAGGCATCCATGGCAGAAACACCAGACACAGCTAAAGTCAGGAAGAGGTTGACTTGGTTGGGGGCTTTCAGCTCTTCCACAACCTTCTGTCACCTCCACCACAGGCTGTCCTATGGTGTTACATCACCTACACCTCTTTCTCTGCAGGCTGTAGTCACCCACCCAGCTGTCCCACCTTGCTCTCAGCTGAACATCTTCCTCCTGGTTCTTCCTTGAAACAATAATCTTTGGGCTGATCCAGACTCCTTCTGGGTGATGCGTTGCATCGCAGCACTGCCCTAGGAAGAATTTTTTTTTCTTTGTGTCCAGTCTGGACTTCCCAGCTGCACTTAGTGCCATTTCTTTCTCATGCTGTTTTCCACTATGAAGAAAAACTCACCATCTCGTGTAGAACCTGTATTTAAGCACCCTTGGGCTACTCCTGTACTGTCCCAAGTCTCCACACCATTGAGCCCATGTTGATCAGCCTCTCTGTACTGGTCATGTGTTTGAGGCCTCCAAAGGCCATCTTGGGAGATTTCTGGACACTCTCCAAGCTGTTTGCAGATGAAAATGTAGTGGTCATAGGCCATGAAAGACAGAGTGTGACTTTTTATGGGGGCCAGTACTGGCAGGACAAGGGGCAATATTTTTAAGCTGAAAGAGCATACATTTAGATACTGCATTAGATTTAGATGAGGTTTAGATTTTAGACACTGGAACTGGTTTCATAGAGAAGTTCCAGGGAGGGGGCAGCCACCACTTTTCTGGGCAATCTCTTCAGTCACACCCTCACAGTAAAGAATTTGTTCCTTATACCTATTCAAAAGCTCCCCCTTTTCATTTAAAACTGTTATATCTCATCCTATGGCTACACTCCCTGATAAAGAGCCCTCCCCATCTTTCTTCTAGGCCCCCTTTACGTGTTGGAAGGCTGCTATAGGATTCCTAAGAGCCTTCTCTTCTCTTCTCTTCTCTTCTCTTCTCTTCTCTTCTCTTCTCTTCTCTTCTCTTCTCTTCTTCTCTTCTCTTCTCTTCTCTTCTCTTCTCTTCTCTTCTCTTCTCTTCTCTTCTCTTCTCTCTCTTCTCTTCTCTTCTCTTCTCTTCTCTTCTCTTCTCTCTCTTCTCTTCTCTTCTCTTTCTCTTCTCTTCTCTTCTCTTCTCTTCTCTTCTCTTCTCTTCTCTTCTCTTCTCTCTTCTCTTCTCTTCTCTCTCCCTCTCCCCTCTCCTCCCCTCTCCTCCCCTCTCCTCCCCTCTCCTCCCCTCTCCTCCCTCCTCCCTCTCCTCCCTCTCCTCCCCTCTCCTCCCCTCTCCTCTCCTCTCCTCCCCTCTCCTCCCCTCTCCTCTCCTCTCCTCTCCTCTCTCTCCTCTCCTCTCCTCTCCTCTCCTCTCCTCTCCTCTCCTCTCCTCTCCTCTCCTCTCCTCTCCTCTCCTCTCCTCTCCTCTCCTCTCCTCTCCTCTCTCCTCTCCTCTCCTCTCCTCTCCTCTCCTCTCCTCTCGCCCAGCATGGGTCTCTGATATATCCTGTGAACCGAGGAGGGCTGAGTCCATGGGACAGGGAACCACCACCCCTCCCAGAGTGGGGCAGAGGACCCAGGGGGCTGGGCTGCCTGTCCATGCTCCTCTCCTGCCCTGAAACCAAATTGTGCTCTCTGGGGATGGTGGTCACTGGTGCACTGGTAAGAACATGTGTCCTTCTGTGACTCCAAAACACGGGGTGTCCCAAGGGCTGGCACCAGCTGCCCCTTGCCTCTCCCAGCCTCCTGGCAGGACACCACAGTTTGCCCTAATTTGCCCTTATCTGGGGCACACTGTGGGTGGGAAAGGGATCTCCTTTACAGAAACACCCCAGGCGCCCAGGCTCCCTCAGCCATTCTGCTCATTGCGGTGGTGCAGCCAGAGAGGACCCGGGCATCCAGGCGCTGGCAGAGGAGAGGGGACGTGGACACGGGGACACACACACACACACAGAGTGAAGCTTTGCTGAAGGGGTTTATTGATCATTAGAGGGAAATGACCCAGGGCTCCCACGGGATCAGGTGGGGTCATCCAGGGATGATCATCTCCTCATGCCACTGGAGGGGGACAGGACAAGAGTGTCACCACCAGCTTTGGTCCTGAAAGACAGAGCCCAAAATGTGACCCCCAGTGTCAGCTGGGACATGAGAGGGGCCTTGTCCCCACCATCTCTCTCTGCAGAGTCCTGAGGAAGGAGAAGGGAATGGGAGACCTCAAGATACCCAGGACAGAACTTGGTTCTCCTGAGACCCCTGTGGCACCCAAGGCCCCTTGCCCAATGTGTCATTGCCCCAGGATGCCCCTACATCTCCCAGAGCCCTGCCCAGCCCTCAGGGTGATCCTGGGGTTCTAGATGGCACCAGAGGCCCTGCCTGGCCTGCACGGTGACCCTCTGGGGCCGTAGAGCCCCACGGAGTGCACAGGGGGCAGCTCTGTCCAGCTCACCCTGATGGGTGCCATGGGGCAGGGACAGTCCCCTCTGTTTCATTTTCCCATACCCAAGGTCTGCCCACCCCTGAGGCCTCAGGGATGCTCTGGGCCCAGGATCCTTCTTGGGGCTGAAGATGCACTGATGCTGCTCACCTAGGCATCAACAGCTGCAGCCAGACGTTTTCGGTCCACATCCTCCAGCATCTCAGCAGCCCCATAGGGCTGGGGAGAAAGGGATTGTTAGGGACACACTTGGGTGCACTGGGGTATACTGGGCAGCAGGGGAGCAATGGGGTCCTTGGGGAAGGTGCCTCCAGGGACAAATAGGGTATAAGTGCTTGTATGGTGGTGCACAGAAAGGAGTGGGAGTCCTGGGGAAGGGGCCCACATGGGTGAATGGCTGTGTACTGGGGCATCCGGGTGTGTACTGGGGTGTACTGGGTTGTAGTGGGATGGATGGGAATGACAAGGGGGACCACGAGGAAGGGGGCTTCCCTGGAAAAGCACCGGGGTGAAGGAGTGTTCTTTAGGGTTGAAGTGGGGTGCACTGGTCTGTACTGGGTCACACTGGGATGCCCTGGAGGGTCATGGCCATGGGAGGGGAGGGTGTGGGGACAACAGAACTCATGAAACATACCTTCTTCCATCCCCCATATTTGAATCCACCCTGCAGAGAGACCATGAGACCTCACTGGTCACTAGGCTGTCCCCAGTCCCAGCAAGGGATGGGAGAACCAAAGTGCCCTCCAGTTCCCCAGACTGGGTGCCCTCCAAGTCCACCCCACTACTTACACCAAGGATAAGACCTCCACTTCCTTCTATGGATTTCTAGGGAAGAAGAGCAAAGGGGTGGTGTGGATTAGATCTTCGTGGGACTGGGGGTGGGATGCAAATGTCCCCAGTCCCCCCAGGCCCATGGCTTCCCCCTGGTCTGAGCAGGAAAATCCCTTCTGTTCCCCTCAGCCCAACTCCTCCAAGTTTCACCTGGGATACCTGTTCATTCAGGGACCAGGTGTGGGAATGGAGACAGGGAGAGTGTGGGGAAATCAGGGCCTCCAAAGAGGATGGGGATGAGGTGGGAGAAGACCCAAAGACAGGGCACTGGGGTGAATTAGTGGCCCCAAGGCTGCTGGGCTGAGGGTGTTGGAGGGACAGGAATGTGTGGGATGCGAGTGAGGGATAAAGGAATTCAAGTGGAGAGGACACGGGGACTTCAAGAACAGTGGTTGGTGAGACTAGAAGGCAGAGGACTGCAGAGGTTAAAAATGACAGGATTGGGAGAGTTTTTGGGAGTGGGTTTTCAAGGGAGTGATTAAAGGGAGGGCATTTGGGGACCCTAGATAGGACATGGAGGAGATCCTGGGAATGAGATGTCTGAGGACATCAAAAGGATGGGAATGGGACACACAAGCGGAGGGAGGTGTGGGCACCGAGACAAGAAACCGGTGTGGGTTGTCCCAGGGAGGAGACAAGTCCGAGCATTCAGTGAGGAACTCAGGCTCTGGGCACAAGAACATTAATTGCAGGAGTAGGGGTGGGTACAGAGGGAATTCTGAAAGGGAGAAAGCTGCATTGTCTGGGTCTGGAGGTGCAGGGGAGCCTGCAGGAGCCCCTTGCTTGGGAAAGGGAGAGGTCAAGGTAAGGGGGTTCATTCTCCCCACTACAATTCTGTTCTGCAGGAAAGCTGATATCCTGCAGCCGAGTCCCATCCCCAGCCTTGAGCCCCTCCCTGTGGCATTGGGGACTCACCTGAGCATCTGCCGGGGTGCACAGCAGGATGGTGAAGAGTAGGGCCACGCTGAGCACTGCGACCTTCATCTTCCTCTGAGGTGTGGTGAATGCTGGGTGAAGCTGGAGACGGTGAGGGGCAGATTTATCCCTCCCAGGACTCCTCCTTGTTCCTCCTGAAAGCCCCTAGGGCAAAGCTGTCTTGGCAGAGACACAAGCCCTGGCCACAAGCCCAGATCCAGCACAGAGCCAGCCCCGCCTCCAGCACGGATCCAGCCACCTTCCCTGGCATCAGTCCAGCTTCGAGCATGGGGCAGCTGCGCATGGAAGGGCCCAGGATTCTGGGGGTGGTGAGAGGGGTGGACAGAGCACTCCTGACAGCTGGATACCCTACAGTTATACCCCACTGCCATTTCCCAGTGACTCTCACATCCCAGAGCAGCCTTTCCCTCCAGGACACCCCCAAAGATGATGTCAGCCACACAGCAGGGTTCTCCAGGCTGAATTGTCTCTGACTTCTCTGCAGCCTCTTGGGCAAATGGGGCCTGGGACTGACCTCTGTTCTTGGGGCACCAGTGACCACCGGATTAGCAAACACCGGGAAGTGGTAGGAGACCTGGGGGCATGGGCAATGCAGACAGCCAGCAGACTGGGATCTTCAGTCACTGGATACACTGGGTAGCAATGGTGAATATTGGGCACCAGGAGATGAGGGCTCAGCTTGGCGGAAGTGCTGGGGTGATCGTGGTGCCCAGCTCCAGCCCACTCCGTTTCCCTTGCACTGCAGGCTACAAACTGGTCCAGTCCACAGCCACAACCTCCCCAGAGCAGAGACCAGAGGGGAATATCCCCTGCCCTGGCTTCTCCCTGCCACTGCCTTAAGCTAATGTGCCCTTCCAGACAAACTGGGCCCCACTCTGCAGAGCGGTCCCTGGATGGTGGGTCCCAATGACACTCCATAACAAGGCCGTGGTTGCAGCCCTGTCCCTGGCTGGAACTTGGACACAGCTCACCCAGGGCCCTTGTCCCCAGGGAGCATCCATTCAATGCCCTCGTCCTTGGCCCAGACCAGCGCTGTCCCTGAGCAGGATGTAGCTGTCCAGAGGGACATGATGAAGCAGGCACTTGTTCCCAGGCAGCCACTAAGAACTAATTGAAGGGACAGAGCTGTCCTGGCAAGAGAAGGGAGGTTTGTCCCTGTAGCATCTCTGATAAATCGTGTTTGCCCAGGGCCCATGGCACAAGGAGCCTGTTCAGGGGCACTGTGTCCTTTTCCCTCTCCCCACTTCACTTGCCCTGCAGCTATCCCTGCCTTTCCAGGGTGGTTTCCTTCACAGTATCCCTGGCCCAAACATCCCCACCTGGGGGCCCTGGGCAGCAGCCTCTGGCCAGTGGGGGGCAGGGGCAGTGTGGGGTTGTAGGCAAGGGGTTCAGCTCTGCACTCGGAGTGGGGAGAACCACTGGGTGAAGCTGCTGGCCTGGCTCACACAAGCCAAGCAGGATCTTTTCCAGCAACCCAGCACTGATGTACCTGTTCTTTCTGGTCGTGACACTCACACATCTGCCGTCACTGCTCTCTTCAAGTGCCCCAAACTGCAGAGGATATAGCTGGTTCCTCTGTTAACAGGGACATACCCATCATGAAGGTGGACATAGTTTGGATCCACAAGCTCAGGCACCCCTGCTTTGCCTCCCTGTAGATGCACAAAACTATCAGAAGACGTAGATAACAGGACAGATATTTATTTATTTCTGCATAATGAGAAGAGGGCATTTCTCCTGGTGTTGTGAGTTAGAACTGGGAGGAGATAGGGCCAGTAAGGTCTCAATCAGCAGATGCAGCACATAGTTCCTTGTCTCTTCTGGTAGCTGAGAGTCAGCAGTAACCACATGTAATGACCAGCAAAGCCACTGGCCACACTGAGCAACAGCAGCACTGAATGCATCGGGCTCACTGCCTGTGCTGAGTTCGTGGGACATCACCATTATGGCAGCAGATCCAGGAACACTTTCTAAGGCCAGCATGGTCCTCTGTAAACTCATCCTCTGGTTGTTACGTGCCACAGTAATTCAAGTCACCACGCTGTGCTTCCCAATCACCATTCACTTCCAAATCCACCCAGCAGTCCGTGTCACATGTCTGAAAGTAAAATAGTGTTGTGTTTTAGTCCTCTGTCTAAGAGGGTGTGAGGATCAACTATTTTTATGAGACACAAGCTGGGAATCAAAGGCTGGTGGTAAAAATCTGGTTTAGGTTTTGAAGTCAGTGGGAGATTTGCCTGAGTTCAGAGAATCCACGTTGTCACTGGTTTTGTTCCCATGATGGTACAGACTGCTGTCATGGCTTCAAAGAGCGTGTGTCTGTCTTTTTCCACATGAAAAGAGATAAATAAAAATACACTGAGAAGTGTTTCATGAGAGCTAAAAATGGCTCAGATTCTTCACTGATGTGATATGTAATTTTTAAGGGTTTTGGATACGGTTGTATCTTTACGTGACACTTGCTATAAATAACAATTTTGTTGTGGATCAGTTGTGAAAAGATTTAAGGCAACTTATTTGCTTTGGAAATTGCCCAAAGGGCAGGCAGTCACCTGGAAGACTTTTAATTTTGACTGCTTCTGCTTTGTGTGTTATTTATTAGATAACTATGTTCAAAGTGTTGAATTATTTATCATATTTTGAATTATTTTTCATACTTAAATGTGCTGTGATGTTATTTGTATTCTGAAGTTATTTTGATACGAACTGATGAATTGTATGCACTGTCCTAATTGAGGAATATTGACTTAGGAGAGGTCAAGGCTGCCTTTGAGATAAATGCCAATCAGGTGGATGGCATTTGACAGCCACTTAACATTAAAGGTGCTATTCAGGAAGATCCCATCTGCTGGATTAATGTTATCTAAAATGACATGCTCATGTTTTTGTAACAGTAGCTGACGGAAATAGTAAAATGTCATGAGTTTGCCATTTTGATGAGGAGATGGAAAAGACTTTACAAGGTTGGTCTAACGTGCAGCTAATCCTACCTGTACTGTCTCCTTTCACCTTCTCCAAGAAGGGCTGAGAGAACTGAAAGTTTCCCTCTTTGTCCTGCAGTCACTTCTGCAAGGCAGTTGAATTTTTACCATATTTATTTTCCAAAAAAACTTTAGCATGGTTGTTCTCCTCATGCTTTGACCTGCCATGAGGTGTCCTGTTCTTTTACAGAGGGAAAGGGGGGTAAAAAAAATGTCCATGTACTACTTCTCCTTTGGGGGGAACACTTGGTTCATCTGTTCATCTTGCGGAGGTATATGGGGTTGGAGCCTAAGCAATCACCCCAGCTCTCCCCTCTACCATTTGGAGCTGCACCTTCCCCTGCCCCATTGTAGGAAACCCAGGGATGGAGGCAGGGAGGGAGAGAGACCAACCAAGGCAGGCACGGAAATGGAGGAGGAGGGATGGAGGGGAGAACAAGGAGCATCCTGTCATATTGTGGGAAAACCTCGGAGGTGGAAAGCTGCTGCTTGGAGTCTTACACAAGTCACAGGACGTGCTGAAGAAGGTGAATCAAGACAGTTTAAAGAAGCGAAAGCCCTCCAGTGGGCTTTAGATATTTCTGAAAGAGGAAAATGGCCAGTCCTTTATCTCTGTACTGACTCACGGATGGTGACAAATGCTCTGGGGCGGGGGTGGGGTGGCTACAGCACGAGTAGGAAGCGGAGCAACTGGCAGCACAGAGGCAAACCCATCTGGGCTGCTGAACTGTGGCAAGATATCGCTGCCGGGGTGGAGAACCTGGTTGTAAAAGTACGTCACCTACATTTCCATGTACCTGAGAGTCGTGTCACTGAAGAATATCAAAACGACAAGCAGGTGGACCAGGCTGCTAGAATGGAAGTGGCTCAGGTGGATCTGGACTGGGAACATAACAGTGAGCTATTTATAGGTCGTTGGGCCCGTGACACATCAGGACATCCAGTAAGGGGTGTAACACACGGATGGGCTCAGGATTGAGGGGTGGACTTGACCACTGATGCTATCACACAGGTTATCCATGAATGTCAAACATGCACCATAATCAAACACACCAAGCGGCTAAAGCCTTTTTGGTGTACAGGATGATGGTTGAAATATCAGTATGGGGAAGCCTGGAACTGATTATATCACGCTACCACAAATCCACCACAGCAAGCACCTGGGTGGTTGGAACATACGCTGTGACCCATGACACTGCCCAGAACACTACCTTGGTCCTTGAAAAGCAAGATTCCTGGTGACACAGCACCCCTGAAAGAATTGAATCAGACAATGGGACTCATTTCTGAAAGAACCTCATAAACACCTGGGCCAAGGAGCGTGGCGTTGACTGGGTGTGTCACATCCCCTGTCATGCACCAGCCTCTGGGAAAGCTGAACGATACAATGGACTGTTAAAAACTGCACTGAGAGCAATGGGTGCAGGGAAGTGCAAGCATTGGGATACACATTTAGCAGAAGCGACTTGGCTAGTTGACACTAGAGGGTCTGCCAGTCGACCTGGCCCTGCCCAGTCAGAATCCCTGTGCACTGTCTGGTAAAGACAGTCTGCGTTATTCCTCCCTTGGGAAAAGGCAAGCCCACTCATGGGACTGCTTTGTCTCAAGGACATGGGTTCATTTGGTGGGGGATGTGGAAGGATGGGGAAGTCCAACATGTATTGCAAGGTGAAAATAACCCATGATTTGAGTTGTACAGTGTTACGTGATGCTGTATGTCACCACTGCTGTGGCTGCATTATAGCAGGAAGCCCTTGTTGCTATTCAGGCTAGAGGCAAGGGGAGGCATTCCTTGCAATGTTAAACCCTATGGCCTGGTCCAAAGGGACGCAGATTGTAATGGATAGACCTTTAAATTGCTGTAACACATGATTAGATTTGCATGTTCTGGGAAGTACTACATCAGAAACCACACGAACTGACGAGAAGCAGTGCAACCGCAGCAGTGACCCAAGCTGAGCGGCTTTGGTGCCCAGTAACTCCCTACAACACACCACCTCTCTGTCCTGAGCAACCAACACAACAGATGGAGCCCAAACTCATGGATTAAATGAACTCAATGGACATTTTATTGTCATTTATGGACATTTCACATATTACAGAGGTGGTGTCTAGACTAGGGGATTGATGTCTCTGTATATCAAAGGATGGGAAGTGGGGTGGTGGTTCATGGGGATGTGCTGGATAGTGTGATAGTGTGGGACCTGAGCATGACATAAATGGTACGGAACAAGGAGTGGAGAACGTCCTGGTTTTGGCTGGAATAGTAAGATATCTTCACAGTAGCTGATATGGGGCTATGTTTTGAATTTGTGATGCAAACAGTGTTGATAACACAGGGATGTTTTAGTTCTAACTGAACAATGCTTACATGGCATCGAGGCCTTTCCTGCTCCTCACCCTGCCCCATCAGTGTGGAGGTGGGGGTGCACAAAAAGGTGGGAGGGAACACAGCTGGGACAGCTGACCCCAACTGACCCAAGGGTCATATGACATATGGCATATGACATCATGCTCAGCAATAAAACTGGGGGGTGGAGATATGCGGGGGCTGCCGTTGCTCAGATATTTGCTGGGCATGGATCAATAGGTGGTGAGCAATTGTCTTCTTTTGCGACATTTGTTGTTCTTGAGTATTGTTTTCCTTTCTCTCTTTGTTGTGTTTTTATCCTTAAGTTATGTTTTGTCTTATTTTGTTCAATTATTAACCTGTCTTTATTATAACCTACAGGTTTTCTCACTTTTTCCTTCCAATTCTTCCTCATCCCACTGAGCGGGGAGTGAGTGAGCAGCTGTGTGCTGCTTACGTTCCCAGCCAGGGTGAAACTATGACACCTGCCAGGCCACGGAGGGGCTGTACATCTTGAGATACCCGTAGAAGGAAGATCTTACCTGTGGCCAGAATGAGCACAGCCCACACCAGTGGGACCATCTCCCAGGCACAGGTGTTGTGCAGAGAGAGAAATATGACTGATGCATCTTCCAGGTCCCTCAGCCCCACAGCTGCCTGTTCCTACTCAGTCCCTGCCCCTCCCACCATGCCATAAGCAACCCCATGGTTCACCCTTGAACTGATCCATGGCAGTTTGGGCTCAAGTCTGGGGATGGGACTTGGCTGCAGGACATCAGCTCTCCTGCAGAATAGAATTGTACTGGGGAGCGGGAAACCCCTTGCCTTGGCCTCTCCCTTTCCCAGGCAAGGGGCTCCTCCTGGCTCCCCTGCATCTCCAGCCCCCGGCAATGCAGCTTACAACCTTCCACAATTCCCTCTGTTCCTCCCCTTCCCCCACAATTAATGTTCTTGTGCCCAGAGCCCGAGTTCCTCACTGAATGCTCAGACCTGTCTCCTCCCTGGGAAGGCCCCCGCCAGCTTCTTGTCTTGGTGCCCACACCTCTCTCCATTTGTGCCTCCCCATCCCATACTTTCAGTCCTCTCAGACATCTCAGCCCCAGGATCTCCTCCATGTCCTATCTAGGGTCCCCAAATGCCCTCCCTTTGTCCACTTCCAATGCCTGCCTTTCTGTATTTCCCCTTTAATTTTCATCCTGTCCATTATGGTAGCGTCCTCAGATCCCCTTTCTTCACCCCCACTCCCAAACTCTCTCCCAATCCTGTCATTTTTGTTCTCTGCAGTCCTTTGCCTTCTCCCCCACCAACCAGCATGCTTGAAGTCCCCGTGTCTCCCCTCACTTGCAACACACACACCTCCTGTGCCTTCAACACCCCCAGCCCAGTAACCTGGGGATCACTAATTCACCCCAGTGCCCTGTCTTTGGGTCTCCTCCCACCTCATCCCCATCCTCTTTGGAGGCCCTGAATTCCCCACGCTTTCCTTGTCTCCATACCCACCCCTGGTCCCTGAATGAACAGGTATCCCAGGTGAAACTTGGAGGAGTTGGGCTGAGGGGAACAGAAGGGATTTTCCTGCTCAGATTAGGGGGAAGCCATGGGCCTGGGGGGACTGGGGACATTTGTGTCCCACCTCCAGCCCCACCAAGGTCCAATCCAGACCACCCCTTTGCTCTTCTTCCCTAGGCATCCCTAGAAGGAAGTGGAGGTCTTATCCTTGGTGTAAGTAGTGGGGTGGACTTGGAGGGCACCCAGTCTGGGGAACTGGAGGGCACTTTGGTTCTCCCATCCCTTGCTGGGACTGGGGACATCCTAGTGACCAGTGAGGTCTCATGGTCTCTCTACAGGAGGGAATCAAATTTAGGGGATGGAAGAAGCTAGGTACCATGAATTCTGTTGTCCCCACACCCTCCCCTTCCATATCCACGACCCTCCAGAACATCCTTGTGTGCCCCAGTAAAACCCCAGCCCAATCCACTTCAACCCCAGAAAACACCTCTGCGCCCCAGTGTTTTCCCAGGAAGGCTGTCTTCTTCAGCGTCCCCATCGCAACCCATCCGTCCCATTACAACCCAGTACACCCCAGTGCACCCCAGGATGCCCCAGTACACAGCTGCAGCGCCACGATGAGCAGAGTGGCTGAGGGAGCCCGGGTGCCTGGGGTGTCTCTGTAAAGGAGATCCCCTTCCCACCTACCATGTGCCCTCCAATAAGGTCAGATTAGGGCAAACTGGGGTGTCCCACCATGAGGCGGGGAGAGGCGAGGGGCAGCCAGTGCCAGTCCTTGGGGCACCCCGTGTTTTGCAGTGACAGCAGGAAACAGGTTCTTACTGGTGCTCCAGTGAGCACCATCCCCCAAAGAGCACAATTTGGTTTCTGGGCAGGAGAGGAGCTTGGACAGGCAGCCTGTAGCTCGGAGTCCTCTGTCCCACTCTGGGAGGGGTGGTGGTTCCCTGTCCCACGGACTCAGCTCTCCTGGGTTCACAGGAGATGTCAGAGCCCCACGCTGGACCCATGTGCTGTCCTGGAACCCCAGCCCACACATTCCTCTGGTTCCCCATCAACCCCACCACAGGCCAGGAAGGCAGGTCATGGACCCCAGATGCAGGGCCAACCTCCCCCTCTCCACTGCCATGTGTGGCCCGTCTTTGTTGGGACTTGGTGTTCATTATCTCTCAGCTGTGGTTTCATCTCTCCAGACATGCACTGAATTACCACCGACTTTTACATTAGGAATTTTTCCCTCACCCCACTGCATGTGATGATCTCAATAATCTTTTCCAACTTAAATGATTCTCTGATTCTATGATTTCATGTCTTCAGTGGGGTTGAGTGCAGGGGAATATTTCATAGGGGGGCAGTGGGGGCCTGAGAATCCCCAGAACAGCAGAATGCAAGTGGGGCTGATGGGCACCACTGTCCTGTGGGTTGTCCCTGGGCTGTGGGGATGGGGCAGAAGCTGTCAATTGGGAAACCAGTAGAAAAAGGGGAACCCAGAAACCAAAATGTACCAGGACATAGAGGTGCCAGAGCAAAGATGGTGACAATGACAAGGAACAAACCTCACTGCTCACAGCTACCTCCAGTACCTCATAGTTATCCACCAGTAACCCCACGTCCTTCTCCACAGTTCTACTCTCAATTCCTTCACCCCAAACTGTATTGATACTGAGGGGTGCTCTGAACGAGCTAGAGGACCTTGCACTTGGCCTTGTTGAACCTCACAAGGATCCCGTGGGCGCATTTCTCAAGCTTGTCCATGTGTCTCCGGATGGCATCCCGTCCCTCAGGCCTGTCAACCCCACTGCTCAGCGTGGTGGTGTCTGCAAAATTGCTGAGGACACATTCGATCCTACTGCCTCTGTCACTGACAAAGCTATTGGCTGTATCCAATCACATCCTTGTCCATCATATGCCTTAGCACAGCTTCGAGGAGGATCTGTTCCATGATCTTCCCAGGCACAGAAGTGAGGCTGACAGGTCTGTAGCTCCCAGGGTCCTCCTTTCTTCCCTTTTCAAAAAGGGGTGCAAAGGTCCCCTTTTCCCAGGCAGCAGGGACTTCCCCTGACTGCCATGACTTTTCAAATCTCATGGAGAATGACTGGGCAACTACATCAGCCGATTCCATCAGGACTCTGGCATGCATCACGTCAGGTCCCATAGACTTATGTATGTGCAAGTTCCTCAGGTGGTCCTGAACCTGATCTTCTCTTACAGTGGGAGGGACTTTGCTCCCCCAGTACCATCAGAGGGGGTACACTTTGACTTTCCTTTTCTGGCTGATGTACCTGTAGAAGCCCTTCTTCTTTCTCTTTGCATCCCTTGCCAAGGTCAGCTCCAGCCACGCCTTGACCTTCCTGCCCCCATCCCCCCAAAACTGGGCAGCATCCCTCTCTTCTTCCCAGGGTACCGTCCCTGCTGCCACTGCCTGTGCATTTCCTTCTTGCCCTTTACTTTGAGCAGCAGGTCTCCATTCAGCCATGCTGGTCTTTTGCCTTCCTTTCCTGGTTTCTTACACCTGGGGATTGATAGAGGTTATTCTTCCCCTCAATGGAGGACTGGCCACTTCTCCTTGTAAAACTTTAGAGGTTTCTGTTGGCCATATCCCGGAGTTTCTCAAAGGTTTTCTGGACTGAAGCTCCTTTTGCTAGCTGTTAATGTTTGTGTGCAGGTGGCTCACCCTTATTGTGGTGAGGCATCAGCACAAGATCACAGTATAACAAATTGCAGGACACTGCAGCTAATAAAAGGAGTTGCCAGTTTTGTACTGCATCAACATGACAAACCTCTTAGAAACACTATAGAAGTTCAGGAAGCAAGCAAAGACGGGGGCAGTGAGGAAAGAACAGAGTTGGGCTGTTTGTAGAGGAATGTAGGAGGATGATCAAAGAGAAACACTTGGGATGGAAAAGCAGAGAGAAGAAAACCAAAGGTTAAGCTCAGATATGATGAAGCCTGCATCAGAGGTTCCCTGCCTGGAAGCCCTGCATCAGTGGCTTCAGTGCGACAAAAAGTCCACAGCTGATTGCTCCAAATTTATGTCTGCTTACTTCCATGGTCATGGGAAATGAGAGTGCTCTCCCTGTCATCATCAAGACCTATGGTGGAAAAAAATGCAAAATCACTCATCCCGGAAGGGACTTAGGGACGTCTCTAGGCCAAGCAAAAGCACTGTCAGTGGAGAAAGGAGAAACGAGGTTTGGGCTGTTTGTATGCTGGACTGTGTGAGTGGAAAACATAGGCCTATATAGACACCCATACAGTAGTGATCTCTCCAGGAGCTGATCTCAGACTCTCCACCTATCCAGGAGCTGGTCCTGGGATTCCCCTCATCCCTCCAGTAGCATCCCCCTTCTCCCTCCCCAGGAAATATCTCTCTCCAGCACAGTCATGAAACTACTGAGGCTGGAAGGCAGCCAGCTTCCACCTTCTTGATTTTTGGCAGGAGCTCCTTTCTCATCCATACCAGCCTCCTGCCATGTTGCTTCACTTCCTGCATGGCTGGGTGCCCTGTGCTGGAGCCTGAAGAGCTGATCCTTGACCGTCAAACAGCTCTCCCCTCTTCAGTGACGTATCCCCTGGGATTCTTCCAACCAGGTTCCTCAGCAGGCCAAAGCCTGCTCTCCTGAAGTCCTGTTCTTTGCCTTGTTCCCTTCTCTCAGAAGCCTCAACTCTACTTTCTCACCCCTGACTGTTACATCTTCCTTGTTCCTAAGTATGATTTCCTGCAGGACACCTCCCCTCACTGTCTCCTCCGTCACCCTTCTCTGGAAGATGTTGTCGATGAACTCCAAAAACCTCCTGGATGGCTTTCACTTTGCTATGTTGAGTGTTCAGCAAATTTTGGGATAGTTTATGTCTGCCATGAGGATGAGGGCTTCTTCCAGTTGTCTGAGGAAGGCCTCATCTACTTCCTCTTCTTCATCAGGGGGTCCATAGCAGACATCCACCCACTGCAGTGTTGACCAAGTCCCCTCAGCTCTCAGCTGACTCATCATGCTTGCCCAGGCATAGCTCCACACATTCCTGGTGCTCTCTCTTCCATAAAGGGAAACTTCCCTTCTGGCCCAGTCCCATGACCTTATCAGTACCAGACCCCCCAGGACAACACAGTTTCTCCAGAAGAGGGGACTTGTACTGCTCTTCAACTCCTCATGCTGTTCTCTTGTGGAAGACACCCCAATCAAGATGAGCCTGTGGCAAGCAAACAATAAAATCTGACCAAATGGAGCCTCAGTCCAGGGGGACCCTGAGAAACTCTGGGATTTGGCAAAGAGAAAGTCACTTGAAGTTTTACAGGGAAAAAAGGCCAGTCCTGCATCAGTGGGGGGCAGGGGGCAGATCGCCCCATACTTCAGGAAAGGCTGGCACCTGCCCGGCTGAGCAGCGACTCTGAGGAGAAGGGCCTGGGCACTACGAGGGATGCCCTATGAGCCAGGAGAGGATGGACATGATGAACAAGGGCCACTGCCTTCAGAGGAGCGTGGGTCACCCATATTACCATCCCCCTCAACTCATCACTGGTGTGGCCCCACACATATGGGTGTGTCCGAAGGTGTGGATCCCCATCCTGGAGAAGTGAGGAGGAACTGGAAAGCACTGAGTGGAGGTCTGCCAAGGTGGGGTTCAAGATCTAGTGCACATGACCTGTGTGGGGTGGCTGAGGGACTTGAAGCTCTTTGGCCCAGAGGTGTGGAGGCTCCAGCCATATAGCAGTAGCCTGAGAGTGACTGAGGGATGATTTCAGAGATGATGGAGCTTTTTCCTGAAGTAGGATACATCATGAGAAAGAGTTGATGGCACAAAGTGTAGCTGAGGAGGCGCACACTGGAGGAAAAAAATGTCACTCCTAGGGCAGTGCTGTGGTGCAATGCATTACCCAGGACTCTGGATCAGCCCAAAGATTTTTGTTTTAAGGAAGAGGCAGTGAGGGCAGTGAGATATCAGTAAAGGAAGGAAGATGCTCAGTTGAGAGCAAGGTGGGACAGCTGGGTGGGTGACTACAGCCTGCAGGGAAAGAGGCGAAGGTGATACAACACTATAGGACAGCCTGTGGTAGAGGTGACAGAGGGTTGTGGAAAAGCTGAAAGCCTCCAACAGAGTCAACCTCTTCCTAACTTTGGCTATGGCTGTTTCTGACACGGATGCCTATGAGGAGGCACAGTCCCTGCAGCACTGGGGCCTCATTGTCCCCTTGTCCCTACTCAGGATCCTGGGAGGTGCACATCTCCATCACCCACTGCCCCAGAAAGGCCCTGGGGAATGAGTGAGGGACAGGATCTCTCTTCCCAGGGGCTGAGGGTCACGGCTTGGCCCTTTGGTTAATGAGGTCAGGGCTTGGTCCTTGGGCTTCATGAGACAGATTCAGGTTTCCTCAGCATCAGAGCCACCTTTCCTTTGCTTTTCACTACCTGCCATCACTGCCTCCACATTTCTGCTCTAACTGGATCCTGGGGACATTTTGTCAACAGTGTCCCTCAGTGGGTCCCATTAAAGCCACAAGAAACTTCATAGTTTGTTTCTAACTTTGACTTGTTCAGCGTTTTCTTCAGCTTCTTCTCTGTGTCTGAGGTTCGTGGACTCAGCACCAAACCCATCCAAGGGTTCATTAAAATGCCTCGGGCTGGTCCTGTGCTGTGGAGCTGGGCCGGGCTCCTGGGACGGAGGGAGCTCAGGGCAAGTGGGCTACACTGCAGAGAGACAGCTCTGCCCAGGAGCAGCTCCTCTGCAAAGCGCAACAGGGCTGAGGGCACTGCCTGCAGGCACATGAGAGGAGTGAGGCAGAGAGAACTTAAAGGTGGTCTGGAGTGGATGGACGGCTGAGAGCTCACCGAGGGAGAAATCTTCAGAGCCCTTGACACAGTAAGTATCTCCATTCATGGCAATGAACATGAGCTTCATGGAGGGACCTTGTAAAGCCAGCACAGCCCCCAGGAATCTCCCTCCTGTCTAGAGGAGGAGGACGTGCTCCAGAGCAGGGCTTCCCTGCTGCACTGTCAGAGGGACAGGCCATGACGGCTGCCTTCTCCCAGGGACGGGACGGGACGGCTGCAGGGGTGTGCAGCCGGGGGTACAGCCATGGGTGCCCAGGGCTGTCCTTCAGAGCAGGGTCCCTGCACCCCAGGGGCTGTGTGCTGGGACAGGGACTCTGCCGCCTGCCAGGGTCAGCACTCAGCCTGCCCAGGGAGCTCTCCACGGCGCTGTGGGGAGAAGCTGTGGGGAGAAGGAGAGACCCCGGACAGGGCAGGGTCCTGCTGCTGTCCAGAGGGTGCTGGGTGGGTCAGGGCTTCTCACAGCTCCAGATCACCCCCAGGGCACTGGCAGAGGCAGCTTTTCAAGAACCTCATCGAGGCAGGGGCTACTTGGAAGGAAAGGTGCTTCCCAGGGTCTGTGCTTTCAGTTTCCTGCTGTGCTTGTGGGGGAATAATAATGCAGCCGTCAGGTTTGGACAAGAGGGGAAGACTCCTACAACATTGACCTGACAGATTAGTAGGTCTTTGGGAAAACTGATAAAGTTCCCTCACCCATTCATTTCCTACAGAAAACTCAATCATCTTGTCAGTGGTTTCCTGAGCTGCTCCTTAGGACTTGTAGACACAGAGATGCCCCTGGGCAGTGCCCTGCTGCCAGGATGGGTCTGCAGGGCAGAGCTGAGCATGCAGTGGGTGGGATGGAGGCTGTGAGCACTGACAGGGAGGAGAAAAGGGGAAAGACATACAGCTCGAGGCAGGGACAGCTCCAGGCACCAGAGACATTGGCAGGGACTGAGAGACTCAGGCTGACAGCAGTGCCTTGGGGAGATGGGTTCTTCATCTGTAGCTCAGCAACTCACCCTGCAGGTCCTTCCATGCAGCTGTGACCATGGGAGCAAGGTGCCCAAACCCCCTTCTAGCCTGTGGGTCTCTTGGCAACACTGTCCATGGGCCGGGGATAAAGCTGGGTCTTTTTGCCAGACATCCCATCTTCAGGGAACCAAAAAGCTCAGAGATCTTTACTGGGGAAGGGAGTTTCCAACTGGATTCCTCTGCTCTCAGCAACATCTGATTTCCTGTCTAGGGAACAGCTGGGTGTGATCCTCCTCCAGATTCCAGAGGTGCAAGCCCAGGGCAGCTGAGAGCAAGTCTGATGGACAGCCTGGCTCTCCTCACTCTGCACTAAGGCTCTGTCCGTTTGCATCCCCGGACTCTCAGTGGAGCACTTGTAGCGTAGCAGAAATGTCCAGGCTGTCTGCCTTCAGAACGCACTCCTCGGGTAGGACAGGGCAACAGGAGCAAAAACAAGAAAAGCAAAGCCCCACAGCTCTGCTCTGTAGCCGGGGGCACTGGGAGGGACAGGGCTGAAATCTCTATGATTTCATAAGTGAAGTTAAACAGCAATCACTGCGAGTTCCTCTCTGCCTGTTGGGGCACAGCAGGACTGACTCCTGCAGAGCCCACAGCAGAATCCCTGCTCCTCATTGCACCCTCAGCCAGCAAACACCAGAGCTCCAGCCCGGGAGATGCATGAAGGTCTTTCTGTAAGGACAGAGGCCAGGGGTGTGGGTTTCTTTTCAGAAATGGAGGAAGTTTTGCCCAGAGAATTCAGTCCTAACTGTTCACTGCTTTTTTCTCCTTGGACAGAGCCCCCAGTGCCAATGACAGACCAAATATCTAACAGGAGCTCCGTAATCAAATTTTTCATCCTTGCACAAAGAGCTGCAGCTCTTACGCTTCTGTCTGTTCCTGGGCATCTCCCTGGCTGTCCTCCTGGGCAACAGCTTCATCATCACTGCCATCGCCTGTGACCACCACCTGCACACCCCCATGTACTTCTTCCTCCGCAACCTCTCCCTCCTCGACCTGGACTCCATCTCCACCACTCTCCCCAAAGCCATGGCCAATTCCCTCTTGGACAATGGGGACATTTCCTGTTATAAGTAGATTTCTCAAATTGATGTGAGTCAGAGCCAATCAAAATTTCAATTGTTTATTTAGCAAGCGGCAACAAGCAAAACAGCGCTGGGCGGCCGGGGAGTCCTTGCTCCACCAACGGCGCGCACTCACTTCCCGAGGGTCCGTCTTTTTTATATCCTCCGCCTTCCGGTATCGGGTCTCTCTGAGGGGCGTACTCTGCGTCTGCGCACTTTGCAGCTAGGAGGTCGCTCCATCCGGGTCTTCCTCGCGTCACCAACTCCTTGTATTTCCTGCTTTCCTGAGAGTGGCTCACAAAGCTTTTGTTTATATCTTACAGAGTATAGACACTACCCCCTTTTTTCTTCTTCTTCTCCCTTTTGTCTTTCTCCCTCTTTTCAGTCTTTTGTATAGTAGGAGTCCTTGCTTCAGCATTTCAACTTAGATAAGCACTTGTAGTCAGTTAGTCGTTACACAGTGTAATAGTTAAGATGAAGCTTAGGCCTACATAGTTTATGGAATAACATGTCACGAGTTCCCAGTATTTTTAATGGAATTTGATGAACAAACAGTTTACTGTCTATCACAATCCCCCCCTTTTTTTTTTTTATCATTTTGTTCATTAAATTGTTGTAATTTTTGTTGATTTAACAGGAGAGTTTTTTTCAATTTAGAGTCATTATTTAATTGGTCGTTTTTGGTTTTAATGAGTATTGGACGGGTGACAGATATCAGATATGTTACCCGTTGCATCATTCTTCAAGTTATGACATATAATATTATTGACAAAGTCAAACTGATTAAGATTAATATCAAGAGAACCACAATGGGGTGACACAATTTGTTCAAGATGCCTGTAGCAGTAGGTGACCATTCAAAAAGGGTGTCTCACCAGTTATGTTCTGCATTTTTTTTTGTTCTTTCCAAGACTTCGTGTATTTTTTTCCACATTGTGATGAACAGTTATTAGAGTTTTCTGTCCGTTTTCTTTAACTTTTTCTAAAATTCTAACTAAGTCTTTGTGTTGAAGTAACTCTCTAACCAAAGTGAGATTCATTCCAATGGGTGTAGGTTGTAGATTATGTATTAATGTATAATTGGATTGCAGGAGTTGGTAAGACATGACCGGGGTTAAATAGGAAAAGTCACATCTGATTATTTTTGTGAAATTGTAAACACAGAGATTTGAATAATTTTTTTGTCTCTACTATGACCTTGTCTACGGTTAAGAATTCACAAACCGTCCTCAAACATACACAACTTTTGTCAATATATGAGTACCGTTTTAGGATTTTCATTGGGATGGACCTCAAAGTGACAAATATTTTGTTTGGTATCTAAACAAATATCTTGTGTCTCAATTGTATTGCCTTCACAAATGAATTCTTGTTGTTCTCGTACAATGTAAGATTCTAGATTGACAGTTTGTCATTTTTCGTTTACCTTTCAGGCTCATACTCTATGCTCAGAAGGATAGAGTATGGTCCCGTTGTGATTCAGCCCTAATGCAATGACAGGATAAATTTGGTATATGGTGGCATTGTAAATAGTGAGTATAAAGGTAGTAGCTGTGTTTGTAATGGGGTCATAGGTAAAGTTTACCAGGTTCCACCAGGATTGGAGTTTCTTTTCAAAATGAGTAGCACTGTCCTAAATTATTCTCTGAATTTCAGTAGGAAGAATACCTTCTTCACCTTCTCTTATAATTGAGGTAGCTATCGACTGCATCCATATTTGAGTCTAGATGCAGCTGAGAGTTAAAGAGAGGTTATTTTGGAGTACACTGAGTGTATCTGTAATCAATTCATGATCTTTTATATTTACCTTTTCCCTTTTTGGTAATATATTTGACAACAGTTATTGGTTAGTCCCCAAAGTCAATAAGGAAGATTGTAAAGGTCGTTGTATATTAGTTAAATCACTAATTGAGGTAGTCACTTGTTCATTATCCCCTCCGAATCAATACTATTTAAAACTCCCAATCCTGTTCCCAATGCACTGGTTAAGTCTCTCTGCGTTCTTTTTGTGTGAGGAGTTTGTTTTTGTAGTCAGGTTGTTCATCCTTCGTAAGAAGTCTTTAGGAAAGGTGAACAGGTTGTCTGAATATTTGAAACATTATTTTGCATCAGCAATTCAACTTGTTTGAGAGACTACACCAGGTTAAACAGCATGTATTTCTAATAAACCTGTATTTCTAATTGCATATGGTCTAATTTCAAAAATTCTTGGGTTAAGCACGACTGTTGGTTGTGTTGGAACAGTATGAGTAGTCTGAGTAGTCTCTTCGGGAGCGTGGGTTGTGGTTGTAGTTTCCTCCTGTATGTTCAATGGAGATCAGAAAGATATAGTTTGATTTCCTGACCTGGTTCCTCTCAAACAAACTATGGACACTGGTTGGGTTGCAGTAAATGCATACCAACAGGTCTCTGATTCACAATGGGTTTGAGTTATTTTAGATTCTGTTTTGTCTCTGATAATGATTTGCGTAAAAGGGGGTTGACGGACGGTTTGAATTAAAGGGTGCTGACTTATTATCACATTTACATTGAATACTCTGTAGCCTATCTGTATCTCATTTCCTTTTTTAGTTGTCTAGGTATGGGATGAATTCTCCCATTTATATGTTTGGAGTGTTAGGTTATTGCTTAGTATGGTAGTTGCTAACTTTGTTCCATACAAATCTGTATTCATACTTCCTGTATGTCCATAATAAGCGTCTGTCCAAGGCCATATAATTTGGTTAGTTAGGGTATGTTCAAAAGGTTGGTGGGATTGGTTAGTCATTCTAGCCCATTCTGGTAGTGTATTCATTGTAGTTAATACACTTAGCCAGACTATCCAATAGCTCCAATAGAAGGCTGGCGGGATTCTATAGATTTGTATATTTTTTTTTTTTTTTTAGTCTCTTTTGTATCAGGGTGTCTGGTACTTTCGTCTGGCCCTTCTCCCTCAGAGGCCTTTTTTTCTTCAGAGTAGGGCAGTAAGTTTTTCCCCACTTTGGTACGTCTCTGCCTCCTCTGCCTACTCTGTTGCTTAGAGCAGCAGGGTGTTCCATCTTCTCGGCAGCAGCCGTATTCTTCAGGGGTACGTTTGTCTCTATTCCGGGACACATAGGTCTCCCAGTTTTTATCTTTGACCGTGGGTTCACGACAGGGGACCCAGGGGATCTGCTTTCTACAGATCACCCTTAGGATCTGAGGGTGTTATTCAGTAGGTCAATTAGAGTGAGTGCACTCTCTTTCAGGATTTATCCCTTTAGTAAATATTTTCCATCAAGTTTTAGAATCTTCAATTATTTTCCTGTTTTTACTCCAATTTTTAGGGCCTGATTAGTTAATTTCCATTCTTGTTAATAACACTGATTACAACTAGACCAGAGATTTATTCCATGTGCATTATGAATCCCCCAGCCTTCTTTACATACATTATACTTTATGTATATAAAAGGAAAACAAATACAAGTTTCAATTGGACAAAATATTAGGGTCTCACTCATCGAGTCCTTCGTAGGTTCTTATCTCACAATGTGTAGAGAGCTCTTTCAGGTTTTCCGAAGGGTGACTCGTAGATCCCCAGGAAGGT
This sequence comes from Strix aluco, assembly GCF_031877795.1. NCBI lineage: Eukaryota > Metazoa > Chordata > Aves > Strigiformes > Strigidae > Strix > Strix aluco. The sequence continues at coordinate 1,004,580 of NW_027436667.1, forward strand.
TGGTCACTTTCCAGGCCGGATCCTGTATAGGTCCCTTTACTCGGCTTGCGTGTGTCCACCCCTTTTCAGCAGTCTGAACAGCAGTTTCTGTAGTGATAAGAGTAACATAGGGTCCTTCCCAACGGGGGGTCAAAGAAGATTCTTTCTATGATTTGGTTAGTATTTTATCTCCTGGTTGGATTTGATGCATGGTCACATCCAATGGAGGTCTTTGTACTACCATCCCCCGGGCCTGTAGTTGTTTTCTCCTTGTCATTAGCTGTATCAGATAGGATTTTATCTTTAATTCTTCAAGTTGGGGGTGATCTATTGGTATTTCTAAATCATAGGGTATCCCACATAACATTTCGAAGGGAGAAATACTTACATCGGTTCGGGGTTGAGTTTTGATATTTAACAATGCTAAAGGGAGACACTTTATTCATGACATTTTAGTTTCTAATATCAATTTGGTAAGTTGGTGTTTTTTGTTTTTTTTTTTTTTTTTTCATTCATATGTTCAACTTTTCCTGAGCTCTGCGAGTGTCATGGGGTATGGTATTGCCACTGTGTACCCAGGGCAGTCAAAGTTTCTTTGGTTACTCTGGATACCAAATGTGGACTCCTATCTGAGTCTATTGTTTCTATTGTTCCATACCGAGGTATAATTTCTTCAAGTAATATCCTTGTTACTGTGTGAGCTGTGGCTCAGGCTGTGGGAAAGGTTTCTACAAATTGGGTTAAATGATCTATAATTATTAATAGGTATTTATACCTTCCCACCTTTGGTAATTCGGTAAAGTCTATTTGTATTTTTGCAAAAGGTTTATGAGTCAATTCTCGCCCTCCATATACTTGTTTTCTTATTTGATGTTTATTTACTTTTTGACAAACGAGACATTTTCCTATCACTCGTTTGGCTATATCATATTTCTCAATGTACATGTATTTAGTTGTAAATTGATCCACTAATGTCTGAGTTTTCCAATGAGTGTTTTTATGGAATTGCTGTATTATCTTGGTAGTTATGGGTTTTGGGAGAACTTCTCTGCCGTCCGGGAGTTCTCATTTTCCATTAGCTTTCTGTTTAATCCCCATTTGATTTAATTTTGTTTGTTCTTGAATAGTAAAGTTTAAAGTTTCATAGGAATTTTCATGGAAAAAGCACTACTTAAACCCTGGTCTTTCACATACACATTCTATGCCGTCTACCCCGAAATCGTCCCAGCAAGCATAACAGGGGAGGTAATTATCTCCACAATTAACACACCGCTTTCTGGTCTCTATCGGATCATCCAAGTGCAGTGTTAATAGCGCTGCTCTCTTTACCTCTTGATCAGTAAGGTTATTCCCCCGTACTAAAGGATTGAGCCCCCTCTAGTGTCCCTTTAAGTGTACTACCGCAATTTCGCTGGGCCCTCGTATAGCTTGCAAAATTTGTGATATTAACTCCTGATGTACTAGGTCTTTCCCCCGAGAATTGATTAAGCCTCTCTCTTCCCATATTTTTCCAAAGGTATGTACTACTCCAAAGGCATATCTAGAATTGGTATATATAGTTCCCACTTTTTCTTTTAGTAATTGTAAAGCCTTTAATACTGCATATCATTCGCATGCCTGTGCATATTAACTTTCTTCCAAACTAAAGGGTTCCTTTGAATTGACATAAATGTTTAAGGCTTGACAGACCCACTCTTCAAAGGACCCAAAAAAAAACCCCAGGCCAATAGAGATGGTCGCCCCTGATTTGTTTCCCTCCCCGAACCTCCATATAATAATAAATCATTTCTACTTTGTCCTTACCCCACCTAAAGGGGTAATTTTCCCAATGGTTTAACATTAAGCCTAAAGGGCTATCTGGTGGTATTTGGGGGTACCTCACCTTGGGTCCCACACCACCTATGGGATCAGAAGGCTTGCTCTTCTTCTGTCCCATCTTCCGGAGTGCCTTCACACACTCACACAATTCGCTTCCCCCTTTTCGTGACCCAGTCCCTCGCGGGACATGGGAACTGCACTACCGAGGGGTCCGCACTCACTTCGCCCTGCTGGGCGTCTCACACACCACGCTCCGGGAAACCCAACCCCATCCGAATGGTAACCGGCCTATACTCACGCAACCCTGCATCTTCGTCCGGGGCTTCGTGCACAAAGATTACAGGGTTACCGGTATTCTTTTGCTTGTTGCCGAGTTTTGGAGTTCGTCGGTAGAGGGTGTGATGTGATAGCACTCAGCCGGGGCCGCTGAACTCAGCGGGGTGCGCCTCCCCGTATGGGGCTTCCCACCAGATTGCCTCTATCCGAGTCACGGCACCAATTTTGTTATAAGTAGATTTCTCAAATTGATGTGAGTCAGAGCCAATCAAAATTTCAATTGTTTATTTAGCAAGCGGCAACAAGCAAAACAGCGCTGGGCGGCCGGGGAGTCCTTGCTCCACCAACGGCGCGCACTCACTTCCCGAGGGTCCATCTTTTTTATATCCTCCGCCTTCCGGTATCCGGGTCTCTCTGAGAGGTGTACTCTGCGTCTGCGCACTTTGCAGCTAGGGGGTCGCTCCATCCGGGTCTTCCTCGCGTCACCAACTCCTTGTATTTCCTGCTTTCCTGAGAGTGGCTCACAAAGCTTTTGTTTATATCTTACAGAGTATAGACACTACCCCCTTTCTTCTTCTTCTTCTCCCTTTTGTTTTTCTCCCCTTTGTCCTTCTTCCCTTTCTCCCTCTTTTCAGTCTTTTGTATAGTAGGAGTCCTTGCTTCAGCATTTCAACTTAGATAAGCACTTGTAGTCAGTTAGTCGTTACACAGTGTAATAGTTAAGATGAAGCTTAGGCCTACATAGTTTATGGAATAACATGTCACGAGTTCCCAGTATTTTTAATGGAATTTGATGAACAAACAGTTTACTGTCTATCACATTTCCTACTTGGGATGTGTTGCCCAGGTCTTTTTTTCCTTTTCTTGATCTCAGCAGAATACTTTCTTCTCAATGTCATGGCCTATGACTGCTATGTTGCTATCTGCAAACCCCTGCACTACGGAACCCTCCTGAGCAGCAGAGCTTGTGTCCACATGGCAGAAATTGCCTGGTGCAGTGGGATTTTCTGGACTCTCCTGCACACAGCCAACACATTTTCACTACCACTCTGTCATGGCAATTCCCTGGACCAGTTTTTCTGTGAAATCCCCCAGATCCTCAAGCTCTCCTGCTCAACTCCTACCTCAGGGAAGCTGGATTTCTCATGGTTAACGCCTCCTTTTCTTTGGCAGGTTTTTTTGTTTTTTTTTTCATTGTGCTGTCCTATGTGCAGATCTTCAGGGCCGTGCTGAGGATCCCCTCTGAGCAGGGACAGCACAAAGCCTTTTCCACGTGCCTCCATCACCTGGTTGTGGTCTCCGTCTTTATCAGCACTGGAATGTTTGCCTACCTGAAACCCCCCTCCATTTCCTCCCCATCTCTGGAACTGGTTGGATTATTTCTGTACTCAGTTGTGCCTTCAGCAGTGAACCCTCTTATCTATAGCATGAGGAACCAGGAGATCAAAGATGCCCTGAGGAAACTATATGTATACATGTTATTCCAGCGTTAATAAGGTGCCCACCATCCTCGTATAACTCCCAGGAATTCAGTAAAATCCCAGCCTATCTCTTGTTCTTCCATTTGGTTTGTTTAGTTTATATTTATTTGTTACAGTTGTGATAATATTAATTTTGTATTATTCATACAACTTGTTCTTAAGTTTGAAACCTTATTCTTCCTTCTGTTAAACCTGTTGTAACATAAGGGATCAGGCTCTTTGCATAGCTAAAGAAGCCAGACTATAATCCTTTGCCTCTACTCCCATCTCCTAGATCTGCTCTGGAGCTGGGGCCCAGCCCCAGCAGGCAGAAGGGATTCAGGAGCCAAGGGCCCAGCTGCTCCATGGAGGAGCAGCCCCAGTGCCCCTCAGGGCTGCCCCTCGCTGCCTCGGCAGGCACTGCCTCTCTGCTGCCTGTGGGCTGGGGATACTGCTTCCTGGAGCCACGTCCAAGGACAGCAGCAGGACGTGGCCTTTTCAGTGCTGGGCTCTCCTCACTTCCACACTGTCCCGCTGTGCCCTTGCATTTGTGTCACCCCCCAAGCTCTTCTGTAGCTTTTGACAGTCCCATTGTGTCCACAGTGGCACCCCTGTGGCTGCAGGCAGGAGCAGGCCATGTGGACCATGGTGTCAGAGCTGGTCTCCGTGCCAGCAACATCAGCAGGGCCAGAAGCCTGGATGCCTCTTCCAGTGCTTAGGTTGGGAATACACCAGTGGAGCTGTTCCCTCAAAAAGACTTTTGGTCTTCTGAGGTTCTTGATGGAATCAGAGAGACAATCTCAGAGTCCCAGGGGGATCTGTTAGGGATGAAGGGTTGGACAAAGACCTCCCTTCTTGGTTGCACATGTCGATGCAGACAGCAACTGGTGTTTTATTTTTCTGCCTGTAGCTGTCCCACCTGCAGTGGGACTCATGTCAGAATCCATCCTGGAGAGGAATCAGGAGCTGCCAGGAGAGCTCAGGGGATCTCCAGGGACAGTGTGTGAGTCTGGGTGGACAGTGTGTGGTGCTTCATTAAGTGAGTGACCATCTAAGGTAGAGCATCTTGGAGGAAAAGGTGAACCTGTGGGCTAACAAAGGATCTGCAATGCCAGGAGATCAGGAACGGCTGGCCAGGACAGCACAGATACGTTCACATCAGGAAGGGCTCTCTGGGGAGCAGGGATGGCTTTGGAAAAGAGCAAGGGAGCATTTTTCTGCTTGTTAGGAGGAATCCCTGAAAAAGAAAAACCTCTTCTTACAGGCACCCGCTTTGGGCAGGATGTGCTGTCACCTGCACAGGATTCTTGTGCTGGCCTTGGGACAGAGGCTGACTCTGACTGTGAACATTCAGTCTGTGGTGCCTTGGTCCAGGACCACCTGGACCCAAGACCAGAAGTTCTGCAGTTTCACCAGCCTCCATTTCCTCATCCCATGGTGAAGCTCCATCCCTGGGGCTGATGGGAAGGCTGAGACCCTGCTCTGCCTCCCAGCAGCTGCTATACATTTCACAGCAGGGGCTGTGGGGTGAGTGCCCAGAGCTCTGCAGCACCCTGCAGCCCAGACTGGGCTTCATTGTGGTGCTGAGCTGGGGAGCAGGCAGGGAAGATGGGAAGAGCTGGGGTGGGCTTGGCCTGAAAGTGCCCGGGAGAAGACAACACCTATGTCAGCTGAGCTGTGCGACCATGCAGGTTGATCATGCAGACACCCATGCTCCAGTGGATGTGTGGTATAGAGCCCAGTCTCCTGGAGGGGAGCAGAGACATGCAGATGCAGGAAAGAGGAGGCCAGTCTGTACCCTTGGTGGCATGAACAGACTGAAAAAGAGTCCCAGGGCATTTATCACCCCACCAGCCTCCCCCATCAGCCATTTCAAGCACTGGCCACTCTTGTGGTTTCTGTCCAGCCAGCAGCCAAACACCACGCAGCCTCTCACTCACCCTCAGCTGTCCCAGGGAATGGGGGAGATATTTGGAGGGGCAAAGTTAAGGAGGATCCTTGGCTGAGATAAAAAAAATTCAATAATTAAAATAAAATAAGCTAATAATAATAATAATAAAAGTAGAAAATACAAACAAAAATACAAATGCACAAGGCAATTGTTCACCACCCAGTGACTGGTACCCAGCCTGTTCCCAGCCAGCATTCCCAGAGAAGACAAGGTCTCAAAACTACTATCCCAGGAGTAAGAGATCCAGCTTCCTGGTCAACCCTCATCTACACACTGAGCATGATGTTATATGATATGGAGTATTTCATTGGCCAGTTTGGGTCCATTGCTCTGGCTGTGCTTGCTCCAAGCTTCTTGTGCCCTTGCACATATGCAGGACAGGGGAAGTTGGAAAGTCCTTGATTTCTTAGAAACAACTGAAAACACCAGTCTATTATCAACATTCTTCTCATACCAAATCCCCTACTGAATACAAAACACAACACTGTTCTAGCTACTAAGAAGAAAAACTAGCTCTATCACAGCCAAAACCAGGACAGTATCCACCCCTTTTTCCATACCATTAACATTATGCTCAGGTTCCATGTTTCCCACAACTTTCTAATTAATCACCATCCTTTTTCCTATTTTTTTGTTGTATTCACAAAGATATCATTCCTTTTGTCTATGGGCCATCCCTCCAAAATGTGTAATGAGTTCATTTAGTTGATAACTTTGGGTTCCATCTGTCATGACAATCTTTTAAGGCAGGAGGGGTGATGCAGAGTGTGCTCAGCCAGCAGAATGGGTGACTTTGGATGCAGCAGGAGGATGGTGTGTAGTCTGTGCTACAGTTGGAGCTCGTAGCTGATGTATCTGGCACAGTCCATGCTCATGATCTGTGGCCTGAAGATGTCAATCTCAAGGAAGTTGCTGGGCACCAGTTGCTGAAAACAGCTGTCTCAGGGAGTTACAAGTCATCTCTTTCACCACCCCATGGCTCACACACTCCAAGTACTTCTTCAACCACTGTGATCTGTTCAAAGTGAATAGGAAAGAAGACAGAGGAAAGAGAAGAGAGAAGGCAAGAGAACCAACATCTAACTGCTGCAAGGCCTATCATTAAAAGTACAGTATCATAAGGCTGATACTTACAAGCTGTATTCCTCAGCCCACAAGCTCTAAAGATTTGATTAGTGATGTGATCCATGACCCGGGGAACCTCCGCAGCAGCACCCAGGCAGAGGCACACAAGTGGGGACACAGGCGTCATGGACATGAGACCTTGCTAGTCAAGAAAAGGAGAAGAAAGAAAGATCTCAGGCTGTCCCGATCCAATGTCGGGGAGGGTTCTTAAACGATCCCAAGAGCGAGATTAAGACACAAACAAGGTGAGATGCTGTATAGCCTTGTGAACTTTATTTGCCGTAACAAATAGTAATAGCGATAGGACAGAGAGGAAAAGAAGGGGAAAGTCAGAATCCCTAAGCAAGAAAACGGTAGAGATGCAGCTAATTACCACCACCACCACCAGGGATCCAGCGATGCTCCGTTGGCTCGGGCTCGGTGCAGATGATGATGCTCCAAGCTCCAAGCTCCGACGAGGTCCCAGCTCCAAGTAACCAGCGTCGAAAAAGGGTGCACACCGAGGGAGGAGTACGCAGTCCTTTTATTGTCCCAGTCCCCTCAACCTTTCCAAAGAGTCCGCCCATTTCGTGCCAGCCTGCACGTCTTACCCCGATCATGGGGCTCATGGTCCCGTGGTCCTCCATGCGCGGATGCCCAGGCGCTCGCACTGGTCGTGCCAACCCGCACGTCTTCCTCACCCCGATTTAGCTTCAGGTGGATGTCGTCGGGGACCCTTTGTCTCCTTCAGAACGTACTCCTCCATGGCAACAGGGTGCCGAGGCCAGGAAGTGGTGGTGGTGCAACAGCAATGTTGAGACAAGCAAAGTCTAACACAGTTCCTTACACCACCCCGTGGCTCAACATTGCTGTCTTCATGGTGGCGTGAAAGGTAACGGTACAGAGAGAGAGAGAGAAAGACCAGAAAAAGCGCAAAATACAATAACAAACAAGATTTCCAGCAAATTTTTCATGAATAACAAATATGAACATCTTTAACTAACAAACATATAACCAATAACATCTTATAAACAAATTTTAAGGCTCCAATGAATCAGCAGAAGAACATGACGGCAGTTCACATGATTGACATTTACAGGGACAAAACAGAAGTATTACAATAAGAATTAAGATAATGGTCATCAAGGCAAAGCCTGCAAAGTGAATTAAGATTAATCCTAATGTATGTTCCATTTTTCCCGCGGTTTTAACAAAATACCACAGAGTGTCTGAGGCCCTGGCAGTCCATGCTGTCTGCTGCTCTGGTCTGCAGGAGTTGGGGTCAGCATGCGCAGCAGGAAAATCGCTTTCCAACCCCCTTTTCCTAATGCGCATGCGTCATTTGGGCCTAGAAACTTCTATCCCAAATTTAAACAAAGGTAAATAAACAACAGTATTCGTAACAATGTCAACAATACTCTAAACAAACATATAAAAAGTTAACAGTAACACTATTAACCAAACAAAGTTAAACAAGATGTGTCCCAGACCGGGCCGAGGAATGTGCTGTCGGTCTTTGGGGACGGGGAGGGGAAGGAGGTGGTTGTTTACATGAACAGGTACAGCTACAAGACGGTTTACATGGACACTTACAGGACGAACACATACATACCGCAAGAGAAAATATAGCAAGAGCTAACAAAGCAACAGCCACAAAATTCAGTATTAAAAGGGTATACATTCTGGTTGTTATCATAGACTGCGTAGCTGAAGATAGATGGTGGTCTGACTCGCCTGAGTCGGGGATCCGCCAAAATGGACGCCCCCAGCCCAGAGCACATGTGCTGTTTAGGCCTAGAAACATCTATAAGGCTCAAATGATTGGGACAGTGACAGGCTTTGGTTGGCGAATGATACGAATTTGCTTTACACCATCAGGTGAGACAGTAGATATAAATTGCATGTTAGAAACAACACGTTGGATTAACTGAACAAAACAAGGAATAATACATGGCAAAAACATCAAAGCGGCAAATGCACATAGGAGATAAAATAGAAGCTGCTTTACCCATGGTGCTCCAGGTAACCAAGACCATAAATCACCATTCCAGCCATTCCATGTTTGAACAGGGACATGAGCTAGTTTCCTAATGTCTGTGGTTAGCTGAAGGACTACTTCACCTACATCGTCTATTTCCAAACAACAGTTAGAAACATTTAGTTTTCCACATACTCCTCCCTCTTCAGCTAGTAGGTAGTCTAAAACCATGCGATGTTGAAGGACTGCAGTGCGCATCTGTTGAGATTGTTGAGTTAAAAGGTCTATAGCATTAGCAGTTTTATTAGTAATAGTTTCTAAGACTGCTTGTAGTTGAATTATACGGTTCAAATTATAAATTGGTTCTCTTGCCCCTGGTATCAGTTCATTGGGATTCCAAGAGGCAGGCCCATAATGCTCAATAATTCTTTCAGGGGGCCACTCATTTTTCCCCCACTTTTGAGTTCCACCTATTTCAAACTCAACAGATCGCTTGTTGCGGACAATCCTTTTGTTTCCTAGCTTATCATATAGACTTATTCCCGATTGAGGACTATCCGCCTCTGGGAGAAGGAAAAACAGAGGTCGGATAATCCCTATATAGCAAATCCCTGACCAATTCGCTGGTAATTCTTCGTAGGCAGTATGTCCACATATCCAATAATGGCCCTTTTTGGCTTTTGTACCTTTGGCAAATGGTCCATCTGCAGTCCTTGGGGTTTGAAAATAAGTTGTGTTTTTACTTCCCAAAGGGCTGAAAACCTCATTCAGGTGATTATTTATCCGGATGGTACAATACCAGGACCCAGTGTCGTTTTTCCACTCACAAGTTTGATTATAAAAGTTGTTTCCTTGTAATTTGGCATATTCGGTTTCATTTTTGTTTGACCAAAACCCTTTGAATCCTTTGCTGCGTCCTTGTTCATTAAGCCACAACCATATATAAATACCTCTATCTTTGTTAACCAATTTATGTGTGAGTGTCCATTGACACTTACTTTCCCCCACATCAACTCCTCCTTCCTGAGTACGATTCAAGCAAAATTTACCCTTTATTAGAGAACTGGACTGGCCATGTTCCACTATCATCCCAGGTAGTATTTCCAGTGTCGCTGTAGTTGCTTACAATCTGTGATGGGGAAAGTGGTACAGAAGCCCACGGCCAGCTTGATAATCCTAGAGGTGCTCCACAAACCCAACAGTGACTTAGATTAAAGGTTTGACTTACAGTCTTTGCTAACAAAACAAATTCATTATCCTCAAGGGGGTTATATGGTTTGGGTAAAGGTGGGGTAACTGGCTTCCCTTCAGTTTTATAGGTAAATCCCCAAATAATATAGCAAAAATTAACATACACATCTTAACCAAATTACATTAAAATCTGCGTCTGCTTCACTCCTGTGGGTGCGTCTGTGTCGCTTGCTTCCTCCTGAAAATGAAACAAAACCCAAATTCGCTTCTTGGGTTAGAAAGAGGGAACAATCCATCTAGTGTGAATCCTATGAGTTTTTCCACAGCCATCTTTTGCCTTCCAGGTGTATTTGTTAAGGGGCGTGTCCAACACCAGTCGCACTTTGCCCACTGTGGGAAGCTCAACCAAGACAGGTTGTCCTGGAAAATGAGATGGATTGCTAGGGTGATCAGGGCCATGTGGGGCTGGCATAATTGTTGGAGGTTTTGGACAGAATGCTGTGATCTTTGGGCATCCATTTACTCCCCAGCGACTGTGGATGCTGGTCACTGCATTCCACACTCGCTCAGCCCATCCTGGCTTATGTGGTTTGAGGAAGCGTTTTAGTAGACCATTTGTTCTTTCCACAATTCCATTTGCTTGTGGGTAATACGGAGTATGAAACACCCACGAAATTCCCTCCTGGGCTGCCCACTCTTGGACCACTTCGGCTGTGAAATGTGAGCCATTGTCTGATTGGATTGACTGTGGTTTGGGGAAAATTCCAAACCATTCTTTCAGGGCTTTTACTGTGTTTTCTCCTGTCGCCTTGGCACATGCTTTAGCTTGCACTAGTCCAGATACTATCTCCACACCTACCAGTATATAGTGCTTTCCTTCTGATTTTCGAAAGGGACCGATGTAATCAATCTGCCAGGCCTCCCATAGGCCTTTTCCCTCTCTTAAGTGCAGGGGGTCACTCTCCAGAGGGTGTCTGTCCAGACAGACATGGCATTGCTCACAGGAAGATATACAAGTTTTACATTCTTCCCGGGGTAACTGGCCACCCTCGGGCTTGTGCCTCACAATAGAGGTCCTTAATTCCTGAATGTCTCCGTTTTACATGTAACCATTCCAACAGACTTTCCCAGTCTTCTGCTATCTGGGTGCTTTGTAGGGGAGCCAGCCGGGCTAGTTCATCCACCTCAGCATTCCAGCGGCTCACTGGGGTATCATCCTGCTGATGAGATGCTACCCATGCTACTGCAAATTTCCCTTGTCTGGCAATGGTAAGGATATCCTGCCATTTTCCCTTTTGCCATACAGGTATTCTATTGACCTCCCATCCATTTTGTTCCCAGAATGGAAGCCATTCAGTGCAACCTTTAAACACAGCGTAAGAGTCAGTATAGATACAGACAGAAGAAGCAGATTGAGCCTCCTGTTGGAAAACGCTCCACACAGCAACTAGTTCTCCCACTTGTGCACTACCTTCTCCTTCGGTAATGATCTGTTCCTTGGTGTCTACCTGAAGTGCCACAGCTCGGTATTTCCAAATTTTCCCCTCTCGCTTTGACGAGGCATCCGTAAACCAGACATTTTGCAATTGTCCAGAAAATAGAGGAGCTACTTGTATTACAGACAAAAGCTCGGGTGTTTCCCTATCTGGGTTTACTTCATCTTGTATATTTAGCACCTTTGTGGCTCCTTCAGTTACAGAAAAGATTTCACAATAGTGTTCTATTTGTGCATAAAATTTTCGAACAGAGTCTCTCTGGGCCACCCCGTCAGGGGGTGGAGTTCCTGTCAAAACTGCTTTGATCACTTTAAATGGGCCTCTGAGAACTAAAGGTTGTTGCCGGATGGTGCGTTTGGCTTCTCTCAGAGCTAGGCTAACTACGAACAGGTCTTTTTCCCAAGTTGTATACCTTTTTTCAGCATCTTTAAAGCTATAAGAATAAAAAACAATGGGCCTAACAGGACCCTCTGGACCCTTTTGCCACAAATGGATGGACAGTCCAGTCTTGGCCAACCCCCATTCAGTTTGAACCGGATCTGTTGGGTGAATTGGACCCAGGGCTTGGTAGGCACTCGCTTCAAACACCAACAGCTGTAAAGCCTCATCATGGACCTGAGTCCACTCCCACTGAGCTCTCTTTCTCAATAAGTCATACAAGGACCTAGCAATAATTGAAAAATCAGGTATCTGTTTCCTCCAAAACACAAGCAACCCTAAAGGCTGTAAGTCTTTCTTTGACTCTGGCATCTTGATCTGATCGAGAGAGGAGAGAGTATCCGGTGGGATACACGTCATGCCTCCCTTCCACCAGATTCCTAAAAATTTTACCTCACTTGAAGGGGTCTGTATTTTCTCACGTGGAATTGTCAACCCTATATTTTCTACATGGGTAATGATATCTTTTTGAGTTTCTCTAACTTCTTCTACCTGACTCCTTCCTATGAGTACATCATCTATGTATTGATAAATCTTTACCTCTGCTTTTCTGGGGATTGTTTCTAACTCTTGCGCTAGAGCATGGTGAGCCAGCGTGGGGGAGTGCTTGTATCCTTGAGGGAGTCGTGTAAAAGTATACTGTTGTCCTTCCCAGGTGAAGGCAAAGCGATCCTGGTCCTCAGGTTGTAAAGGGACCTTAAAAAACATATCTTTGACATCAATTGTTGCCATGACAGGGTGGGATTGTTCCTGAATGGTTGCTATCAATTCAGCAATGTTTGGTACAGCAGCTGTTAGTGAACCTGTGTTGGCATTGAGCCTCCTATAGTCTATTGTCAATCTCCATTTGCCATTTGGTTTTTGGACCGGCCATCCTGGAGAGTTGAAGGGAGAGTGAGTGGGGACCACAACCCCTTGTTTTTTCAAATCTTCCAGAACTGGTGTAATTCCCTCCCTTGCTCCTAGAGGCAATGGGTAGGGTTTAACGTTTGTCAGTTTGGAGGGAGGTAGGGTAGGTGCCGCTTGCAATAAACGCATTTCTGTTTCCGATGTTTTGGCCAATTGCCTGATCTGGGAGACACTAAAAGACCATGAGTTCCCCTGGGCGTCTCACCACTGTCTACCCTTCAAAACATCTATACCTAAAGGATTCATCTGGAAAGATCCTATGGCCACCATAGTGTTAACAGGGCTTTCTTCTCCAGGTAACCAAAGTGTCACTGGAGCCATAGGTACTGACTGTGTTTTTCCCAGGGCATTTAAGACAATTAGATTTCTAGATGGGATGGAGATTCCACACTGTTCTGCTTCAGTCCACGTTAGCGCGGTAATTTGTGCCCCAGTATCAATCAGGAATGTTACTGGTCTTTTTCTTTGGTCCTACAGCGACAGTAATCAGTAAATCCCCTTTTGTGTTGCAGGTGAGTTGTCTTACAAACATCCATCCTCCGCCTCCCCCCTCACCTTCGGGGGGCAGAGGGTCTAGTTTCCCGCCACCTTCTTTTCTCCAGTCGCTTCCTCCCCAAGGTCTATCAAAGGTGGGGCACTAGGGGTTGGTTTGGAAGTGACCCTTTGTCCTGACCAGTTCTGCACAAGTTGTTTTAATTTTTGAGTCGGGAGTCCATCCATCAAGTCCCGGGGAACGCCTTTCTGAAGCCCTAGTTGCCACAGTCCCTGTCGAATTAAGGACCTCTCTCTCCCAGAATTCTGACATTGGGGTGATCCCAAGCCTTGGCCCTTCCTCATGGATGATTGTCGCCCACTAATTTGCTCTGCAGCCCACACGAACCTGGTTTCAGTTCTTTGGGACGATCCACCAACTGGGCCATATTTTCTCCCAAAATGAATCAATTCCTGGGCTACCTCTCCCCATGTCCATACTTTTCTCCCTGGCCGTCGGTGGTCAGGGGTCACTATCCCCTCCAGAGTGGCCATCATTCTTTCTGCATTGGGGGTATTTTGAATCTTCCCTTGCAACTGAATGCCAATGGGTTTCACGGAGTCAGGAAGTCCTCGTATCAGGGGAGTCATCCTCTCTGGGTTCACAGGCATCATCATCGGGGAGCCTTGCTTAGGCTTGAGCTCCCGATCATGCATCAGCTGCAGACAGGTTGCCTTTTGCACACTTCCCACTAACTGATCCACCGTACCTGTTATGGTAAGGGGATCTCCCCTCTCCAAGGGGTTCAGCCCTCCAGCCCAGTACGCAGCTCTCTGAATCAATGACCATGGGGCTCGGCAGTCACCGGTAGTTAAAAACACACCTGGACCCCAATATCCTTCTGCTTCTTTCTCTGACAACAAGATTCCATCCCCTCCTGACAAAGACACTCTCCACACATACTCTGTCTCTGATTCTTTCGCAGTCCTTGCAAAATCTTTTCTCAGCTTTGCCAATTCGGTTGATGTAAATGGGACTTCTTTGGTGATAATCTGAGGACGGTTATCGCTATCTTCCTCATACACATACTTTGTTTTAATCAGCGGATACATATGGGGGGGGGGGGTGTGGCTTTCTATGGTTTCTTTTGCCTTTTGCAAATCCCCTTGGGGATAAATTTGCCGTATCCCCTTCTCCAGAAGCTTCACCTCTGCCTCCACCAGTGTATCCATCTCCGCCAAGAGTTGTTCCCTCATCTTGTTCTTCAATATTATATTTTGACCCCTTTCCTCTCTAGTAATTCTTTGGTTTCTCTCAATTGATTCTGCAGGGTCTGTATGACCGTCTGCAGGGAGTCTATTACAATATCAGTTTGATACGACTTCTGCTTTTTCTCTTCCACCTCAGCTGCCAGACTCGCTCCTAACACTGCACAAATTATAGCTTTTCCTTTTCCCTTCTTAACCTTAGCTTCCTTCTGCAAAACCCTTATCCTATCCACCACACTCTGTGGTTGAAACCAATGGTTTTTCATCCAATCTAGTCCCTGGACCGAGAGACGAGACCGGTGAGCTTCCAAAAGATCATATAGTTTATCTATTCCTTCAGCCCCTGAGGCACATCATCACAAACATCGGCTGCCTTCAGGACGGCCATTCTTTTTCTTTTTCCTAATCCAAAGGGGATTATCATCCTGAGAGGGTCACACCTTAATGTCAAATTTCCCCGTTTCTCTCTCTGGAGACCAGATCTGAATTTAACACAAAACCAATGCAAACGGGATTATCGTCCTGAGAGGGCCACACCTGGGTATGCAAGTATCCCCTGTTCAGTCTCAGGAGGTCACACCTAACCCAAACACAAATGCAATATCACTGTCCACTCTTCCCCCTGTTCACTCTCAGGAGGTCACAACTTAATGTAACACAAAGGGGGTTATTTCATCCTGAGAGGTTTGCATCCAACACAGCAAGTTAGTACAGTACTCTCGTCTCAAGGGATCCTGTCCGTGACACCAATTTAAACTGTCCCGATCCGGTATCGGGGAAGGTTCTTAAACGATCCCAAGAGCGAGATTAAGACACAAACGAGGTCAGATGCTGTATAACCTTGTGAACTTTATTTGCCGTAACAAATAGTAATAGCGATAGGACAGAGAGGAAAGAAGGGGAAAGTCAGAATCCCTAAGCAAGAAAACGGTAGAGATGCAGCTAATTACCACCACCACCACCAGGGATCCAGCGATGCTCCGTTGGCTCGGGCTCGGTGCAGATGATGATGCTCCAAGCTCCAAGCTCCGACGAGGTCCCAGCTCCAAGTAACCAGCGTCGAAAAAGGGTGCACACCGAGGGAGGAGTACGCAGTCCTTTTATTGTCCCAGTCCCCTCAACCTTTCCAAAGAGTCCGCCCATTTCGTGCCAGCCTGCACGTCTTACCCCGATCATGGGGCTCATGGTCCCGTGGTCCTCCATGCGCGGATGCCCAGGTGCTCACGCTGGTCGTGCCAACCCGCACATCTTCCTCACTCCGATTTAGCTTCGGGCGGATGTCGTGGTTTTGTCGGGGACACTTTGTCTCCTTCAGAACGTACTCCTTCATGGCAACAGGGTGCTGAGGCCAGGAAGTGGTGGTGGTGCAACAGCAATGTTGAGACAAGCAAAGTCTAACACAGTTCCTTACACAGGCCTGCTGCTTTACAATCCTCCTCTCTGATCTTCTGTTTTATTCCCCCGTTCCACCCCCTCAGTCAAGCAACTTCTGCTGGGCCTGGTGAAGTTGGAGACGTTAATTTGGGTTTGCGGGGTGTAGCACAGAATGCTCTAGAGGGACACAGTAAACACACATAGAATAGAGAAAGGAAAAGAAGAAATAAAAGAATAAATATATCTCTACAATAAGGCTTTTGGAATGAGTGTCCCATTCATCCTTTCAGAGAGTTAAACAGCACAGTCAAAAAGACCCCATCAGTAGATTGTTTCATTTGATGCATTAAGTCCTGGGGATGTTGAATGTTGTCATCTATGCTGACTGATCCATCAGTGATGTTGAAACAACATATACCATCAAAACTGAGGCAGTGTTTATGTTGTAGAAGGAGGAAATAGTCCACTGTCAATCAATTTTGTGATATTCATTGGCATACAGCCATTACCTACTCAGAAAAAAATAGCAATGAGAAGTATTAATTGTCAAAAGATCTGCGGTTGTTAAGGTTCCCTTAACATCCTTAACTAATGATGAGGAAAAGGCTGAGTTGGTCAACGCCTACTTTGCCTCAGTCTTTAGCAGTGGAACTGGTTGTTCCCTGGACACCCAGCCTCATGAGCTGGGAGATCGGGAGGGGAAGCAGAATGAGGTCAGCACAGTTGAAGAGGAGGTGGTCAGAGACCTGTTACACCACTTGGATGCACACAGGTCTGTGGGACCAGATGGGTTACACCCAAGGGTGCTGAGGGAGTTGGCAGATGTGCTCGCCAAGCTGCTGTCCATGATTTACCGGAAGTCATGGCTAACTGGGGAGGTCCCATTGGACTGGAGGGTGGCAAATGTGACACCCATCTACAAGAAAGGCAGGAAGGATGATCCAGGAAACTATAGAGCTGTCAGTCTGACCTCGGTGCCAGGGAAGGTCATGGAGCAGGTCATCTCGACTGCCATTAAAAGTCATATAATGGACAACCAGGGGATCAGGCCTAGTCAGCATGGGTTTATGAAAGGCAGGTCTTGCCTGACAAACCTGATCTCCTTCTATGACAGGGCGACCCGCTTATTGGATGGGGGAAAGGCTGTGGATGTTGTCTACCTTGACTTCAGTAAGGCCTTTGACACCATTTCCCACAGCATTCTCCTGACGAAACTGACTACTCGTGGCTTGGATAGGCACATGCTTCGCTGGGTAAAAAAATGGCTGGATGGCCGGGCCCAAAGAGTTGTGGTGAACGGAGTTAAATCCGGTTGGCGGCCGGTCACGAGTGGTGTCCCCCAGGGCTCGGTTTTGGGGCCACTCGTGTTTCACATCTTTATTGATGATCTAGATGAGGGGATCGAGTGCACCCTCAGTAAGTTTGCAGATGACACCAAGTTGGGTGGGAGTGTTGATCTGCTCGAGGGTAGGGAGGCTCTGCAGAGGGATTTGGACAGGCTGGAGTGATGGGCTAAGGACAACTGTATGAGTTTCAATAAGGCCAAATGGCGGGTGCTGCACTTTGGTCACAACAACCCCCAGCAGCGCTACAGGCTTGGGGAGCAGTGGCTGGAAAGCTGCCAGTCAGAGAGGGACCTGGGGGTGTTGATCGACAGCCGGCTGAACATGAGCCAGCAGTGTGTCCAGGTGGCCAATGGTATCCTGGCTTGCATCAGAAATAGCATGGCCAGCAGGGACAGGGAAGGGATCTTGCCCCTGTACTCGGCACTGGTGAGGCCGCACCTCAATTACTGTGTTCAGTTTAGGCCCCTCACTACAAAAAGGACATTGAATTACTTGAGCGTGTCCAAAGAAGGGCAACGAAGCTGGTGAAGGGTCTGGAGCGCATGTCGTACAAGGAGCGTCTGAGGCACGTGTGGTTGTTTAGTCTGGAGAAGAGGAGGCTGAGGGGAGACCTCATTGCCCTCTACAACTACCTGAAAGGAGACTGTAGAGAACTGGGGATGAGTCTCCTGAACCAAGTAATAAGTGATAGGACAAGAGGCAATATCCTCAAGTTATGCCAGGGAAGGTTTAGACTAGATATTAGGAAGTATTTCTTTACAGAATGGGTAGTTAGGCATTGGAATGGGCTGCCCAGGGAGGTGGTGGAGTCCCCATTCCTGGAGGTATTTAAGAGTAAGGTTTACTTAGCGCTTAGGGATATTGTGTAGTTGGGAACTGTCAGTGTTAGGTCAATGGTTGGACTGGATGATCTTCAAGGTCTTTTCCAACCTAGAAGATTGTGATTCTGTGATTCTGTAATATAAAAGGCAGATGAGTCAGTTCCATTAAAGGCCAACCAAATCTAAGCCTGTACATGCTGCTCTCGTGGGAATGTGTCCAAGGTATGTGCTTGTAGTAGAAGACTATAAAGCACGATGAGCCAACCTGTGATAGGGGAGGAAAACAGAATGTCATCTCCTTCCAGTAGTATGTACGCCATTGTTCCAACTCCTTCAGTTAACATTACTCTGGGTTTGATAACCTGGTGTGGGGTAATTGTCCACACAGATTGGAGAGCTACGGCGCTTTTTCTGATTGAACTTCAATTCAATGTTGGGGTCACGACACCATTAATACCATTCCAATGCTATCTCCTCTAGATAAGGTAGCGGCATCAAAGAGACCTAAAATGCAAGAACTTGAGAATGTAATATTAACAAAGGATATAAAACAAGAGCAGAAGTTGGGGTACAAAACCATACAGTATTCTCAGGAGTTATTACAGGAATCTTCATGTCTAGGCTAATAGGTTCTTTCTGATTTTTTAGCCCAGTCATCTGCCACAATCCCCATGAGACTGTATCATCTAGAATTGCTACTTCTAATTCAAAAGGATGTCCTTGTGTATGATTGTGCATGCTGAATCAAAAAATTTTTGCAGGCATCAAAGGCTTCTTGCTGTTGCTTGGTCCACTGCCAAACAATCCTCTTTTTAGTTAGTGTCTGCAGAGGGCGCATTAATACCGCCAGATGTGGGTAAAAGTCCTCCAGTACCCTAAAAATCCCCCTGAAGTCTGTGACTGTTTTAGTGTGGTTGGCACAGGGGACTGATGAACTGTTTGCTGTACCATAGTTGGTAATTGTTAATTTGTCCACACCAAACTATTCCCCAGATTTGTACAGCAGTACTAGAGCCCTGTGTTTTCTTTGGATTAATTGCCCAGCCTTGGTCCTGTAAATGCACTTTTACCAATTCAGCGGCTGCTTCAATTTCTTGTTGTGACTCTGATATAATCAATAAATCATCAATATAATGGTAAACAGTCACGGTACCAGGCCATAGTGCTAGATCAGCTGCTGTCATTTGGTGGCAAATGGAGGGGCTGTGTTTGTATCCCTGAGGCAATGCTTGGGAAGTATATTGCTTTTGTTGCCAGGTAAAGGCAGAGTGGTCTTGGCTTTCTGAAGCAATGGCTATTGAAAAGGAATCATTAGCAAGTTCTATTACTGCATTCCAGGGTTGTAAATTTTTGCTGATTTTTTTTCTATAAGAGTAACCATGTCACTGTAGCTTTATTCAGTTCTCTATAATCTACAGTCATTCTCCAAGTTCCATCTGGTTTACAAATGGACCAAATAAGATTAGTAAAAGCAGTCATAGTTTCTCTGACAATTCCCACTTGTTGAAGCACCTGAATGGTTTGAGTGATTTTTTCCTCCCCCCCACCCCGAATACAATACTGTTTTACAGTTACCATCTTGACAGGCGCGGGCAGCACAACAGGGTCCCACTTTGGGAATCCATGCGAGTCGGTTATAGATCAAATAGCAAATCCTGCTTGTGCAGTCTGGAAGCAGAAGGGGCTGTTTAAAGCTTCAACTGTTCATCATGCCAGCACATCAATAGCCAAGATATATTTGTTAACTGGGGCAATTAACACCATCATGGCAAACTGTGTGACATTCCCTATCATTAAAGCAAACTTAGCTTGGAGGACAGGGGTTGAATTTCCCCCCCCCCCATCAACAAATCTGTGATGTGGTGTTTTTATTCTCAATATTGCTGTGCAACAGAGTAACCTCAGCCCCCATATCCACCAGAGCAAACACATGTAAAATCCCTCCAGAGCGCCACTTTATAGTTAAAGGAACATGAAGGTGTCCGTCTCCCTCAAGGTAAGAGGCTGCAGTGGCAGCAATTTCGGGGGACCCGCCAAACCTTCATTTCTGCTGTTTTGGCATTTGCCAAGTGGTGTCTTGCATCAAGGTGGCAGGCAGGGCAGAAGGTGGACACAAGCAGAAGGTAGGGTTGGGGGTGGACGGCTTTTTTGCATAAGTGCTAGACTTTGCCATCGGCAAAACATTTCTGTTGTCATGATCTCATTTATTTCTCGTCGTGGGATACCAGTTCGTACAAGATCATTCCACATTTATCTTCTTGGCACCCATGCTGTGGCTTTTATTGGTTTCACCGACTTTCATTTATTCACCACCTGAACAGATGGCTCCAAAATTACAGCCCCAGTTTCCCTCAAGGTATTTCTAGGATGCCTATGTTACCCATAGCTTTTGTCAGTAAGGATTTTAGTGAGGCAGGTGTTCCTCTCAAAAACTGCATTTTGATAGTTCTCGTTGTTATTGATTAATTGTAATTTAGTGGGAAATAACCACTTCTCAATTTTTAGTGATGAATAAAATTTTATTAGCAAGCGGCGAGTGAGCAAAACAGCGCTGGGTGTGCCGGGAGTCTCTGCTCTACCAAGACACACACCTTACAGGACAGAACTGAGTCCCTTTCTAGTGTAGGCTTCATCCATATTCATGATGGGCGTACCCTGAGGGGTCTGCAAAGGTGTAAACAAGCTTCCCGGGCTTTTCTCCTGTTTTCGCGGGCTTTTCTCAGGTTTCCGTCACAGAAGGGGGGATGACTCAGCACAAGTGTTTTTGTAGTGGCTTGAAGATGGGGGCCATTTTAGCTCCCTTCTAACAACTGATTTTAACAATAGAAACTATATACATATCTTATTTCTTATTTACATAAGAGAATTACAAAACTGTTCGGCCACAACATCCTGACTACAACTTCTTTTTCCCCTTGAGATTTGAATAACAAATACCATATATGTTTTATTACATCGTTACTGCTACATTGTTGGGATTGGATCCCACAACTAACGTATGAGCCATGCCCATCTGCCATAGCAAATTAATACCTTCTTCCATGGTACATCAGCTTCCAAGGGGCCATGCTAATTCAGCAGGTTCAGCATGTGTTGTTAAAACTGTGACACACAACCACTGATGCAGTGTAGGTACAAAAATATCTCGCCCATCAGGACCTCTGATATTCCGCAGCAGAGCATACACTCGTCAGATCTGATCATTATTGGCTACGGGGCTTAATAAATATTTTTCAGCCACTAATAAATGAATATATGAAGCTCCGCTATCCCAAGCTCACAAAATCCATGCCAGTATGCCTTCCGCTCTCCTTTGAGGATAGATCTCTAAAAATTCCTTTAACTTCTTCATAGTGTAAGTACATGTGACCTGCACTCCACCATCCGCTTGTTGCTGCTGCCTCATCATTTGTATAAGCAGTCATACTTCCACCGCCTCTCTGCCTTTTAAGTCTGGATCAAATTCAAACTCAATCTCAGAGTCTGAAGACTCACTCTGAATATTTTCATCTCATTCCTCAGGATCCCATGACCATTTTGTGGTGAGAGCACAGACTCAGGACATTACAAACTTTACTTTACTCATATGCATCCCTTTGTTTACCAACGATAGGTGCTGCCAACCGCTCTACATTATTTTGCAGCTCATAGCACCACTCCGCTTGAGTAGTAATTAATTCTTGTGTGATCACCCTTGCATCTCGTAAATCCCCGACTTCTTTTTCCAAGTCTCTCACTTTACTCTGTAATGGAACAAAATCCTGGTCAAGAGCTCTAAGACCGGTAACTAATAACCATCCCAGGCTCCCCGCTAACTTCTGGGAAGAATCCAATGCTGCTTTCCATGGTAATCCATATATAGCTGTTGCAACTGCCTGGAGGGTAACCATTGCCCCATTATCTATTTTAGGCCAGGCTTCCAGCAGAGCCACTTTAGCTAGGAGAGCAGCCATGGGGTTCTAGTTCTTAGTACTGGAACATCCTGGAATAAGAAGAGTCACCATCATGGCCTCCCCAGTCCCTGAATTCTTTTTTAGCCATGGTATGGCTGTTCCTGAATCCTTCCAACTACACCAGATGTGTGAGCCAACACAAGTAGGATGCAGGAACAACCACAAAACCACAGATGATATGCAAAGAGCAAATTTATTCTCTTTACCTCACGATCCAGGGGATCTCTTCAGCAACACCATGGCAGAGGCACCCAAGCAGGGACACAGGCACCATGGAGCTTGGTCCTTACTAGCCAGAAAGAAGAGATGAAAGAAAAGATCTCAAACCTGCTGCTTTCACCTGTAAATGTACTTTTCCACTGTGCTTTGATCTTTCCCACAGCACGGCAGGAATCTCAAGGATGTTCAATAAGGTGTCTCTGAGTCTCTCACAGGCCTGTGTTATCTAAGCGCAGACATTCTACCCATCAAGCACACAGAACTAAACAACAATTAGTGTGATATACTGTGATACATTGTTATATAGTGTGATAGAAGTGACTTTTTCTACAACCCAGCTGTGGGTCACTTGAGCATGTTTACAATACTCTTCACCAAACTTTGACTGTATTCCCACAGTCAGGAAGGAGAATTAGGAGGATTACAGGCAGGTCAGCTTCACCTCAGTCGATGGAAATATGATGGCACAAATGTTCCTGCAGCTATCTCCAGGCACTTGAAGGATAAAAAAGGCAAAGATGCCCTGGGGTAGCTCAAGCACCCCTGTGCAAACAGTGTCCCAGGACCTATGGGACCCCTTCTGGAACACGAACTGGTAGGCAGGCAGGGTACCTCTGGGGTGGTGCAGGGCATCACCTGCCACCAGAGCTGCTGGGCAGGCGGAGTAGGGCCCTCTCCAGCACAGCAGAACATTGTGTCCCCTGGAATGTTGGTGGTGAGGTCACTTGTGTCTCAGGAACTGACTGACTAGTGGTGGGAAGGCAGATACTCAGATGTCATGAAGGGCACCATAAAGCTGACCCCAACATGATTAAAGATCTAGGGAGGTCAGGGGGAACTGGGACAAGACAGATGGAAGAATGGAGGGTGGGAAGAGGGGCTTGAGCAACAGAGATGAAAGATTTTGAAGAGGTAAGATCTGGTCAGGTAATGTTGAGGCTGCTGCAACACTGACTGTGAAAACATTCATGATAGGCCTTTGCGCTATTTCCAACCAGTAAGCTTAAGCCCTAACATTACCTCTAAGTGCTACCGCTCTGAAAAGAATCCCCTACTCTAATCCCTAACGTCAACTGTACCTCAAAGGCAAAACCAAACCCGTAACCCCATACCCTTATTCGTACTCTATATCTTACCCTAATCTATAGCCCATATCCCTCACATTAAAATGCTCGCTTTAATCCTAGCCCTCACCCAGGCCCTAAATAAAACCCTAACCTGCAAAGGTAGCTCTCACCCTGAACACAAACCAGACACTCTCAGCAGAACACTGGTCTCCCTAATCCCTGACCCTGAAAGGCGAACTCTAATCCCTAAACCCCAACCTCAACACCTAACCCTCTGAAGCCCTTGTTCCCACACTCTGACCCCGTCACCTTCAACCCCTTTCCTAACCCTGACTTAGGCTGTTCAGCCCTTGGGGGCAGCACAGGTTCTAGAGCAGCCATAAAGCCTTCGAAGAGGAATGTGAGGTGACCTGTCTCTGATCACCTCGTAGGCCATGAAGAAGAGATGGGGTGGAATGCTCTGATGAGGTCAGCTGTGCCTCAGGATCTCGTAGGCCAGAAGAAGGTGCATGGCTGTGAAGGCAGCTGTGAGGTCACATCTGTCAGAACCGCTGACAGGCCAGCAGCAGACTTGGATGTTTTTTGAACCAAGATGGGCTTTTGATTCTGGTGCATCAAGCCATGAAGATCCCACCTGTTGAAGTGTTATTTCATGTTGCTCCTGTGAGCTCTTTCAGTGTTTTCTTAAAAGAGAAACATTTGTAGTCATCATTTTTCCTGCCCCAAAAAGAGGATGTTCACATGGGAATTTGTTGCTGCTGTTTTGTATAAAGATAAGGACATGCACAGTGCCTGACCGCCAGTGACAGGTGGGAGCTTCCTGCATTCTTCTCTTCTACAATCAAATTTAACTTGAGACCAAGGGATACACTCAGCACAGCACGGCCTGAAGCCCAAGCTGTACATGGAGCACAGCCCAGCCCAGCACAGGCCTGGGTCTACTCAGGTTTACTGTTATGAGGATCACTGACTCCTTAATGCACAGTGGTCTTCTGGTTAGGATCAATGAACTGCTGATGAGGGATAGCAGGAAGATGAAGTGTCCTTTAGAGAGCTGGAGGAAAGGACACAATTTTAGGTTTTGGTAATCAATAGGGACTTTGAAGACCACAGACCTCTGTTAGAAGGCCTTGATTGAAGGGAAGGTGGAAGGTGACCCCTGACCCAACATGGGGGAATGCTCTCCTGGACTTGCTTTTCACAAGAAGGCAGGGCAGGACCGGTGGAAGATGTGGAGGGCAGTTTTGGCTGCAGTGTGAGTGAAGGTGGCAGGGTTGAAAACCCTGAGAGAAGTCAACAAGAGGAATTGTAGCAGTGCTGAGTAAAGATGAAGGATCACCTCCACCAACCTGATGGCAGTGCTGTTCCTAATGCAGCCCAGAAAGCCATTGGCCACCTTTGCTGCAAAGGTGCAAAGCCTGGAGAAGAGATGGCTTTGGGGAGATGTAATAACAGCCTTCCCATATCTTCTTGGATGTCATCATTAAAATGAGCCTGGGCTCTTCACTCTTGTGCATGATGGGTGGATGAGGGCCAATGGACATCAGCTGAAAGAAATGAGCAAAGACATTCTCTCTGTCCAGACAGTCAAACACTGGATAAGGTTTCCCAGACAGCTTGTGTCATCTCTGTCCCTGGAACTTTTCAAGCCCAAAATGAATGAAGCCCTGAGCAACCTGCTGTGACCCCATAGGTGACCCTGCTGTGAGCAGGAGGTTGGCCTAGAGATCTCCTCAGGTCCCTTCCAGCATGAATGATTCTGCATTTCGACCCACCAGGGATCTTTCCTTCATGATGGGAGGGAAAGCACTCAGGTTCCTGGTGACCACTGAAGTCACTGAGAAAGTCTGGTCAGATGATCTGTGAACTTCTTGTCCCACTTCAGGCATTGTTGCTCAGATGCAGGGCTGCTTGGCAGGTACCTCCAAACAGACCTCATTGTTTCCATTGCTTCACCTTTTCTTTTCTTTTTCCTGTTCACAATTTCTTCCCATTGACCATCCTTGTACCTGCCCATGCAAATAGCCCATCTCTATTTACCCTTTCCTCCCTGGTCCTATGGGGCTGCATCAGGGACATGTGGCCAACTCAAACAAGGGCACTATGATCATTGCTGTGGCCACATCTTGACTAGTGTGTCCAGGTGTGGGACTCCCTGTTCTGAAGGAATGAGGAGGAAATGGAGAGGCTTCAGAGCTGACCTGTCAGTGTGGGGTTTGAGGTCTTTGTGGAGAGGCTGAGAAACCTGAGCTTATTTAGCCTGGTGAAGTGGAGGCTCAGGACACTGTACAAGTAGCCTGCTTGAAGGGGGGTTTCCGAGATGATGAAGCATTTCTTGGTAATCAGAAGAGAAGGAAATCTCAACATAGTGCATCTTGGAAGGTTCAGACCGCGTCTGAAGGAAAAGAAATCTCACTCAAATGGTGTCATTGTGGTGCAAGAGATCACCCAGAGGGAGTTGGGATCAGCCCACGGCATTGTCTTTCAAGGAACAGCTGGTGAGGATGGAGAGACATCAGAGAAGGTATAGAAATGCTGAGGTGGGTGTGGGAGAGAGGCAAGTCGACATCGGCCTGTCAGCTCTGTGCAGCCGCTGACAAGCAGCAAGGCTTTGATGAGAAACAGGCCTTGGGAGTAAGATAAGAAACTGCTGAGTTGTGCCAAGGTGGCAGGGAAAAACAACGGACAGCTGCAACACTGAACTGTGGAAAAGTACTGAACTGTGAGAAGTTACCGCCGCGTGAACAAGCAGTTGATTGGTCTGCACAGCGCGTGTTAGAGTGGTCTTATGCTGATAGGAGAAAAGGTAGATAGCTGGCTAATTGCTGATTTGCTAATTATGAAGTAAGAGCTTTAACCATAGCATAAATATATACTATTGTAATAATAAAGGGTCTTTCCTTTTGCACTTCATGGAGAGTCCATGCCTTGATTGCCACAGGTGGGAGCTAGGTGGGAAAGCAAGATGGGTGTCTGCAGCCTGAAGGGAAAGAGGTGCAGGCATGGGACAGTGTAGGACAGCCTGCAGTCGAGATGGCCAAGGGCTGTGGCAAGGCTAAAAGGCCCAACAGGACCAAGGTCTCTGTCCCCTTGGCTATGGCTGTTGCCTCTGCCACTGAGGCCTACCAGGAGAAACTTTATTTTGAGGCTTTGGACATTGTTTCTTCTTCACTGTTGCTTGGGGAAGCCGGGAGGTGTTGTGCAGTTTTCCTACACTTGGCATTGCTCACCCACACACCCCACTGCCCCCAGGAAGAGCCCTGAGCCATGCATGAGGGGCAGGATCTGCCTTCCCAGGGCCTGAGGACCAGGGTTTGGCCTTTCTGCTTCATAAAACAAACCAAGTGTTTTCTCAGCATTACAGCCACCTGCACGGTGCCTTTGCCTACCTGCAATCACTGCGTCCAATTATCTGCTCTAACGAGTCCATGGGGAGGCTTTGTCAGTAATGGTCCTCAGTGGGGCCAATCAATGCTTCAGGGTATTCTGGTATTTGACTTTGACTTCTTGTGCAGTTTTGCTCAGTCTCCTCTCAGTATCTGAGGTTCATGGGCTTGGGACCAAATACTCCATGGGGCTCATTAAAATACAGAAAGCCCTAATGAGCTATTTCTCTTCCTTTAGTTTTCTTCAAGTTTTCAAGGTTTGTACAGCTAATTGGAGTCATTTCAATGTGTAGTGAAGGAGGAAGATTTCAAAGGGGATCTAATAAAAATTATTTTTTATTTTAAAGGTAACTTTAATTTTCTTCTCAGATTAGAGAAGAGATGATAGAAGCATTCTGCTGATCCAGAGGGTCTCCTCAGGAGGTCTGGACAGGTAGCAAAAGCAGTCCCTCGAGGTCTGGCACTGTATGGACAACCTTGCTCCTCACTTCCCCCCACCTCACCATTTCTGTCATTGGCCAGCTGGGATTTACATCCCTTTTCCTTACATCAGAATTCTCCACTGATCTCTGCAGCTGGAGGTGACAGCTCCATTGCACCACCCCCCACCTGCTCTCCTTAGAGAACTGGCTGCACACAGGCACAGAAGGATTTCTCCTATTTGCAAGCAAAGAAAAGTGAAACATGATCAAGTTTCATAAAGAATAAAGCACGCTCCTCAACCATAACACCCCAAGCCTGTCAGTGTTTAAGAGGCATTTGGACAATGCCCTTAATAACATGATTAATCCTTTGGTCAGACCTGAAGTGGTCAGGCATTTGGACTAGATGATCATTATAGGTACCTTCCAATGGCACTATTCTATTCTATTCTATTCTATTCTATTCTATTCTATTCTATTCTATTCTATTCTATTCTATTCTATTCTATTCTATTCTATTCTATTCTATTCTATTCTATAATTTATTTCTCTACAGGGTTGATCCCTCCAGCAGCTGGGCTCAGACACTTGCTCTCCTCAGTAGCTGCCCCTGGATATCAGCCTCCCCAGTTGCAGGCACCTGAACATACAAGCCCCTGAGGCCGCAGCCCCATTCCAGATGCTGGTACAGACCACCCCAGTCACACACAGGCTCTTAAGTTCACTCACATCAGTCTCTCAGTTGCTGGCATGTCAGTCTCTCAGTTGCTGGCACTAATGCCACTCAGTCTGTCTAACATCCTGGTCCTGCTCCCATTGCCGCACTCACAGCCCCACGCTCACACGTTCATGCAGAAGAGAGATTCCCTTGCACAGGAAAGAGTTAGAAATTAAGTTTAATGAGAAGAGAGGACACACTGCACTGGTTGGGGTCCTCCCCTAAACATCCTATAATACATCCTGTGCAATCCAAAAATGCTCTTCCCCTGCATCCCACAATGTGTCCTGCACTCCTAGCAACAATCCCCTTACTCCAAATGCTGATCCAGAGCTGCTCTCGGTGGCTAATCTTGATGGGTTTCACACCTAGACAAGGGGGCTGGTGGCTCTCCCAGGGCAGCCCTGGAAGGAGCTGGGACAAGATGTTCATTCCTCAGGAGCATGTAAATTGGGATTCCACCTGCCACTGTGCCTCTGGGCTCTTCCCGGTTTGTGGAAATGGACTCCTGATGAGCTGGTGGCTCTGCTGTGATGGGCCTGGGAGTAGGTGGGCAGGGTGTTAACTGAGTTACTCCTCCTGAAATTGTTAGTGCTGCCTTTGTGTGTGCAGATGAGATTCTTCTCACATAACCTAATGCAATCGGACAGAACAGAAATCTCCTGAGGCATCTGTATTTGGAGGTTACACACCTATGCTCTGGTATTATTTAACAGATGAGAGCTGATCTCTGGAATTGCTGTCCAGAAATGCACCATGCTTAGGGGAAAAGCTGTGGTGTCACACGGGCAATGGCTTCATTCAGGGCCAGGATCACAGTCTTGTTTCTAAGACTGTAGATGAACGGATTTAAGAATGGGTACAGGACAGTGTTCAGCAAAGCTACAAATCTGCTTGTCTCCAAGGAAATGTCTTCTGAAGGGCGCACGTAGAGAGCAATGCAGCTCCCATATACAATGGCCAAGGTGGTGAGATGGGAAGAACATGTAGCAAAAGCTTTTTTCCTCCCAGAGGCTGCTGGAAGGTGTAGAATACAGAAAAGGATGCCCATGTAAAATGCCAGAGTTAAACATAAGGAAGCCAGTATGACAAATGATACTAAAACAGAGTCTGTTTTCCACAGCAGGCTACTGTCAGAGCAGGACAACTTAAATAAGGGGGAGTTGTCACAAAAGAAATGGTGGATCTTGTTCGAGCCACAGAAAGTCAGCTGGTAGAGGAGGACCAGACGGTAACTCAAGAGTGTGATGCCGATGACCCAAGCAGCAACAAGCTGGATGCAGAGCTGAGGCTTCATGATGGCAGCGTAACGCAAAGGCTGGCAGATAGCAACATAGCGGTCAAAAGACATGACAACAAGGAGAACAAACTCTGTACAGCCCAGGGCAAAATAGAAATAGGGTTGGGCAAAGCAGCTGCTTAGAGGGATTGTTCTCCTACCAGAACCCAGGATCACAAACAATTTGATGCTTGTGGAGGACGTAAACCAGATTTCCAGGAAGGACAGATTGCTAATGAAAATGTACATGGGGGTTTGCAGGCGGTGATACACACACACAAGGAAAATGATGGTTGTGTTCCCCATCACTGTTGTCAGGTACATGAGCAGAAGGACCAGAGAGAGAAATAGCTGTAGCCTTTGGTCAAGCGCTGAGAAGCCCTCTAGGATGAACTCAGTAACTGCAGTTTCATTTTCTGGTCCCATGCTGAATTTCAGTTCATCCTGCTGAAATGGGAACATGGCAAAACACAAGGGTGATAATTTCACAGTCTGGAGGAAAAGTTCTATCCTTCCTTTTCTGCTTCTTTCCTTTCTAGCAGTCTCCCTCTATAACACAGACAGAGATAGTCCTTCAAGCATTTCTCACACTCTGATTTTTGTCTTACCTTTCAGGTAAAGTCCTCAGATAATTTGTTGTCTTCTTTCTACCTTTTTCAAACACTCACAAAGGATTCTTTCTCCAGAACAGAAGATTTTAGAGGCTGGTATTTGGTAGAAATACCAAATTCACTCAGACCTATTGCAAATATTTGTCACACCTATGTGCCAAAACTCATCTCTTCTATTGCACAAATGCTAAACCATCAAGTCAAATCAAATCAAATCAAATCAAATCAAATCAAATCAAATCTCTATGTTGAAAGCTCTTCTTTCTACTTCCCAGTACTTGCCTTTTTGGACTAGAACTCCCTGAGAATCAGTTGATTTCAAAATAGGCAATATCAAATATCTCTTCTGTATCCCCTGCTTTCTTCCACAGCTTCTTGCTCTCTCTTTCCTCAGAAAAGGGGGAGGGGGTGGAATAGGTCAGAGTATAATTTATCTTCTTTAGCACTCTAAATAATGACTGAAATTTATTATGGTTCCATGCAGCCTCACCTGACACCCCTCTGCACCGAAATGCAGTTGTTTCCAACCAGTTGCTCATTGCTTTGACTATCAAATGTCCTGACCTAAATGCAAAGCAAGAGAAGAGTGTCTGGAAGAGATTTGCAGCCTTTCTTTTGCATGCCAGTTATAGGTTGGGAGGACCCAGCCTTGAGCGTTTTCTCTTGTCTCCACTGACTATAGAGGGAGCCTTGGGAAAACAAGTCCTCCCAGGCACATGAAGCAAAGGAGATGAAACTCACTGTTCAAGTCTCAAATCACTGATTTAATAAGTTATTATTTTTTTAAAATCAAAATACACATGGAAGAGAAGGAAGCACAATAAAAATGTATGCGACAAAGACTAATGGTTTTTCCTTCATGTTGACAATTGTTTTCAGACATAGAAAGGGACAGAGCAGATGATTATTCCAAAAATAGGATGATTCAAAATGGAAGGGGAAGAAGGGGAAGGGAGGAGATGGTGGGTTTTAAGCAGCAAAGTTTCCTCACAGACTGTGTTGTTCCCTCAGACTTTGTCCCAGGGCAGAATTGGTAGCACTTGCACAAGGAGTAAAATGGGAAGTTCAGTACAGGGCAGTGCCCCATGTTTGTACTGACATTTTAGCTTGGGGTTCAGGGTAGTCACAGATCCCAAATGCCCGGCTTGTTCTTTGCCTCCAGTCTGACATAGGGGAATCTCTGCACTGGCTTCACTGGGAAAAATTCCTGAGATTAATCCACTGGCTGTATTTGAGCAAAAGCAGAAGCTCGGTCACCTACAGCAGTATGAGCACAGTGAATCAGAGGCAGCAGTCCCAGTTTCTATTTTGTGGGTCAGCTCAAACACTTAGAGGGTTCTGTCTCCTTACTCTGTTTGGTGACACATAAATTGTCTAAAATTATTCTTCTCCTGAATGCATTTTGTTAGAGGAACCTGCATATCTTCAGACAGCTTACAACCAAGCAGCTTCTCTTCAGGCCCCACATCATCAAACATACAGCTATCACATGCAATAGTGAGTGAAGAAATACGGGATATGCAGGTGACAAAGGCCTTATTGTGGTTTGCCCAGAGCTTGTCCTCAGGATGGTGCATAGGATGTCGGCATAAACCACAGCAGTCAGTGTGAAGGAGCTCAGCAGCACAGCAGAGGAGAGAGCAGCGCTCATGTTTCATAGCAGCTGTTGCCCACGTGGGCTGCTGTCAGCAAAGGGATGATGCCACGGAAGAAACAGTCTGCATTTGGCACAGAGTGTCTAATGGCATGTTTGGAAATACTAGGTTTTTAGCTTAAATAAGTAAGTTTTAAATAGAATTGATCACTCAGAGTCAATCGTTTAGCATTAGGACACAGGGGTTAGAGCATAATGTTGTGCGATTTGGCATACTGTTTGTTTTTCATTGCTTACTTAGCATGAGTATCTAGATTTGCTGATGCCTGAGGCTGCAAGCTGTGAACTTTCACCTAGATATGGTAAAATTTTACCTAGTTAAGCAAAAGAAGGCCTCCAGAGCCAGCGCAAACCAGAAGGAGACTACAACCATTGGCAGAAGCTGCAACTCAACAAGATACTAACTGTTAACAGTGTGCCTAGAGACAGAGAAGAAATCCAATGAGGAGTTAGAAGATCTCAGAGCAGCAATCACCATGGGACTGAAAGGTGCATGAAAGGTGCGTGAAGAGTGTGTGAGGGATGGATGCATAGATTGTAAGGGTATAACTGCCCAGGGATTTCTTTGTTCGGGGTCCCTCTCCAGAGGCACCCAGTTCGAGCTGTTGGGTTATTTTCTGGCTGTAGAATCACAGAATCACAGAATCATCTCAGTTGGAAAAGACCTTGAAGTTCCTCCAGTTCAACCATTAACCTCACACTGACCATTCTCAACTCCACCAGATCCCTCAGCGCTGGGTCAACCCGACTCTTCAACCCCTCCAGGGATGGGGACTCCACCCCTGCCCTGGGCAGCCCATTCCAACGCCCAGCAACCCCTTCTGCAAAGAAATACTTCTTAAGAGCCAGTCTAACCCTGCCCTGGCACAGTGTGAGGCCATTCCCTCTTGTCCTGGCGCTCGTTACTTGGTTCAAGAGACTCATCCCCAGTTCTCTGTAACCTCCTTTCAGGTAGTTGTAGAGGGCGATGAGGTCTCCCCTCAGCCTCCTCTTCTCCAGACTAAACCCCCTCCAGTTCCCTCAGCCGCTCCCCATCAGACCTGTGCTCCAGACCTTGCACCAGCTCCGTTGCCCTTCTCTGGACACACTCGAGTCATTCAATGTCGTTTTTGTAGTGAGGGGCCCAAAACTGAACCCAGTCTTTGAGGGGCGGCCTCACCAGTGCCGAGTCCAGGGGTAAGATCCCTTCCCTGTCCCTGCTGGCCACACTATTTCTGATACAAGCCAGGATACCATTGGCCTTCTTGGCCACCTGGGCACACCGCTGGCTCATGCTCAGCCAGCTATCAATCAACACCCCTATGTGAATAAATTATTTTTTATAAGATTCGATGTCTGAGAGTCTACTAGGTGAAGAAACCTAGAGTAAAGAAACTTCTTCAACAGTTTGGCACCCCAGATGGGACCCTACACTACAGCCTTTGGATCCTGTCGTCTCCAAACATCCAACTGCCAGAATTGGGTGAGTTCACATGGGACCTTTGGAGCAGGAGACACTGAAGGGTGAGTGGTAAAATTCCCTGAGCAGACTTTGTGGAAATACTGAAGGGAGTTCCTTGCTAGTGCATGGCCCAATCACCATAAAATGCACAAAATGAAAAAGAGTGAGCGTGGGCCTGATCAGCATAAAATGCACATGGATAAATACGTAAATGGGAAATATACCTGGCACAGAGAAGGGGACGCCCTTGGCCAATGTACTACACAACTGGAAAAGAACTTTTGGTACAGCAAGTCTATCAAAAAGGCACACAGCTACTTTATGCCAAGAAGGCTGACCATTTATAACTAGAGATGGAAACCCAGTAGAACAGTGGCCACCGTGAGGGACCTTTGACCAGCACAGACCTACCTTTCTGCGACATCGCCTAGAGGATAGGTGCCCAGGACAAATGGATTACTGGTATGTTTGGGATGATTGGTCTTGGGAGAAAAAACACCAAAGTTGGAGGTACGGGATGAAAGAGGCATCGCCAAAGGTAACGCTTGCAGTAGTGGAGGTTACTGCCCTGGACGAAGCCACAGATAATGCCCCAATCGCATCCACCCCTCCTTATCCACCTAATGCTCTTTTTTTGTCTTCCAATTCTGCTCTGCTGGCTGCCAGACTCTATCCTATGCTTTCTACTGTCTAATCCTGTTGCCATGCAAATGGAGGTGGCAGGTGAAGCCCCAACCTGTATTGCATGTATTTACTGACCAGCCTGGGAATTTGAGCGACTTGGCTCTATCGGGAAGTAGAAGTACAATGCCAAGACCGAGGGAGGATGCTAAGAAACGTGCTCAACTTTTTTCCAACCTATGCACTGGGCACAAACCCTATTTGGGAGATACCCAGGTGTTACTGAGGTGTCATTTTGACCTGATGAGAGAGATAAAATAATGAGTAAGGAAGCTGAATTAGCTGAACAGGTGGGAAGAGACTGAAAGCCCTGGACAGTAAATAATCCAAACTGGGACAATGATAATGCAGGGGATTGAGCTCTTTGTCAGACAGAGAAGAATCCTAATAATTTTGAGGGATGGCTCCAACGAGCACTGTTAAAATACAGAGGAATGAGACCAGGGAATTTTAATGACACATTCACGATTAGTGTTGTTGTTGATCAGGCTGCCTCTGATATACAGAAATATTTTAAAGAGCATATGTCAGGGTAGCAGGGAGAGAATTTTCAAAATATTTTTAGTGTTGCTGCGTTTGTATATGTTTGGCACAAGGAAAGGCAGATTAAACACAGGAAAAAAGCAAAAGAACAAGAGACAGATTTACCAGTGGCAGCTTTAGTGAGGAATTCATGATTGAGAGACAGGTGCCAGGGAGGGAGAAGACTTGATATAGGGCATGAATTAAAACCAGGAAAAAAGCAAAGGGGAATGGGAAGGAATGATGGAATGGAGTGTTGTAGTTGTGAGGAGCTAAGATATATAGCGTGGGAATGTCCACTCCGGCCACAGGGAAGGAAAAGAGAGGGAAACTATCTCTGGGAGGACTGCCCCAGGAAGACTCACAATCACAATGACCCCGAGGAAGGGGACCCTGAGGATCCTGGCAGGAGGCTAGAAGGATTGGAAATTTTTAATATGTGAGTAATTATGTTGGTTTTGTGGGTCTGGCGTGGGTTTTTGACAGAGACACCTGGTGATGAACTGCCCCCCTGCTCTGCTGCAGGGGAGGAGGAAGAGAAATCAGGAGGAAGGCTGTGCCGAGAAAGAAGACAGGCTGGGGGAAAGGCGTTTTTAAGATGTGGTAATACTCCTCACTGTCCCACTCTGTCTGTTAATGTTGTTGTTGTTAGTGTTTGAATTAAATTGATGTTTCTTTTCTTGCCTTAATGAGTCTGTCTTTTGCCCATGACCATAATGGGTGAGTCATCCCTCCCTGTCCTTAATTGATTCCCAAGCCTCTTGTTGTGTTTTTCTCCTTCCCATTCCTGAGAGGGAAGGCGTGAGTGAAAGGCAGAGCTGGCCAGGGATGTGAAGACTAGCTGTCATGACCTTGAAATAGCGGGGTCCCAGTTCCCGAGAGGAGTGAGGAAGCAGATTAGAAGACTGTAGATGCCAGACATCAGAGGAGAAGCCTCTGGCCTATTCTGCGGAATTTTAGTGATGATCTCACGGTCAGCAGCACTGAAGGGAAGCAGGGCTCAGGACAACTGGCCTTCAGGGAGAGCATCTTCCAAGCTTGGCAGTGGTCTGTATCAAAACTCGGTTGAAACTGAGTTCAAGAGCATCATAACAAGTGTTTACTCCTTAAGAATTAGTTAAAGAAGTAGCAAAGAGAATGTGGGAGCACTGCTACATTTAGTGAGGGTAGGTGGAGAAAGATCTGAGATACTCTATGTCCTCTTCTCCTCAGTCTTTACCAGCAAGGTCTCCCAGGCTTTTGTGCCTCAAGGCAGGACGCTGGATGTGAGTGGTCAGTGGTCAATGAAAACCAAATCAGGGGCTACTTGATCAAACCCAACCCTTACCAGTCCACAGGACCAGAGGGCCTGCATCCCAGGGTGCGGAGAGAGCAAGACGATGTCACAGTGAGGCCACTCTCCACCATCTTTGAAAGGTTATGGAGACTGGGGACACTAACTGGAGATTACTGAGATCACATAATCTGTAATCAGAAAAAATAAGGAAAATGGAAAAAGAATAAATTCTTTCCTACTGATATTGAGTATTGAAACTTTTCACATTGACTATACTCCTGAAACCTCTCAAATTAGCCACGTAAGATGTGAGGAATTAAGGAAAGCTATGCCCAGAGACCTGACTTGTCAGGGTGTTTTGCATGTTAATGATCCCTCTGGTGCCAAGTTCTTGAACTGCAGATCATGAAAGAATATTAAACAAACCTCTGGAGAACTAGAAGTCAGCAGCAAACCTTCATGTCTCTGAGGGTATTATCGTGCCCTGCTGAGGGCCACCAGTGAAGAGATTATGGAGGGAACACCAGAGAAGGTGACCATCTCTGGGGGCTGAGGAAGAAGGAAATCAGAGGTGATGGAACCAGGCAGAAAAATGAATGTGGAGGTGGCTGTGAAAGAATCATAGAATAGAATCACAGAATAGTTTGGGTTGGAAGAGACCATTAAAAGTTATCAAGTCCAACCCCCTGCAATGAGCAGGGACATCTGCAACTAGATCAGGTTGCTCAAAGCCTCCTCCAAACTGACCTTGAATGTTTCCAGGGATGGGGCATCTACAACCTCTGTGGACAGCCTGTTCCAGTGTTTCACCACCCTCATTATAGAAATGTTCTCCCTTATATCTATCTGTGAAACAGTCTCCCTCCATCTTTCTTTTAAGCCCCCTCTAAGTACTGAAAGGCAGCAATAAGGTCTCCCTGAAGCCTTCTCTTCTCCAGGCTGAACAATCCCTCTGAGCATTTTTCTGGCCTCCTCTGGACCCTGTCCAGCAGGTTGATGTCTCTCCTGTGCTGAGGACCCCAGAGCTGGACGCAGTACTCCGGGGGGGTCTCAGCAGAGCAGAGTAGAGGGGCACCATCCCCTCTGTTGGCCACGCTTCTCTTGATGCAGCCCAAGATACTGTTGGCTTTCTGGTCTGTGAGTGCACATTGTCAGCTCATGTTCAACTTTTCTTCCACCAGTACCCCCAAGTCCTTCTCCGCAGGGCCGCTCTCAATCCCTTTATCCTTCAGCCTGTACTGATACCGGGGGCTGCCTTGACCCAGGTGCAGGACCTTGTACGTGGCCTTCTTGAATTTCACAAGATTCACGTGGGACCACTTCTTGAGCTTGTCCAGGTCCCTCTGGATGGCATCCCATCCCTTGGGAGTGTCAACTGCACCACTCAGCTTGGTGTCATCTGCAAACATGCTGAGGGTGCACTTGATCCCACTGTCTATGTCATTGATGATGATATTAAGCAGTACTGGTCCCAGCATGGACCCCAACTAGTCCATCAAATCCAGATGTCTCCAATTTAGAGAGAGGGATGTTGTGGGGGATCATGTCAAAGCCTTACAGAAACCCAACTAGATGACAACCATAACTCTTCCCTTGTCTACTGATGCGGTCACTCCATCCTAGAAGGCCACAAGGGTGGTCAGGCAAGTCTTGTCTTTGGTGAACTCACAGTGGCTGTCTCGAATCACCTTGCCTTAGCAAAGATTCTCAGAGGATCTGTTCCATGATCGTCCCTGGCACGGAGGGGAGGCTGTGGTTCCCTTTTTCTAGGCACCAGGGACTTCCCCTGACTGCCATGACTTTTCAAATATCCTGGAGAGTGGCTTGGCAATGACATCAGCCAACTCCCTCGGGACTCTGGAATGCATCTCAACAGGTCCTACAGACTTAAGTATATTCAGGCTCCTCAGGTGGTCATGAACCTGATCTTCTCTTACAGTGGGAGGGACTTTGCTCCCCCAGTCCTTGCCTTGCTGTCCATCAACTTGAGAGGTGTAGGAGGAGACATTGCCAGTGAGGACTGAGGCAAAAAAGTTGTTGAGTGACTCAGCCTTCTCCTCATCTGTTCTTACCAGTTACCCAGTTTTTTTCATGGGGGGGGGTGGGGTGGGGTGGGGGGTGTACACAGTTTTTGACCTTCCTTTTCTGGCTGACGTACCTGTAGAAGCCCTTCTTATTCTTTACATCCCTTGCCAAATTCAGCTCCAGACGCACCTTGGCCTTCCTGACCTCATCCCTACACAACCGGGCAATGTCCCTCTACTCGTCCCAGGGCACTTGTCCAAGTTCTCAATCAGAACACTGGCTTTCCTCATTGGTCTCCAATGGTGCTTAATTTTTATTATTAATGCCATCACCCACCCATCCGGAAGTTGCATTTAGTCAGCCTTGCTCCTCCTGTCCTGTGGGACACATCATATAGATCTAAGACATCATAACAACTTTTCACAGAATCATAGAGCTGGTGGCCCAGGAACATGTGCAGGTGACATGCATGTAGTTGTTCCTCCCCAGGGACAGGACATGGCACTTCTCCTTGTGGAACATCATGAGGTTCCTGTCAGCCCATTTCTTCAGTCTGTTGAGGTCCCTCTGGATGGCAACAAAACCGTCTGGTGTATCAGCCACTTCTCCCAGTTTGGTGTCACCAGCAAACCTGCCCCATCATCCAGATCACACGTGAAGTTTCTGACCAGGATCGGACTCAGTGTTTTCCCCTGGGGTATACCACGAGTAACTGGCCTCCAACTATATTTTGTTTCACTTGGGCCCAGCGGTGTAGCCAGTTTTCAACCCACCTCACTCCCTGCTCATCCAGCCTTGATTTCTCTATGACGATGTTATGGCAGACACTGTCAAAAGCCTTTTGGAAGCCCAGAGAGACAATATCCACTGCCCTCCCCTCATCTACCAAGCCGTCATTTCATCATAGAAGTTTATGAGCTCAGTCAAGCATGACTTCCCCTTGGTGACTCCATGTTGACTACACCTGATGATTTTCTTTCTGTTCATGTGCCTGGCAGTGGTTTCCTGGATTAGCTGCTCCATCATGTCCAGGGGTCAAGATGAGGCTGACCGGCCTGTAGTTCCAAGTTTGGCTGTGTCATTGGTGCCTACTTGGAAGAGCAGCAGGGATTAACAGTGCAAGGCCTGGAATAGCTTCAGCAGCCTCTCAGCAATGCACCTGTTGATCAAGGACAGCAGAAGGAGGTTTTAAGAAACTACTAGATGTTGCCAGTAGTTTTCTGGGAGACAAGAAATCCCGTGGCTCTCCTTTTCCAACACCCGCAGCTTCCTCAGTGGTTCCCAGGATTTCCACAACAATCCTAGACAAAGCCACCAGAAAACATTCTCAGGATACTCTTGGAAAAAGCAATGCGGTGTGTTAAGGGAATTCAGTATTCATCCTGATGTGAGCAGGAGGTTGGTCTAGAGACTTCCCAAGGTCCCTTCCATCCTGAATAGGTTGGTGTTCTCTCACTATCTCACAGGATAGTGACTGTGATTCTTAGAGTCATGAATTCCTCCTCTGTGTGTGGGTTAGCAGCAAGCATAGCACCCCAGCACCAGCCTCTCCTAGTAGTCTGATGGTGTCTCTTGGGCCTGAAACATTTGGAGTTCCATGTTTAATGGTGGATGGCACCTTGTTGAGATCAGGCCCTCCTCACAGCCTGCAACACCTCTGCACGACACCATGATGATGAGTGAGAGTGACACACAGAAAGCCATGGCAGGAGGCTGAGGCTATTCTCACAACCCTGAAGTCCTTTGCAGATCCAATGGAAGCCAGCAGGATTGGAAGAGTCTTAAGCATCTCAGGCATTCCAAGTCAACCTTGTTACTATGGGAGGCTGAGCTGGATTTTTTCAGTCAAAAGAAAAGAAGGCTGTGGGGAGATGGTAGAACAACGTTCCCACACCTTCCAGGAGGTAACCAGAAGAGTCAGGCTCTTCACTGTGGTGCACAATGGGAGGATGAGGGCCAATGAGCGAGGAGAAGGCTTCCCAGAGAGCTGGTGCCACCTCCAACTTTGGAGGTTTTCAGGCCAAAAAAGAATAAAGTCCTATGCAAGCTGGTGCAACCTGATAGCTGACCCTGCTGTGAGCAGAAGGTTGGACTAGAGACCTCCTGAGGTCACTTCAAGCATCACAGATGCTGTGTTTCCATCTACTGATACCAACCTTGGCTTGCAATTTCATTTCACAGAATCAGTCACAGAATCACAGAATCACAGACTCATCTAGGTTGGAAAAGACCTTGAAGATCATCTAGTCCAACCATTAACCTAGCACTGACAGTTCCCAACTACATCATATCCCTCAGCGCTATGTCAACTCGACTCTTGAACACCTCCAGGGATGGGGACTCCACCACCTCCCTGGGCAGCCCATTCCAATGCCTAACAACCCGTTCTGTAAAGAAATGCTTCCTAATATCTAGTCTAAACCTTCCCTGGCACAACTTGAGGACATTAACTCTTGTCCTATCACTTATTACTTGGTTCAAGAGACTCATCCCCAGTTCTCTGCAACCTACTTTCAGGTAGCTGTAGAGGGCGATGAGGTCTCCCCTCAGCCTCCTCTTCTCCAGACTAAACAACCACACGTGCCTCAGACGCTCCTTGTACGACATGCGCTCCAGACCCTGCACCAGCTTCGTTGCCCTTCTTTGAACACACTCGAGTCATTCAATGTCGTTTTTGTAGTGAGGGGCCCAAAACTGAACACAGTAACCGAGGTGCGGCCTCACCACTGCCAAGTACAGGGGCAAGATCCCTTCCCTGTCCCTGCTGGCCACGCTAGTGCTGATACAAGCCAGGATACCATTGGCCTTCTTGGCCACCTGGGCACACTGTTGGCTCATGTTCAGCCGGCTGTCAATCAACACCCCCAGGTCCCTCTCTGACTGGCAGCTCTCCAGCCACTCCTCCCCAAGCCTGTAGCGCTGCTGGGGGTTGTTGTGACCAAAGTGCAGCACCCGCCATTTGGCCTTATTGAAACTCATACATTTGGCCTTAGCCCACCGCTCCAGCCTGTCCAGGTCTCTCTGCAGAGTCTCCCTACCCTCGAGCAGATCAACACTCCCACCCAACTTGGTGTCATCTGCAAACTTACTGAGGGTGCACTCGATCCCCTCATCTAGATCATCAATAAAGATGTGAAACAAGAGTGGCCCCAAAACCGAGCCCTTGCGGACACCACTCGTGACCGGCCGCCAACCGGATTTAACTCCGTTCACCACAACTCTTTGGGCCCAGCCATCCAGCCAGTTTTTTACCCAGCAAAGCATGTGACTATCCAATCCACGAGCAGCCAGTTTCACCAGGAGAATGCTGTGGGAAATGGTGTCAAAGGCCTTACTAAAGTCAAGGTAGACAACATCCACAGCCTTTCCCTTGTCCAATAAGCGGGTCACCCTGTCGTAGCAGGAGATCAGGTTTGTCAAGCAAGACCTGCCTTTCATAAACCCATGCTGAATGGGCCTGATCATCTGGTTGTCCCGCATGTGTTGTGTGATGGTACTCAGGATGAGCTGCTCCATCAGTTTCCTGGGCACCGAAGTCAAGCTGACAGGCCTGTAATTTCCCGGATCATCCTTCCGACCCTTCTTATAGATGGGTGTCACATTGGCCAGTTTCCAATCTGTCGGGACCTTCCCAGTCCACCAAGACTGCTGGTAGATGATGGAAAGTGGCTTGGTGAGCGCCCCAGCCAGCTCCTTCAGCACCCTCGGGTGTAGCCCGTCTGGTCCCTTAGACTTGTGTGTGTCTGATGCAGTAGGTCACTGACTATCTCCTCCTGGATTGCGGGGGGGTCGTTCTCCCAGTCTCTGTCTTCTGGCTGAGGAGGCTGGATTCCCTCAATACAACTAGTCTTGTTATTAAAGACGGAAGCAAAGAAGGCATTAAGCACCTCAGCCTTTTCCTAATCACTTGTTACCATGTTTCCTCCTGCGTCTAGTAGGGGATGGAGGCTCTCACTGGACTTTCTTTTGCTGCTCACATACTTACAGAAAAATTTCATCTTGTCCTTGATTGCTGAAGCCAGATTAATTTCCAGCTGGACTTTAGACCTCCTGATTTCCACGCTGCATAACCTCACCGCATTTTGTAATCACTGTGATACACTAGCCCCTTCTTCCAAAAGCGGTAAACTCTCCTTTTCTCCCTGCATAGTCGAAGGTGGATTGTGGATGGTTGGGTTGAGGATGGTGGATGGTGGATTGTGGAATGGTTGATGGTGGGAAGTTGGATGGTGGATGGTGGATGGTAGGAAGGTGGATGGTGGATTGTGTGATAGTGAATGTTGGATGTTGGGTGTTAGACTGTGCGATGGTGAATGGTGGATGTTGGGAAGGTGGATGGTGGAAAGTGGGATCGTGGAAGGTGTATGGTGGATGCTGTGTTGCGGGATGGTGCATGGTGGATGCTGGATGGTGGGAAGGAGGATGGTGGATGCTGGATGGTGGATTGTGGGATGGTGGATTGTGGGATGGTGTATGATGTATGGTGGGAAGGTGTTTGGTGGATTGTGGGATGGTGGATGTTGGGAAGCTGGATGGTGGATGGTTGATTGTGGGATGGTTGATGGTGGGAAGGTAGATGGTGGATGGTAGATGTTGGATTGTGGGATGGTTGATGGTGGATTATGGATGGTGGATGGTGGGAAGGTGGATTATGGATGGTGGATTGTGGGATCGTGGATGGTGGATATTGGAATGTGGGATGGTGGATGTTGGAAGGTGGGAGGGTGGATGGTGGATTGATGGTGAATGTTGGGTGGTGGATGGTAGACTCGGATGGTGGGGGGTTGATGGGTGGTGGTGGATGGTGGGAAGGTGCATGGTGTATTGTGGGATGGTGGATGTTGAGAAAGTGGATGGTGGATGGTGGGATGGTGGATGGTGTATGGTTGGAAGATGGATGGTGCATGGTGGATGTTGTATTGTGGGATGGTGGATTGTGGAATGGTGAATTGTGGATGGTTGATTTTTGGAAGGTAGATTGTGGGCTGGTGGATGGTGCATGGTGGATGGTGCATGGTGGATGGTTGATGGTGGATGGTGGGAAGGTCGATGGTCAGTTGTGGATGGTGGATGGGTGGGTTGAGGATGGTGGATGGTGGATGGTGGGATGGTGGATGGTGGAAGGTGTATGGATGCAGAATGGTGGATTGTGGATGCTGGGACGGGTGATGATGGATGGTGGATGGTGGACTGTGGGATGGTGGATTGTGGCAATTTGGATGGTAGATGGTGAATTGTCAGATAGTGGATGGTGGGAAGGTGGATGGTGGATGGTTGGAAGGGAGATGGTGGATGGTGGAGGGTGAATTGTGGGATGGTGGACGTTGGATATTGGATTGTGGGATGATGGATGGTGGATGGTTGGAAGGTGGATAGTGGATGGTGGGAAGGTGGATGGTGGATGGTTCGAAGGAGGATAGTGGATGGTGGATTGTGGGATGGTGGATGGTGGATGGTGGGAAGGAGAATGGTGGATGGTGGGAAGCTGGATGGTGGATAGTGGATTGTGGATTGTGGGATGATGGATGGTGGATGGTGTGAAGGTGGTTGATGGATGGTGGATTGTGGGAAGGTGGATGTTGGATGGTGGAGTGTGGATTGTGGATGGTGGATGGTAGATTGTGGGATGGTAGATGGTGCATGGTGGATTCTGGATGCTGGATGGTGGATTGTTGATGGTGGATGTTGGGGAGGTGGATGGTGGATTGTAAATGGTGGGTGGTTGGATTGAGGATGGTGGATGGTGGATGGTGGGATGGTGGGTGGCAGATAGTGGATTGGGGATTGTGGGATGGTGGATGGTGGATGTTGGGAAGGCTGAAGATGGATGGTGGATGGTGGACTGTGGGATGATGGATGGTGGATGGTGGGAAGGTGGATGGTGGAATGTTGGAAGGAAGATGGTGGATGGCGGAGGGTGGATTGTGGGATGGTGGATGGTGGATGTTTGGAAGGTGGATGGTGGATTGTGGATGGTGGGAAGGTGGATGGTGGATAGTGTATAGTGGATTGTGGGACAGTGGAGGTTGTATGGGGGATGATGGATGGTTGGAAGGAGGATGGTGGATGGTGGATTGTGGGATGATGGATATTGGATGGTGGATGGTGGATGGTGGGAAGCTGGATGGTGGATGCTGGATTGTGGATTGTGGGATGGTGGATTGTATGAAGGTAGTTGGTGGATGGTCAATTGTGAATTGTGGGAAGGAGGATGGTGGATGCTGGATGGTGCATTGTGGGATGGTGGATGGAGGATGGTGGGAAGCTGAATGGTGGAATGTAAATTGTGGAATGGTGGATGGTATGAAGTTGGATGGTGGATGGTGAATTGTGGGAAGGTGGATGGCAGATGGTGGATGGTGGATGGTGAGAAGCTGGATGGTGCGTGGTGGATGGTGGATTGTGGTATGCTGGATGGTGGATGGTGGATGGTAGATGGTGCATTTTGTGATGTTGTATGGTTGATAGTGGATGGTGGACAGTGAATGGTGGGAAGGTGGATGGTGGGTTGCGGGATGGTGGATGGTGTATGTTGGGAAGATGGATGGTGCATGGTAGATTTATTGCGGGATGGGTGGAAGGAGGACGGTGGATGGTGGA
The DNA here is from genome assembly GCF_031877795.1 of Strix aluco. Taxonomy (NCBI): domain Eukaryota; kingdom Metazoa; phylum Chordata; class Aves; order Strigiformes; family Strigidae; genus Strix; species Strix aluco. The sequence continues at coordinate 1,048,315 of NW_027436667.1, forward strand.
CTGTGGTATGGTGGGTGGTGGATGGTGGAGAGTGAGAAGGTGGATGATGGGTGGTGGATTGTGGGATGGTTGATGGTAGGAAGATGCATGGTGGATTGTGGATTGCGGATGGTAGATGGTAGATTGTGGGATGGTGTATGGTGTTGTTAGATAGTGGATGGTTGATGGTGGTGCATGGTGGATGGTGCATGGTGGATGGTGGGTGGTGGGGAATTTCATAGTCAATGGTGGATTGTGTGATGGTGGAGGGTGGATGGTAGATGGTGGCATGGTGGTGCATTGTGTGATGCTGAATGGTGGATGGTGGATTGTGGGATGGTGGATGGTGGGAAGTTGGGTAGTGGATGGTGGATTGTGGGATGGTTGATGGTGGGAAGGTGCATGGTGGATGGTTGATCGTGGATGGTGCATTGTGGATGGTGGATGATGGATAGTTGATGGTGGATGGTTGGATTGAGGATTGTGTATAGTGGATGGTGGGATGGTGGATGGAGGATTGTGGAATGGTGGATTGTGGATGTTGGGAAGGTTTATGATGGATGGTGGATGGTAGACTGTGGGATAGTGCATGGTGGATGGTTGATTGTGAGAATGTGGATGGTAGATGGTGAATTGTGAGATGGTGGATGGTGGATGGTGGGAAGGTGAATGGTTGGAATGGATGTGGTGGATGGGGGAGGGTGGACTGTGGGATGGTGGATTTTGGATTGTGGGATGGTGGATGGTGGATGGTTGATGGTGCATTGTGTGATGCTGGATGGTGGATGGTGGTTGCGGGAGGATATTGGACTTGCACAACTCTATGAGAGTTATATCAAGCAAAGCCATTTATTTTTCCAGTAGTACATACTTATGCTCTCGCCAAAGCTCTTACTTCATAATTATCAAATCAGCAATTAGACAGTTATCAACATTTTCTCCTATCAGCATAACACCACTCTAACACACACTGTGCAGACCAATCACCCTCTCGTTCACGCGCTGTTCACGCGGCAGTAAATTCTCACAGGTCAGTACTTTTCCAAGTTCAGTGTTGCAGCTGGCCATTGTTTTTCCCTGCCCCCTTGGCACTACTCAGCAGTCTCTTATCTCTCTCCCAAGGCCTGTTTCTCATCAAAGCCTAGCTGTTGATTCAGAGGCTGTGAAGGGCTGACAGGCCGATGCCTCCCACATCTCCCCCTTCTTTGTTTTATAGCTGCACTTGCAAGACTTGTTTCAGAGCTTTATCAATTAAGGTTTAGACAAGCTTCAAAAAACACAGTATACCTAAAGCAATTCTACAAAAGGCTAAAAATAATACAGCAGTTACAGTTACTAGTTGAAAAGAGTAGGACAGTCTTTTTCACCATCACATTTCCAGGTCACTGGGATACATAGGGTTGACTGAGGACCACAGCTGATTTCATTTACCCGGCATGTTCTCATATGGCACAGTTCAGCACTCTCGTTACACCCATGCTCGCAGTCCGGATCCCCATCACACTGCCATCTGTTAGGCACACACTGACCACTGATGCACACAAAATCAGATTCAGCACACGTCTTCTTCACACAAGCACTCTCATCACTGCCATAAAGCATATGACTGTTACAAAATAAGGAAAATACGGAATAGCACACTTACTTAAAGGGGTACTAATATTCAGATCTGCAATTGTTGGGGAACCCTGGATGCAGCGAGAATTTAGAGTGCCCGTCCTCACAAACCGGAAATCCTACGCGATGTGTCCATCCGTAGGTGAGGCATCCAACATCGCTGCAAGCAGGTCCAGCCTCATATATCTAAATCAGCAGGCCAAAATAACCGGCAATTTCCTTTGAGCAGAAACATCTGATCTCACCCTCCTGTTGGGTTCCACCCAGAGCCTGCCCACCACTCAGGGGGGGAAACCAAGGGAGTTTCTAATAAGGTTAAACACTTGAGTTCTTAATTCTCAATATTGCTAAACAAAGGAAGTTGAATACACACATTCTTATAGCATTTCATCCTTATTAATAACTACATTTCGTCTAAGCTACATCTTTCACTAGTGACTAGTAAGCCTATATATTTCATCAAGGAGTTGCAATTACTGTTAGCATTTCCTCTTAAAAGAGTTGGCAACTGTAGTGTGATTAAGGACAGAGATAGTGTATTTTGCCCCATTGCAGTAGCAAGCATTACCCATACATTCTGCTTAAATGATAAGTTGAAGATATCACGAACTGTTGGCACAGGGGCATCCACAGCACCCACAGCTGGCTCCTGAGTGTCCACCAAAAGCTGCCTCTCACGCCTCAGGTGTGGTTGCACACATTCTGCCGGTAACCACTGGGGACCGTGACCTGTGGAGACACAAGCATAACCTCTTCCCCAGGTTATTAAAGGATATGGTCCTTCCCAGTTACCACTTTCCAGGTTTTTTGCTAACACTTGAGCCTTGCCCTGGACTTCTTGTTGATCTGGTATCTGCAACGAGAAGTGACGCAATATTGGTGGCACCTGTGAGGCAGGGGAAATGTTTAAAAAGTTCATGACATATAATGCCTTATTTAGCCTTTTCGTGAGGTGTAGATTGAAACCATCCATCTCCCCCATTTTGTTGTTGCAATAGACACTTTAGCGTGCCATGTGTACGCTCCACAATGGCCTGTCTGGTCGGTGAGTGGGGAATGCCAGTCAGATGCTTGACTCCCCACTGTATGGCAGGATTCAAACACTGCTCCAGAAAAGGTATCAACAGACACATGTACATATTTTAACAATCCAAATGCAGCAAAGTGAGTGACCGTCAGATTGCCATAATTCTGAGGAGGTGAGTCCCTGAGGGTTGACACTACTAGCTGTTGAAGAGAGGGAGTCCTTCTGGCACTCAGGGCAAGTCACGATGATGTCTTTAGCCTGACTCCCTGATAAAGAAAACTGGTTTTGTATTGCCCTGGCATTTTGGTGGAAAAATGCATGTGAAAGCCGAGCTTGCTCGAAGACATTTGTATTAGCCATGTAACATGTGCATGGTAACCGGAACAATGATACACACAAGTTCCTGACCAGCAAGTAATAGTAGGTGCTGCCTACCTTTTATGATCAGTTTGGCAAAACTTTCTGGACGAGTAGTGACCGTCTTGTGCATTTGGTGTGACAAAAAAGAATCCATTCAATAATAACAAGGGGGTCACTAAGTGTTTCATCCCATTGAAACACAGAGCATAGGGCTGCCCTGGAGGGTTAAATAATACCAGTTGATACGGATGGCCGGGTGCACATCGCGATGCTTGTGTTTCTGAGATGGCGTTAGCCGCACAGTGGAGATCTTGTTTTGCTTTCTCTGTAAGTACTCTGGTGATGTCAGTGAAGGATCTCCTCATAAAATATCAAACAAGCTGTGCAGATCATCATTAATTAGGCCCAACAATGGCCATATCCAGTTTATGGCTCACAACAGTTTCTGCCAATCATTTAAAGTCTTAACATCAGTTTTAAGCTTAACTTGTTGCGGGACAATGGTCTGTTCACAAATTCTCCACCCCAGGTACTGCCAAGGTGATGATCTCTGTACGTTTTCGGGTGCTATTTGTCACCCCATTTGAGATACTGAGTCTTTGGTTAAAGCAAGAGCCTTTTCTATGATCTCCTGTGTTTCTGCTGCTATGAGGATGTCATCCATATAATGATATATAACAGCCTGGGGGACCTGCATTCTAACAGGGCTCAAAGCCTTTGCAACAAACCACTGACACATCGTGGGACTTTTTTATGCCTTATGGTAAAACAACCCAGTGGTACCGTCTTGCAGGTTCACTAACATTAATACTGGGAACAAAAAAGACAAATTTATGTGCATCATCCGGATACAAAGGAATGGTAAAAAAATCAATCCTTTAGATCAATTACTACAAGATGCCAGTTTCAGGGAATCATTGTTGGGGAGGGCATTCCTGGCTGTAACGTACCCATATCCTCCATGGCATCATTAATGTGTTGGAGATCATGTAAAAGTCACCATCTACCACTTTTCCTTGGAACACCGGGGAGTTCCAAGGACTGGTGGTAGGTACAAGATGTCCTGTACTTAACTGTTCCTGAACTAAATCATTAAGGTGGTGCAACTTTTCCACTGGCAAGGGCCACTGACCCACCCACACAGGTGATTCTGTTTTCCATGAAGTTTCAGGGTGGGTTGTGTTGCAGTGGCAATTAAGACAAATTTGATCCAATTTGAGTTCCCCATCGAGCCATACAGTCATGACCCCATGATGTAGTAGGGGTTTCCAATATAAATGGATGAATATTTGCTACCCAGTTTTCTGGGCCCCTTACATGAATGAGATCTTTGCTTTGAAATGTTACAGCATGACCACCAACCCCAAAAAGCACTCGAGTTACCCGAGCTAACAGCCAATCTGCTCGCAGATATTACGGTCACATCCACACCAGTATCTAAAATGACTGTCAGTTCAACAGATTCTTCTGCTTTAGTGAGGGTACATTTTACCAGAGGTCGACTTTGTCTCAGTGTCTGAGCTCAAAATACATGAGGAGTATGTGCTGATCCAAATCCTGAGTCACCCCAGCTTCTCGGCATACTACTAGGGGGAGCCGCAGCAGAATAAGCAAGCTGAGTAATTTTTGACTCTTTTGTTACTGAGCATGGGGGTACAGGGGTCCAGGCCATAATTCTGATTTCCCCTTCATAATCGGCATCTATGACCTCTGGTAAAATGAGCAACCCCTGTAAGGTTGTAGATGATCTACTGACAATATCCCCCTCAGGCAGATGGTACAAGGGTGCACTCTCCCCGCAGAGTATGCACCTAAATTCAAGACAACAATTAACACAGAATTACTGCCTCCTGCTAGAGGAGATATTTCACCTATGACACTTAAAACACTTAGTCCGAACAAACAGGCTGCACTGATGACCCAGCGGGTGGGCACTAGGATGCTCTGTCAGAGAACTCCGCACTCCACAGCTGCAGCTGGGATGCGTCTCACACATGCAGAACAATCACACAAAAGAGGCCTCTTACACTTATTACTCTACACAACATAAAATGACATCAAAATACTGTTAAGAATATATAAAGCCATTGCTTATTGATTATGTGGTGTTGGCGCTGCATCCCACTGTCAGCAGCTTCTGCAAAAACTGCCACTTTTGGGGGGGGGGGGGGGGGGGGGGGCGGGGGGGGGTGGTGAGAGCGCAGTGCCGGACTCGGACGCAAGTGGGTAAGAGACTTAAGACTTTCTTAGTTTTCTCATTAGCATTATCATAAGTAACCATATCAAGAAATTTAACTTTCATTTCATCATTTAAGTCAGGATTACCATTAATAGCAGCATGTAGTCTATCAATAAATTTTGGATAGGGCTCCGTGGGTCCCTGTCTTATTCCTGTAAATCCTGGTGCTGCTTTTTCATCATGTACGGCTAAAATCATTTTTAGGGCTAGTTTTTGGGTTAAGCGTAACACTTCTGGTTGAAACCCTGTTTGCCAGTCTGGGCTAGCAAAAGGGCCTGCGCCCATCAGCATTTGAGCTTGCACCCCATATAGAGGATCTCCTTGATGACGGGGTGTGGCTGCCTCAGCCTTGCAGGCCACTTGCCAACATTGAAAAATTTGTAATTGTTGGGAAGCTGTTAGTAAGGTTTGTATAATCATGTGCACGTCATACGAAGTCAATAAATGTGCTGTAAAAATATGCTGAATTACTGAATTAGTATATGGTGATTTTAACCCATATTATGTTACTGCTAATTTTGCCTGCTTAATCATTTTCCAATCTCAGGCCTCCCACTCATTGCCTTGTGGGGTTACTATTACCGGAAACACCATTGGTCCAAGCTCGTTAAACTGCCCCTCTATTATTGCATCCCGAATAACTCCCCGCCATCGGTGTGCTGGATTACCATTACCACCCACGCATCCCAGTGCCCCCCTCCCATTTGAACCGACAATGGCAGTGGCTTGATCGCCACTGTTTCCCCCTGACCACTCCCCCCCTAGTGTCATGAAAAAAAGGGTTAATAGGAAGAGGGGGTGGCAGTGGTGCCATAGGAATAGGCTGAGCCGATTCCTTCATCGCGTTTCAAGTTGCTCTAGTTTTCTCGTTAGTTCTCGCAAGCGCTGATCTTGTAAACCATAACGAGATTGTCCATGCACCGATCGGGCTGACGGAGGCAAGGACGGGGGCAGGGACGCGTCGATGTCTTCCTCTGGTGAGGCGGCGGTGGTGGCAGGAGCGGGGTTGGGCGGGAGGAGGCGGTGGGAGCGGGGAGGGGCGGTGCGCTCCGGGGATTGTTCCTTTGAGCTTGAGAGGAGGGACTCAAGCTGTAGTAAATCTGATGATTTTTGCTCTTGATTTTCCTGCTGCACAGGTGCTGCACGTGAATTGTCCTCGTCCCTCCTTTTAGGAGCTGCCTTGGGGAACAGGGATCCCGCAAACATCATAGCAGTAGCAGAATCCACTAGAGCTAGCACTTTCTGCCTCTGCTGACAAGGCAGCGAAAGCAGAGGCGGTGGTCTGCCGTTCTGCTTTCATTTCTTTCAGAGTCTCTAAGATCAATCTCCACACGGTGGAGAGTTTCCTATTGTCTTTAGAGCCTGAGCTAATGTCGTCCCACAGTGCCGCGCCGATATTTTCCCAAGTAGCGACTTCAAAGGCTGCGGTCACTGAGGGGATTAATCCTGCTGCCGAGCCCACAACAGCAACCTCCTCAGATTTCCCTCATCATAAAATAATCCTCTCTTAGAGAGTATATGTTAGAGAAGCCTAACCACTGCCGCTTCTTCTTTGCTTAGCGTGGACCCCATCTCCTCCCCAGCTGCTCACCTGATCAGGGCGAGATTCCCGACAAATGCGCACGCGTCTTCCCAGGCGCTGGGGCAGCGCCTGCTACAGCTGGCTTCCGCCCCCTCCAGACCGTCTTCTCTTGCTCGGGAGAGCACCGACGAGAGGGTCCCAACTCCCCAGTATTCAAGTCCCACGTAGTTTTGGTAAGGCTCTTTCAGGTCCCTGTTCGGGCACCACTTGCTGACGTGGAAGTCCCAGACAGAATTTATATGACAAATGTGATCAAGTTAATGCCACTTTATTAAAGGATACACAGCAATTTATACACTATCACAAGCTTCACATGCCGCTATCTTATTGCTAATAGGCTAAAGCTACTTGTTCACGTGCCCTTTTGCCCTCTATGACTGGTCCCGGTGTGGTGTCCACGCGCTGCTCACCCACTAGGTAGGCATCCTGTTTTTGACAGTCCAACTTCTTTATCTTTTGGCTAAGCACGCTGTTTAATCTTCCTTGGCCTTGCAAGTGTCCTTCAACACAGCTGCAGCCTGTTGTTACAGTGAGGCCCCTCGGTCTGGATCGCTCACAATATGTCCATTGTTTTCCAGCGATTTCACAGAAACCGTGTTGTGATTCTGATTAAAGTTCAAGGTCTGCAGTTAGTGGCTGGAAATCTCGTCTGCTTCGTGAATTTATTGGGCTTTGGCTCACATCCTAAAGGACATTTATTACTGCATTACATACTCTGTTATAACACAGTATTATTGTTATGAACATCACAAACACCCATGATGTACAGCTCTATCACAGTCACTACGAGAAAAAAATCAGTGCACTTCCCCAAATACAGAAACACTCCGTGTTGCCTCATGCACTGAGTGTTTGAGCAGGCTCCTATTTCGGCTCAGCTACCTGAAGCACTTATGCCTTCCTAGGGAACAACGTGTATTTCTTTGATTCCTCTCCTACCCATTTGCAGGTCAAATTACCGTTGTGTTTCCATCACATTCATTGTGATCCCACAGAAGGTTTATTTAAGCTGTCGATGCATGTGACTTGTGGACTTGTGATACCTTTTGAAAATTTACTATATAAACGAGCCACAGCTTTGAATTGAAAACTGACTTGAAGTCTTGAAAACATCAAGGTATTCAACTGTGAATCATGATGTATGATTTTACACTTTGCAGTTATTAGATACGCTTGAAAAACTCAAGTAACACTTATTCAGAATAAATCTCTGTGAAGTGATTATTGTCATTTATGAACTGCAAAATGAAAAATATTTGTGAAGAATTCTCTAAAGTGAGAAGTGACTTTGAGCTTAAACTTCATTTGTATGCAACAGGCCAAAAGCTCAGAGCCATGTTGTTAGGACAGCTGGAGAGCTAAAGGCACCAAATCCAGTTAAAATAAGGTACTGGGGGACAGAAGTGGACCTAGTCACTTTTGACATGAGATCAAGCCTATAAATTACCGGGGCTTTTATTGAAAAGTTACATTGGAACTCTACTGTATTTTATGGAATAAAATGAACAGAGCACCACTATCATCATACCTGTGTTTTTACTGAAGGCAGCAGATTCTGAGATGAGACACATAACCAGGGCAATCCCGAGGGGGCCGGCTCCTGACCACGGCCTTCCAGCTCGCTCTGGAGGCACAATTAGATTGTTCGAGCTGGTCCATGTTTTCATCAGTAGCAGATGTTTTTCCTGCCATTTTAAAGGAGTAATTAGCAGCAAGGAAGGCTGAGTAATGATGAAGTTACATTTCACTGCTGCTACTATTGGACTGTATTGTTCAGTGATATTGCTGCTCAGTCCTGTTTCTTCATTTGCAAGACTGAGATCAGTTCTTAGGAAACAAACCCTGGCTCCTTAAGAAAGCAGAAAATGTTTCAAGATGGGCTTCTCACTAGAGTACAATTTTCAGTCTTTCCACTTCTTGTCTGTGCTGAAATAAATAGAAAAAAAAAAAAAAAAAAAAGAATTTAATTCAACCTGTCATAGCTTCATCAAAATATTCTGTTCAGTTTCAAAAGAATGGTAAAACTTTCAATTCAGTGAAGAGATATTATAATGAAAATACTGTAGGAAAATGCAAACTGCCATATTAATCCTTTCAAAATATTGTACTTAAAATAGGAAAATACAGAGCTTTCATTTGCAAAAGAATGTCATTTGTAATTCCGTGTCATCTCCATTGACTCAGTGACTGTTCCAGGGTGGGTGAGTTTCCGTCGGTGAAGCAGAGGTTTCTTACAAACAGTCCAGCCTATCCTAGAACCTAAACTTTTCCTTACTTGCAATACATTTTACATTCACTTAAGCTCATTTTTATTAAATTTGTGAATAATTGCATGGCCATTTTTCAGAGATTCTCTCCTTTTTCTATGGACTTCAGCTATGTGTTTGCTTGGTCTGCTCATTAGAATTGACCCCTCTGCTGGGGGACAGGAAATACCTGTAAACCTTTGCAGTGACCTTTGTTCTTAACAGATGTATCCAGAACAAACGAATTATCAGAAACATGGATGTTCACATGCTGTGTGGGCACTGCCAGCCACGTTCCTTCTCATATATCCTTTGCCTTTCCCTCCTGTGCATGGGGAAGAGCGTTTCCTCTTAGGATCACAGGGATAATTCAGGCTGGAAGCCATCTCAGGAGGTCTCAAGTACAATCTGCTGCCCAAAGCAGGGTCAGCAGTGAGATCAGACGGGGATGCTCAGGGCTTTTTCCAGCTGGTGCTCGAGAACCTCCAAAGATGGAGATGATACAACACCTCTGAGCAATCTGCTCCACTGCCTGGGCTGTCTCCATGGCCAGAAAGTTCTTCTTTCTCTCCAGACGATGCCATTCAAATGGCATTTGTATGACTGGCTGTGGCTGCCGGAGGACCCAGACACCAAGTGTCCCTGGGAGTCCCCCGGCGCCGTGGAATCGCTTATGATGGCTTTGCTGTCAGGGTTGGGGTGAGTGGCCGTGTGGGTGCGTTGGTGCTCCTCTTTCCTCCTGCCTTAGGAAAGCTTCATTTCATAACACGTTGTCAGACCCTGTCACCGCTTGGACCACAGCGTCCCACCAGGCACCTCTGCAAGGAGCCTGTCCCTGCCTCCTTGGTCCGTTCTCCTGTTCGGTGTCCTGATGCTGTCTGTGCTCCAGGCCGAGCCAGCCCCAGCCCTGCAGACCCTCCTCGCAGGGCAAGTGCTCCAGCCCCACGGGCCCGGTGGCCTCCCGTCTACTCCTTTGCTTTATCAATGTACCTTCTGCCTGGGGCCCCAGACAGGACACAGCCCTCAGATGCAGCCTGACGCGTGAGAAGCAGAGGACTCTTCTCCAGCCCCCAGTTCTCTGGACCATCCCTTTGGCTTTTGCCAAAGGCAGCTGTGTGCGATTAACGGCCCTTTTCCAGCCATTGACAATCTGCCCCAACCTCCACGACCTTTCAAAGACGATAGAGAGCGTCATTACAGGGCACCAGCCAGATCCCAGCACACTGGGTATGGCCTGTGGGACACATCGACTTGTGTGGGTCGAGTTCTCACAAGTGACCCTTGACTCAGCCCTCAGACACTGCTGATCCTTCTCCTTCCCTTGAACCTTGTTCAGTCACGGCCCCACCTGTGTCTGCTGTCACTAATCACCAGCCCTTTCAGCAGCGTGCTCACATTTTCCTTGTTCACCCTTTTATTGCTGATGTAGTTGTAGAAGCTCTTCATGTTGCCCTTGACATCCCTTGAACCTCTTAGCTCCAGCTGAACTTTGGCTTGAATGACACCAGCCCTACACGCCCAGGCAACTTCTCTAAGTTCCTCCTTCACGCTCTGTCCCTGTTCCCTCCACCGTGTGCTGCATGTTTGCGCTGCAGTTCTGCCACAATGTCCCTTTTAGCCAAGTCCTAACAGACCTGCTGGTCTGCCTTCCCAGCAGAGTGGACCCTTCTTCTGCCTGGAGGATGCTCTCCTTAATGGTCTGCCAGCTCTCCTCAGCTCCTGCACCTTCCAGAGCAGCCTGCCATGGATCCCACCTGCCTGCTCCCCCTGCCTAAGCCCAACTCTGCTCACCTGAAGTCTGGGCATTGGACTTTCCTAAACGATTTTATTTTCTCTTTTTCTTATTTTAGCTTTGTTGTGCATGTTCCTGTAGGACTAATTCAGCAGGTTCTTGCCTCAAAAGGGATTTTCTTAATTGCCCCTGGGGCTTTTTTCAGACTGTAGTACCTTTTAGGTGGAAAATTCCTTCTGCTCTTTGTGTGAATATACATAACTCAAGGGAAACACAACTCTCTTTTTTTGGAAATTAGGGTAAACCTGGGGGGGAAAAAAAAAAAAAAAAGAAATAAAAGACATGTGCTTAATATTGCACACAACTGCACACAAAAACACGACCTTTGAGTGGCCAGATACATACCACATTCATCTCGGAGAAGGGTTTCCATGACGTTAAACAAGGGAGTAGAATAGGATTATTTTCAGTTATGGCATCAACTACAGCATGTTCACCTTCAATAGGATGTGGGATTAGAAGTACTAAACATATTCTTTACTTAATCTAACCTAACTAAAAAAAAAAAAAAAGCAACTCTGTAACAGGGGTGAACAAGCTGGATCCTGACTTGAAAGGATCATCTGTGGTTTTCAGATGGCTCTGGATGGTACAGGAAAGGAAAGACAAAATTGGAAAATGTGATAAGAAACTTAATTCTGATGAAAAGACAATGAGATTTGCAGCAGTTTAGGAGAAACTTCAGTCCTTCGTACTGTTGGGTTGTTCAGGAAGGCTCCAGAATAGAAAGAATGTGTTGATGGAAACTTTCCATTGAAACCCAGGATGGGTTTTTTTAGTGCTCTCTGGTCGTGCTTTGTAAGTTAACAGATACTCTTAAGGAGCTCCAAATGGGCACAGTGGTAGGAAGAGGCAGCAGCTCAGGGGGAAACGGTGCTCCACTGCTTCAGGACATAAGATAACCTTGTACAGACATTTTGGATAAGGGAAGCGTCTGAACTGCTAAAAGAGCTCTTTCTACAAAGCCCTTAAAAACATTATTGTTCCAGCTCCGTCTGAAATACTTCTAATGAACATGAGAATCGTTTCTCATGTACAGTTTCAAAACATGAGAAGACATTTTTGAATTGGATTGTGTGGCCTGGAGATGATCATCTTCCTTGGGCTAGGAGGCTGCAAGGAAATAAATCTCAGCTAGATGATAAAGAAAAGCACCTTCTTCCAGTAGTGGATTTTATTGTGTTACGCGGAACACTGTCTTTCTGTGAGAAACAGAAAAGAGAATCTGATGGCTTAATTAAGATTTCACAGAAAGATCTGTAATGTGCTAAGGGAACAGTCACTGATGTGGACATTGCAAATGAATCCCCTTGAGTAAAAAAAAATCTAACCAGATTTGCTGATTCCATTAATAATAGGCATACTGGCTTGTTTTGAAACTACTGTGCTATCTACCATCTTTTGGAGAATATTATACCCTTTTTTCATGGAGAGGAGTCAATGAAGAGTCCCTCTCCTCCCTCCCAGCCTTAAACTGGATCTTGCTGTCATGCAGGCAGGAAGAGCAGGTATTTCAGTCTGTTAACCCTGGAGTCTGTACGGGGCCAGGAACTCACTGCCTTGGGAAAAAAAAGAAAAAAAAAAAAAAAAAAAAAAGATGAAAGGGAATTAAATTTAAAGATAAAAACCCAAAGGACAATGTAATACTTCCTTGAATTCTTCATTAATTTCTTAGTTCTTTGCTACCTTTACCTGGTTCAATGTTCTTTTGCTCCCAACAAACGTAATAATCTTTTGCTTCTCTGCACACAACCTTCTCCTTGTGTCTTACTGATAACGGCTGCTGTCTCCTGCTCACTAGCATTTATGTCTGTCCTTTTAGCAGACTATTCTATTATTTCCTTATTACCTAGAAGGAAATTTTCTATACTGCAGTGTCCTTTGGCGCTCACAGATGCTCTGGCTGAACCCAACTCTTTCACAGCAGTGCAAAGGATGTGTCATTTTGGAGCACTTTTCCCTGTTCAGACAGCGACGTTCTTACCATGGGTCTTCACGAAGATGAGGAGAGCTCTGAAGTCAGGGTTGATCTCCTGTAGAGTGATATAGATCGAATAAAGGAAAAACTAGTCAGGAGCTCTGGTTATGCTGCACAAAGTGTTTTTCTAAGAGCAAAGACATTGGAAGCTAAAGGAAGGAGAAGTTGGAGGAAAATCCTGGGAATGACCAAGAATGTTAGGGGAGGCTGTGACATCTGCGGGCATATCAGCTCAGAGCTGCTGTGGCACACGACTCCAGGTGCACACACTCGTGCTGTCCTTCACCTCATTACTCTGCGCGCCGCGTTTTGGCCCACACGGGAAAGCCGAATCGGCCGTAGGTGGCTGAGGTGAGGCAAGTGCCACGTGTGGGAGACGCGGCAGCAGCGAGCGTGGGTCAGAGGGCAGCGCATGGGGAGGAAGGGAGCGGAGGCTCAGGCCGTTCGGCGAAATCTGTTATCCAAACGTTCCTGGTCCGGCTGGCATGCCGTTAGCTCACAACACCAGGACTGTGTCTCTGCTGGGGGTTTCTGCCTGCTCTGGGATAGGAGCAAATCGTGACCAACACAGAATATGCAGGAAAGCAGAGCAAATTCTGGAGGGGGTTAATTCAAGGTGTGGGGGAAATGGTAAGCCAAAACGTTGATGCCTCATAAAACAAAGACTTTAATCTCTTTATTGAATGTGGTACCGTGGCAAGGTTTCAGATCTCACAGGTTCCAGCACTGGTTTCACAGCCAGTGTTATCCCCAAAAAGGAGCACCAGGATTTCTCCCTCTGCGAGCTGGAGGTGGGTGGTGTGATCCACGGGCCAGAGTTTGGAAATGCACAAAGCAGGGAGTTAAAGCCAGGCTTTAACTGTTTTTCAAAGCTTGGCATAACTTTGTAAATTCAATAATCCTTTTCAAATCCATCATTTTTTTAAAAAAGTGTTCTTCCATACTTGGTGCTAAACCCTCTTACAAACAGCTTTGAAACTTCCACATGGTCCATCACAGCTTGCCCTGAAGCCCCAACTCATCAGAGTCGATTTCTCACAGGTTTTTCAGGAGATTTTACTATACCAGCTATTGCCATCTCAAGTCTTACTTCCAACGTATCTCTCAGCTTATCAAATGGAGGAATTCCAGGCAAACAGAATTTTCCATTGTACTGCCATTTAAATTTAACTTAAGCTGTATGTGACGACTACGGAAAGGAACGCAGAGAAACCCTTTTTGGGCATCAGTTTCCAACTCTCCACAAATCTCTGACAGTGAGAACTGTGTTTCTGCCATAACCAGGGCATTTTCTGTGCAAGCTGTGCCTCTGCTTTCGAGCTTCCTGACATGGATTACTGACAGCTTCTTCTCATCTGCCGCGCTTCAGCTATGTCTTCTCTAGACCACTTGTGCTTGCAATGAAACAGGTACAAGCCATAGAAGAGTGGCTCATTTCTACGTTCAAGGAATAGGGGAACATTTTCCATCTGCACAAGTGCCAGTGCCAACCAGGCCCCAACACGGGCAAGCGCCATGGAGACAGGTGGCCCACTGTCACGTCACCGTGCGGTGGTCTGTGACGTCAGCGAGCGATGGAATGTCACCTCACATCCCTCCCTGCAGGCTCTGCCTGCGCCCAGCACAGACTGGCTCCTGCCTGGACTCCTGCCGAGGGTGTCTGCGAGGTCTGGAGGGTCGAGCGAGGCTGCTCCGGGTGCTGGGTGGTGCTTTGGGTTTGGGGGCTGCCGTCGGAAGCTTTCGGACCCGTCCCGGAGCCATCCCCTGTGTTTCCCCGGCCCTGCCTGGGTCAGGCAGCCGGGCACTGACAGGTGCATTCGCGTTAGTGGAGGTGAGCTGTGCGGGGGAGCGTCCTCCCGGGGCGGGTGAAGGGGCTCGGGGAGCCGGAGGGTGTCCTTCGCCAGGGGCCTGGGCATTTCTTCCTCCCCTCACCGGGACAGTGAGTGACCCGGGCCTTTCTCCATTTTGCAGCGTGTGACGCCAGTGAGGGGGAGCAACTCCTCGTCCTCAGCTCTCCCCAGCCTGCCACAACAAGCCAACATGGCTGAAGAGAGCAAGTGGAGCTGCCCCATCTGCGGCGAGATCCGAGATGGCGCCGCTTATGTGACCCCCTGTCTGCACCAGTTCTGCTTGGGCGGCATTGTGCGGTGGGCCAAGAGGAAAGCGTTGTGCCCCCTTTGCAGGCAGACTGTCCGGTCCATCGTCTACTCTGTGCGGTCAGAGGAAGATTGTCTGGAAATGACTTTCCGGCAGCGCCCCTCCCGTCCATCAGTTGCCGGCCACCAGGATGAGCAGCAGGCTGCGGACCCAGTGCCCATGGGTGGCTTTCTGCCCCGTGTCTGGGCGGGCTCTTTCTGGCACAGCAGGGAGATCCTGGAGCCCCTGATGCCCTGGCTGAAGCAGCAGCTCCTGGAGATGTACAGGGAGCGCTGTTGGGTGGTGGATTTGGCACAGGCCGACATCATTGCAACATCTGTGCCACTACGGCCCGGACGAGAAGGCCTTGGTGCGGGAGCTGCAGACCTTCCTGCAGCACCGGACAGTGACGTTTGTGCGCCAGCTGGTCGCCGTCGTGGCAGAGCGGTGCAGGGAGCGCTTCATGCAGCAGCTGGAGCCCCGGGACTCCCAGGCTGCCGAGGAGCTGGAGCACAGCCCTGTGGCCACCCCTGGCCCTGCCGCCGCCCCAGGGGACACTCCTGCCCCCGACTCCAGAGCGCAGGAGAAGCCCCGTGAGGAGTTGGGGCAGGCGATGGCAGGTCCCACCGCTGCTGGCCAGGGCACAGACTGCTCACCCGGGGGGCCCCAGCGACACCCCAAGAGGAAGGCCAGCTGCTCGCAGGACTCTTCAGCCCACAAGCGGCCATGCCGCCGGCGACGCTAGGGTGGCCAGAAGCCCGCGAAACCAGGGCCGGGCCAGCAGCTGGGGTGCGCGCCAGCCCCCAAGGGGCTTGTTAGAGCCTCATCATGAAAGAAGGAAAATAAACCAATGAAAACTGCATGAGAAGTCTCAGTCTCTCCTTACACACAGTGCGGCTGGCATTGCTGTCGTCGCCACCCGTGATGCTTTCTCCTCCTCCTGGTGCTGTGCTCACCTTCCCCCTCATGAGGCTGCTGCAACTTCCACAGTGTCTACCACAGCTTGTCCTGAAGCCCTGATTCATCTGTCAGAGGGTGTATTTCTCAGAGGCTCTTCCGGAGATTAGACTGGTTTATCTGTTGCCATCTCAACTCTTACTTCCAACGGGTCTCAGGTTATTATCAAATCAATGAATTCCAGGCCAACAGAATTTTCCATTTCTCTACCATTTAAATTGAACTTCAGCTGTATTTTATTATCTTCTGTGATCCACTAACAATGATCAAGGAAGACTAGTTATGGCATTTAAATGTCTTCTCAAATTTAGCCTAGGGCTCTTCCCCTTTTTGAATTCTTCCCTTCAGAAGTTTGTATAGACAGACTTAGTTCTTTCTACAGCGAGATTAACATATTGCTAATCCTCCAGAAACAGGTCTTTAGCATTTTTCAAACATAAGAAATAGTGGTAGGATATTTGAAATGGAGCTTTTGTTCAACAAGCCAGCAATAATTCTGGAAATAAACGGTCCTGAGCCTTGGTTGCCTACTCGCGGACAGACCAAAGG
Organism: Strix aluco; assembly: GCF_031877795.1. NCBI lineage: Eukaryota > Metazoa > Chordata > Aves > Strigiformes > Strigidae > Strix > Strix aluco. The sequence goes on from NW_027436667.1 coordinate 1,064,777, forward strand.
CGGGCGGCCGCTCTCTGCCTTGGCTGGAGGACTGTTTCCCTGAAGCACCGCCCCTCCGTCCTGTTCCCAGCTTGCCTCGCCTGCAGTTCGGATGTGCAGAGGGACGGGCTGTGTTGCAGCAGGGCAGCTGGGGCACAGCCTGAGCTGGGGCTGGGCGCTGGGCCTGGAAACAGGCCCAGGGGGTCGGTCTTCCAGAAACCTGCTCCACAGGTGAAGATCGGCTCCTTGTGCAGAAACACCACTATGGCATTACCGCCTTTTCCCATGGGACCTCTTCCCTGTCCCGGGGGTCACACAGTGTGGCCACCTCTTCCCAACAAACAGCCAAGCCATCGCCCTGGGCTGAGGGTCACTGTGTGCCTGCAGAGCTTGACGACGGGGTGGCTGCTGCTGATCCAGCTTCAGCTTACAACGTCTGCTCAAACCGAGGGCAGAATTCCCCGCGCTTCAGCAGTGCAGGACTGCGCCTGTGGTCTGTGGTTTTACAACGGAATCGTTCTCTTGGACAAAGCCAAGCACGCAGAGGTGTTCACAGCTCTCCAGAACTGAATTGAAAAATACACATATAGAATTTCCACAGTAACTCTCCGTTTCATTTCTGTTCCTTATTTTTTCCCACAGGTTTCACATGCGGACCTTTATTACTCTTTTTTGGTAAGTAAAAGCTGCAGCATCATTCCTAGTTGTTTTGTTTGCACTACTGAGAATTACTTCAAGAATTTTCTTAATCGCATCTGCATAAAAGGTTTGACTTTTTTGAAAATCTTTTTCTTTAATAAATACGTTTTGCACTAACGGACTTAAATGACGGTAATAGCAGAGCACTTGTACTAAAACTGCATTTCTTTATAAATTCCCACTGCCCCTTCTAGATGCTTTGAACATCTGCTTGGGGGTTTATTATTTATATTTATGCTTTCCCCACATCAACTTCTGGGAAGCCAAGACTCACTGATGCGTTTCACTATGAAAAAGTGGTATCAGTTATTTTTTATTTAGGTTCTTATCCTCAAAGATCTTTCTGTTTCTATTAAGAAAAAAAGCATCCTCCTTCAAGTGATAACTTAGGTGAAGTACTGTTTGTGACAGTAACTTGACTAGATTACATGTCTAATTCCTTTTTCAGTATCTATCCTCTTTTTCCATTTCAAGATTTGGACTAAAACTGACATTTTAACTGGCAGTTACAGGGAAACATAATTCCCACAAAAAAAGAAGAGGTTGGAAACTCCAAACATTTGTGACGAATATGAAATTGAATTATATTTTCATCTTCAAAACTGGCTGTTTCAGAAAGGTTTTTTCCAGTCTTGTGCAGTGTTTACAAGCAAACGTGAGTTCTTTGTTCTTTCCTTTCATAGCCTCTCAATTTAAAGTTCACAGGCACATTCACTCCCTAGTTCCTATTTCCCAATGCAAACTGAATATATTCAGATGTGTATGATGTCTGGGGAATGTTTGAAATTAACAAACACATCCTTTAAAATGGTGTTTTTAAGCATCATGGTAAAACATACTTATTTCCAGCTTTGCAGAATCACATTTTTGCAAAAAATGTCACAAATTTTGATGATGTACTACATGAAAATGCAGACTTCATTGCACATATAATGCAGCAACCATGAGATAATTTCGGAAAATTCTTCCTGATTCTTTAGAAAGCAGAAGAAAAGTATTTCCCCCGCATTCTGAATAATGCTTTTATTTTCCCTGTCTTACCAGGAGGGAGAAATGAGGATGCTGCAGTCCAGGCACGCAGCAAGGAGGAAGTAGAGACATGACCAGACTAGACAGGTGTTTCTTGTGTGGTTCTTGCTGAGGCCATATTGCTGGGGTCTCTGCAAACCAAAGATTAAAGGCTCTTTGCAATTCCACCAGATAATTTGGAGGGGAAAAAAGTCCATTCCATTTGTTCTTGTCAGCTGAAACTATCCAGAAAATTCAAATGGAATTCAAGAAATCCTCAGGATTGGCTGAAATGGAAAGTTTTCTCTGAAATAATTTACTGACTCCTCATCTCCTTCAAAATTTGTCATTCAAGCCACGTGGACTTGGGTGTTCCTCAGCAGGAACTCACTGGTAATTTATTACCGTAATCAGAACAACGGCGGGGAGAAGGGAAACAAGCTGGCACGGTTATGTGCAGATTCCAAAGCGTCTGGCAAACTCCACCACAAAAGGCTGTTTAACAACATATAGTTACAGATGAGATGCAAAGTGCTTTTATAGATTCAAAGAGACATGAAACCAGGCAGTAAGACAAATTACTTCTTTTTCAATTGGTAACACTCCCTCCACCCCACCCCCACCCCGAACAACATGCAACAAAAAGCAGCAATCAGTAAGATGGGAACTTCTGTACGTTCTTTAGGTGGCCCAGGGCAAGACAAAGCCAAGACAGAGTTCATAGTATGGTCCCTGGACAACTCCATTACCACCTTAATTCAGCACTGGTGAACTTAGTGCAACGTAATATGCACTGAAATGAGACGTTGTGGTGGATACACAAACACTGAAAACAGTGATGAATAGTAGAAAGAAATATAATCACATCAAGAAAGCTGTGGAGAGCACTCAAGGGCAGGTGGTGAAAACCTTTGTTCATTGCAAAGTAGTGACTGACTAACGAGGAAAAATTGTAAGTGGAATAGACTACAGTGGAAAACAGTATGGTAAATATTGCTTAGATACAGGATTCATGTAACATTTGCGGTTTTTTTTAAATGGATGTAGCAAAAATGTGAGAAAGATTCTGGAAACAGTGATAGAAATTAGGAGGAGAAAGAAGCTTCTAAGGGAAAAAGAAGACTGAAAACAGCAGGAGAGGAATGGAGGGCGTGACAGAAATATACAGAATATCGGATGGCACTTTTTCAGTACTTCAGGAAAAAGGGAGTGTTGCAAATTGCCCTCTCTTGCAGAAGCCAGAATTACCTACACGCCGTTGTACGAAGTGGCTCACAGACCACTTGGGAGGCTTCAGGGGTGCCCAGCTTGCTCCTCAGGGGCAAGAGGGGCTCCCTCTCCTGGGGTGCGGGTGGCCTTTGGTGGCTGCTGCCCCCAGCACGGGTCCCCAGCGCAATCTGCAAATAGCAACTGCAATTCACACCAGAATTCACTCTCTCTCATGCATACTGGCACACCCATAACGAGAGATTCAATGAAAATTACCCCAGGGGAAATTAGAAGAAACTTTTATCAATGGGTGGATGGAGGCTGGAAGAACAGTTGGCTGTTCGGGAAAGGAAACGTGAAAAGCAGAGTATGGCAACGACCAGCAGGTGCCGTGACCTGTGAAATACTCTGCCTCACATCAAACCGACCTTTAATCCCACTGATACAAACCCAGAATGACTCCGCAGCTCTCAGTGTCGTTGCTCGTCTTGAGCTGACGTACGATGCTCGGCTGCCCGCCCATCCTGCACGTCCCTCTCACTCAGTCAAGGATGTGTAAGACATCAAAGGTCTCACTTAGTACCACACCACACTTGCTCTTCTCTAGATCAAAAGCACCCAGAATCTGAAAATTCACAGGGCAGAAAATGAGGCTGTATTTCATCACTTCTACAAATCCCTGGGCCAAGAACTTAGTGGGTTACACCTCATTAAGTGGAGTTATACAGCAAGGCAACGAAGGGAAGTTGCTACAAGTACACTTGAAATTGCTAATGTACAGGGACCTGTAAAGTAGGACATTTAGGTTTAACGTTAACCATCACTTGTGTTTTACTAGCTTTTATTTTTCCCGTATTTTACTGCAAAGTATGCAATTTCATTTACACTTTTTTTTCCTAACTACCCTCTCCACTCATTACCCACTTGTAAGATGTTTTGAAACCTGTAACTCCTTGCCTAGTGGAGATAAGACAGACCTTGGACGGTCTGAAAAACTCCCCGAGTACATCCCTAATAGCAGCAACCTAAAAAACAAGTGTCTAAGAAGACGCCAGTGACAAGATAAGCGACTGGAAGCTGGTCTGAACTGACCTCCTTGGAACAAACGGGAGCTGAAGGACGGATGAGGTCCCTCTATGACCAGATATGGACACGAGAATCCTAAAGTTCACTAACAGACAGTGTGAGGAAGACTCTTTGGACCCCTAAGGAGGGAGAAGACCCTCACTCTATTTTTACTACGCATGCTCAGACTATGTCAATGAATTCTGAGAATGCCCACACGGCGTTGGCCACGACCCCCACGCTGTAACCATGCCCCTGCCACCATAGCCATGCCCATGCAGCGCTAGTCACACCCCCACTGTACTAGCCATGCCCTCCTCACTGTATTTATCCAGAAAGTAAGAACAGGAGAGGTTTTATACACAGACACAATGTTGGACAGCATAGCAGTAACATCCAGCCATTCCTACTGCAACACACCTTACTGAACCAGAATTCGCTAAGACAATCCCCCCAAATTGAACTGAAACTGGCAGGTCATTTTGAAGTTTTAATGTTTTGGGTGCCATCACCTGAGAAAGTGGCTTGGAAGTCCTCCTGCCCACTGGCCTGCTAACAGTAGTCACAGAGGTGGGAAAGCAAAGCATTCATCCTCCTTGAAACCACTGAAGGAAAGGCAGTGCTGGGCACAGCGACTCACTGAACGCTGCACATTCCCTGTTTCTCAAGCTAAGAATACCACCAGAGTACAAGACACGTTCAGTTCCTGAGAATGATACTGAAGTACATCTGTTAGCCAATTAAGGCCACCTATGCACATCACAGCAGTTGTGCCTCCGCTGCACCGGCTAAAAACTTTTAACAAATTTGGAAGAATATCAAGACAACCAGTATTCCCTGTAACGTCAGCCCTTGCTAACACAGCAGCATTTACAAGCTATGATATGGTAATAAAAACCAAGCAGCCCATAGAACTTTCATTCAGCTTATAGTAACAGAAGAGTATCTGCCCAAAGTTACTATAACACACTGTATTCTGAAGGCAGACCATAAAGCTCCAAACCGCACACAGTGTTGAATTACTGTTTTTCTTCATATAGAAACTATTCTAATCTTTTGAGAACAGTCTTTAAGGTTTAAATAGAAAGCACCAACACTCAAGGTCCATGACTTTCAGCCAGTCAACTTGTTAGCACACATACATGAGTTGATGATAAAGATTTATGGTCACCTTTATTCTATGGACAATTTGACATTTGTCCATATGGAAAACAAAGTAATTGGACTCTCACAAAAATCTCTGCAAACTGATCACTGAAGTAACTTTTTTCTTGACACGATTATGGATGCCAATTATCATCACAGTTGAACCATGTACTCCTCTAATGAGGTCAAATCTTGTTAAAGACACACACAGTCTATTTGTCAAATCCTGATTTAAACTGAATTCTTCAAAGACAAAAGGGATCATTACTGCACTCCGTATTTATACGTACTCTGGGATTTTGACTTTTCACGAGCATTGTCTTATACCAATAAAGTTAAACTGCATTCTGCCTTAAGCTTGTATATAATTCCAAATTGGTTTATAATTGCATAAGTCACCCATCTCCAAACAGAACGGGACCTTGCGCCAAGCTGAACGCAGCCTCAGGCCAAACGGGGGGAAAGCCAAGGGAAGAGGGGTGCCAGACAGAAGCTGGCTGCTCAGGCTGCTCTGAACCCACAGTCCTGTGAGCTTTTGCAAGCTGAATCACCCTCCCTCGGGAGGAGATACAGGCTGCAGTTCTCCACTGCAGCACTGCCCTGCGTTACCAACTCTGCTAGGCACTTGCTTACAGTCTGCGGGTACAGCTGGAACCAGTTTACAGCCTTGTTTTACTTTGCAACTGCAAACCCTTAGATGGTTTCAAACCAGGTTTCTAAATAAACAAGCCTGGGTGAGAGAGGGGTTGCATCGCTTCCATGCTTTAAAGATTGTTTTTAGACCCACCAGCTTCAGTCTACGGATTTTCATGAAAATACAACTTCACCCTTCCTACAACTCCTCTCCCAGTTTCAAGGAAAACACCTCCCACTGTACAATGGTTCCTCTTATTCACCTTCGAGAAGCAATAAGTTACAAGCTCTGGCCTGCAAAGTATCACCACTGGCATTTGAATTCGCACCCAATGCAATTAAAGAACTGCTTGTGTCTCAGAGGTGTCAGTTCAGGCTCTTGGCAAGCTCAGGTTAACGTTAATTACTGTCACAGTGACAGCAACCCTAACTGCCCAGTACACCAGCAAACGCAGGTGTCGGTTTTGCTGCGTAACCAATCCTAAATACTTCACTGAACTCCTTGCAGCAGATAACTGCAAAGAAGAGATCCTTGTAGCGCGAGGCAACATAGCAAGTCAAGCAGGGAAAGCTCCCTGCTGAAACCAGGGTATCATAAAGGCTGGCAAATAAGGGCCATGAAAAGAGAGGAGAGACTGGAGGGTGAAGACAGCTTCCCATGAGAAGGGGTGGCCCTTCTCCTGCCTTCCTCAGCCACCAACTCACAGGAGGCTTTGAAATCAGTCACTTTGCTCCAGGTTCATTTTGCACGGGGCCATTTGCCTTGATTTTCTGCCCCTTTCCTCCCTGCAAAAGTCATCTTAAAAGTGTACTTGGAATAGCTTCTGTGTGCTACCAAACATCTAACAGCGCCCGACTGAAATTTCAGTAATGCAATAACTCATCAGCCTGTCATATTTCATATTAATCAAGGAGCATTAATTCCGTCTCCACTGAGCATCAGTAATGAATTTGGCAAACCTTACAGACTGAACTTGTACTGCTTGAATATATTGTATTGCTACAGCGAAAAGAGCGAGAGCACAAAACAGAATAAGCTGTGTTATGTATTTATATGCTCCTTGCTTCCTTCTTCCTTTAAGATAATCTATTAATAAGCCAAAGGACACCCACAAAGGTATGTATTCCTGTCCATTGCCAGTCAGTTCCACGATGGTTTCCAATTAGGTAGAAACTGTCAGACTATAATGCAAGGACACCTGAACACAGGGTGGCACAAGAACACCCACACCGTGCAGCTGAAGCCCTAACACAGAAATGTGTACATCAGAAACAGCAAGAGTAACTAGTTGGAAACATTGCCCAACATAAAAATTAGCATTTCTTATTTCTAAGGCAAGTGCCAATAAACAGAGACATGTCAGCTATTTATTTACTTTCTGACAGTTCAATCCTGTGGCACATTCCCAAATGACTGCAAGACAATATGAAACTGCTCATTTTTCAAGCAAGCGCTCCATGGCACATGGCATTTCAGCCACTAACAACTCACATGGTCCTTTGATTGAGGGCTTAGCCGCAATGTTACTCCCTTGAATCAGGAGTGACTTCGCTGAAGTCAGACTGACCCCGGGGAAGAACAGATTCAAACCAACTCCACAGCAGGAGGACTGCCCAGCCCTGGCAGAGGGGCTTGTACCTGCGTCCCAGCTCACTGGGTTATCCACCATCCCTGCAGATGATGGAGCAGCAGAGGGGCAGAGGCTGTTCAAAGGCAGCACTCGTAAGCCTTCCACAACTAACACACAGGTACTCTGCATGCAGGGCACTGCAAGCCCAACGCAGGTGGCTCTACAGAGCCATTTCCCAAAGCCTCTTTGCTAAGGGGTTTTCAAGGTGCCGTGCACCTCCTGACTGCGCTATTGACGCATTTCTAGCTGAGCTACAGAACTCTGGTGCTTCGCTGGCCCACACTCCATCAAGTATGAGACAAAATGTTCGATTCGTACAAAATTCTGACTCTGCTGTGTAAAACCCCACGTGCTCCTTGGCTGAGCAGCATGCATCCCTCTGACCACACCCTGCACAAACCCCAGTGCAGCAGAAACCACCGGAGTGTCACTGAAGTTGTGCAGAGGACCTCTCGCTGGCAGAGCTCCCTGCTCCATACACTCGCCAGTTCAAGGGCAAGACAAGGGACAAAGTATTGGACATCGGTGTTCTTGAGGGTTCTCTCACCCTACTTGTATTTGTGGTGATGTTCACGTGTTGCTCTGCTGCCTCTCTAAACTTGAAGAGCAGCACTTTGCCCTTCATGGGCACCAGTTTACCTCTGCCACCCCCAAAAAGAACACTAATTAATATGAATAAATCACATTTTGAAGGCACCAGTGTACTTTGCAAAGCCTACCTCCATGAGATTAAGCTCTTGTGTCACTTGGGCAGTTTGGAGAACTGCCCTAGGACAACATAATTTTAACCCTAAATAGTCATGATGTTAAATAATTTCTCACTCCCTCCAAAGGAACAGATTATTTCACAAGCATGGGGAGCTAGGGACCACAGGGCATTTCCTCTTTAGTTTTCTATATCCATGCTGTTTGAGGATGGGTCAAAGTGTTAAACTATATCTAAGCAGCAAGTGAAAGATGAAAAAGCAGGTACGCCCAAAGAGATCTTGTACCTCTGGCTGGGTGCAGAAACATCTGCTGGCTCAAAGTTATCCCCTAGCCTCGCCTCTCCAACAGAGTCATGCGAAGAACAGTGCTAAGAGGTAGCAGGATGCTGGTGGAAGGACTCAGCCTGCCTGTCCTTATTTCCCTGCAATGCTTCCTCCCTTCCATGCCAGGTATTAAATTCTTCTGTACCAACAAGCCTCCAGATAACAACATTGACCCTTCCCATCACAGCACTGAGAATCAGACCTGCCAGGGCCACAGCACTGATGTGCAAACCTCTAAGCAAAGGCACGGCGTGTCTGGCATGGAAGAGGTGCCAGCTGGCAGAGCAACCACAGTAACACGCATGACGACACAGCCACCCCGCAGGCTCTGGGTAATGTGTCTGCCTGCAGCTTGTACCTGTCCGTTTATTCCCGTATGTGTTCGTTCAGGCAGATGTCTCAAAGCCACCTGCAGCCCAACAACCTCCTGCCGAGTTAGGGACATCTAGAGCTCAGGGTGCCTGTGCCAGGCTGGCTCCCTGCCACCTGCACAGCACTGCCTCTGCCCCAGCCTCGCAGCTGCATCGCAGACAGACAAGTGTCCTCAGGGACAACACAGCTGCAAGGCTTGAAAACAGAGGGCATGGAAAAGCACTGGAAAAGAAATGCAGCTTAAGTGACCTTAGCAACACACTACTCATCATAACTAACTGCAACCTCTTTTTCCCAGTATGCAATACACTGCCTGCAGGAATACACTGTTTTTTCTTTTTTTTGTGCAAATCTGAAAGAATTTAAATTTCACCATTGTTTGTGGTGAAAGAGAAAGTTTTCATAGAGCAAGATTCAAGGAGCTCTCAAATTACCCATTCATCTCTATGCTCTTGGAAGTTGAGAAACCTTCACTGGCAATCAACTTTTCACAGGCTAACGCATGGTTCCACAACCCTTTCAATATCAAACTGGTAGAAAAAAAGAAAATGATATGGGTATCCATAGATTCGGTGTAATATCAATTTGTGCATAACTCTCCACCTGGAGATCCATCAGTAGATATGTTATCCATCCTGCAATAGACCGCTTGTTGCTTGTTCTCTAAAGTCCATTCTGAGTATTTGCAACTGCAACCACACTTCCCTTTAAATCTTAACTGGAAGTAGAGTCTCTCGCCTAAAGATGTTACATTATGGAAATGGGAAAAAAAATGGGAAATATCTCCTCTAGCGGGATGCAGTAATTCTGTGTTAATTGTTGTTGTCTTGAATTGCTGTAACATTTCAAAGCAAAGATCTCATTCATGTAAGGGGCTCAGTAAACTGGGTAGCAACTATTCGTCCATTTATATTAGAAACCCCTATTACATTATGGGGTCGTGACTGTATGGCTCGATGGGGAACTCAAATTGGATCAAATTTGTCTTAATCGCCACTGCAACGCAACCCACCCCTAAACCCACCCTGAAACTAACCTGGAAAAGAGAATCACCTGTGTGGGTGGGTCAGTGGCCCTTGCTAATCGAAAAGTTGTGAGGATATGGGTACGTTACAGCCAGGAATGCCCTCCCCAACAATGATTCCCCAAAACTGGCATCTTGTAATAATTGATCTAAAGGATGGGTATTTACCATTCCCTTGCATCCAGATGATGCACCTGAATTTGCCTTTTCTGTTCTCAGTATTAATGTCAGTGAACCTGCAAGACAGTACCACTGGGTTGTTTTGCCACAAGGCATGAAAAACAGCCCCACGATGTGTCTGTGGTTTGTTGCAAAGACTTTGAGCCCTGTTAGAATGCAGGTCCCCCAGGCTGTTATATATCATTATATGGATGACCTCCTTATAGCAGCAGAAACACAGGAGATCATAGATAGTATCTCAAATGGGGTTGCAAATAACACCTGAAAAGGTACAGAGATCATCACCGTGGCAGTACCTGGGGTGGAGAATTTGTGAACAGACTATTGCCCCGCAACAGGTTGAACTTAAAACTGATGTTAAGACTTTAAATGATTTACAGAAACTGTTCGGAGCTATAAATTGGATACGGCCATTGTTGGGCCTAATTAATTATGATCAGCATAGCTTGTTTGATATTTTGTGAGGAGATCCTTCACTGACATCACCCAGAGTACTTACAGAGAAAGCGAAACAAGATCTCCACCGTGTGGCTAACTCCATTTCAGAAAGACAAGCATCGCCATGTGTGCGTGGTCATCCATATCAACTGATAATATTTAACCCTTCAGGGCAGCCCTATGCTCTGCTGTTTCAATGGGATGAAACACTTAGTGACCGTCTTGTTATTGTTGAATGGATTTTTTAGTCACACCAAATGCACAAGACGGTCACTACTCGTCCAGAAATGTTTGCCAAACTGATCAGGAAAGGTAGGCAGCGCCTACTATTACTTGCTGGTCAGGAGCCTGTGTGTATCATTGTTCCAGTCACTATGCACATGTTACATGGCTAACACAAGTGTCTTTAGAACTCCAGACAGCAATCTGTGACTACCCTGGACAGCTTTTAGTACACAGCCTGTCACGCATTTGGAACGTTAAAATGAGTACATGTGTCTGTTGATACCTTTTCTGGAGCAGTGTCTGCATCCTGCCACACAGGTGAAATAGCACGCGATGTGTGAAGACACTTTTTAGCTGCGTTTGCTTCCTTGGGTATGCCACGACAGATTAAGACAGACAATGGACCTGCTTATGTTTCTGCTTCTCTTTCTTCTTTCTTTCAACAGTGGGGAGTCAAGCATTTGACCGGCATTCCCCACTCACCGACCGGACAGGCCATTGTGGAGCGTACGCATGGCATGCTAAAGCGCCTATTACAACAACAAAAAGGGGGAGATGGAGGGTATCAATCTACACCTCATGAAAGGCTAAAAAAGACATTATATGTCATGAACTTTTTAAACATTTCCCCTGTCTCACAGGTGCCACCAATATTGCAGCACTTCTCCTCGAAGATACCAGACCAACAACAAGTCCAGGGCAAGGCTCAAGTGTTAGCAAAAAACCTGGAAACTGTAACTGGGAAGGACCATATCCTTTAATAACCTGGGGAAGAGGTAATGCTTGTGTCTCAACAGATCACACTCCCCGGTGGTTAATGGCAAGTTGTGTGCGACCATACCTGTGGCGTGAGAGGAAGCCTTTGGTGGACACCCAGGAGCCGGCTGTGGATGCCCCTGTGCTGACAGTTTGCAGTCTCTTCGACTGATCATTTAAGCAGAATGTATGGGTAATGCTTGCTACTGCAACGGGACAAAATACACTGCCGTTGCCAATTCTTTTCAGAGAAAATGTTAACAGTAATTGCAATTACTTAATGAAATATATAAGCTTATTAGTCACCAGTGGAAGATGTAGCTTAGACAAAATGTAGGATGAAAGGCTATAAGAATGTGTGTATTTGACTTTCCTTGTTTAGCAATATTAAGAATGAAGAATTCAAGTGTTTAACCTTATTAGAAACTCCCTTGATTTTCCCCCCTGAGTGGTGGCCAAGCTCTGGGTGGAACCCAACAGGAGGATGAAATCAGATGTTTCCGCTCAAAGAAAATTGCCAGTTATTTTGGCCTGATGATTTAGAGGCTGGACCTGCTTGCAGCAATGTTGGATGCCTCATCGACGGATGGACGCATTGCGTAGGATTTCCAGTTTGTGAGGAAGGGTACTCTAAATTCTCGCTGCATCCAGGGTTCCCCAGCAATTGCGGATCTGAATGTTAGTACTCCATTAAGTAAGTGTGCTATTCTGTATTTTCCTTACTGTTTATTTTTGTAGTATTTAGTCATATCCCTTAGTTATGGGTAATGAAATTAGCCTACTCTTTTTAACTAGTAACTGTAACTGCTGTATTGTTTCTAGCCTTCTGTGAAACTATTTTAAGTATGCTGTGTTTTTTGAAGTTTCCTTAACCCTTAATTGACAAAGTCTTGAAACAAGTCTTGCAGGTGCAGCTGCAAAACAAAGAAAAGGGAGATGTGGGAGGCATTGGCATGTCAGCCTTGCACAGCCTGTGAGAAAGTGCTAGGCTTTGATGAAAAACAGGCCTTGGAAGAAAGAGAAGAGGCTGTTGAGTAGTGCCAAGGTGGCAGGGAAAAACAACGGACAGCTGCAACACTGAACTGTGGAAAAGTACTGAACTGCGAGAAGATGTTACCGTGAGAACAGCGCGTGAACGAGAGGGTGATTGGTTTGCACAGCGCGTGTTAGAGTGGTCTTGTGCTGATAGGAGAAAAGGTTGATAGCTGTCTAATTGCTGATTTGTTAACTATGAAGTAAGAGCTTTACCGACAGCATCCGAGAGCATAAGTATGTACTGTTGTAACAATAAACTCTCTCTTTCTCTCTCTCTTTCTGTCTGGATTTCTTCGGGAGTCCGTGCCTCAGTTGCCACAAGGTAAATTTAACTGACGTTCTGGAACTAATGCCTGAACCTCTGTTGAGATGCCTTTTCGTGCAGCCCATTTAGCAGCCTCATCAGCCAGCCTATTCCCACACTGTTGTTTGCTGTCCCCTGCTTGATGGGCCTTACAATACATTACAGCAACTTCTGCAGGTAATTGTACACTTTCGAGAAGTTTTAGGACTTCTTCTTTGTGTTTGATTGCTGTTCCTTGTGAGGTTAGAAGCCCTCATTCTTTCCATATAGCCCCATGGGCATGAATTACTCCAAACTCATACTTTGAATCAGTCCAAATATTCACTTTCTTCTCTTTGCTCAATTCTAATGCTCTAGTCAATGCGATTAATTCAGCTTTTTGAGCAGATACGTTTGGTGACAGTAGTTCGGCTTCTATGACATCAGTCACAGTAGTCACCGCGTATCCGGACACACGCTGTCCATTCATAACAAAGCTGCTTCCATCTGTATAGCGTTCTAAATCGGGGTCTGGTAGAGGTGTATCTTTTAAGTCTGTTCTGCTGGCATATACTTCTTCAATGGTTCGTAGACATTCGTGCTCTAAATCTTCTTCTTCATTTAGTTCAGCAGACAAGAAAGTTGCAGGATTCAATACAGCCATTGTTTTTAATTTAGTGTCATCTTGATCTAGCAGGACAGCCTGATATTTGAGCATTCGGCTTGGAGACAACCAATGATTTCCCTTCTGTTCTAAACCTGTAATTACCATGTGGGGCACATATACGGTTATTTGTTGCCCTAGGGTGAATTTCCGGGCCTCTTGTATTAACATTACTGTTGCTGCCACTGCCCTCAGGCATCCTGGCCACCCCTGACTTGCAGTATCTAGTTGCTTGGAAAAATATGCAACTGCTCGATGCAAGGGCCCGAGAAATTGTGCTAACACCCCCAAGGCTATTCCCTTCTTCTCATGGACAAACAGTTCAAAAGGCTTTTCAATATTCGGCAACGCCAGTGCTGGTGCCTTTAACAGTGATTTTTTCAGTTCCTTGAAGGACTTTCTCCCGTCTTCGGTCCACGTTAAACAGGAATCAGCAGAAGCTTTCAATATCTCATACAATGGTTTTACCATCAGTCCATAATTGTCAATCCATAAACGGCACCAACCAGTCATTTCAAGGAAAATTCGCAGTTCTCGGAGAGTTCTGGGTTCTGGAAGCTGGCAGATGGCTTCCTTCCTTTTGGCTGACAGCTGCCGGTGTCCCTTGAAAATCTCAAAACCCAGATACATTACAGTCTCTTGGGCAATTTTGGCTTTTTCTCATGACACTCAATAGCCACTCATCCCTAAGAAATTCAGAAGGCTAATTGTTAACCGGAAACATTCTTCTTTGGTGTCTCCTGCTAATAAGATATCATCCACATACTGAAGAACAATACCCTCTCGATTCTCTAATCACCAAACCTCAAGTTCTTTAGCAAGCTGGTTTCCAAAAATCGTCGGGCTGTTCTTAAATCCTTGTGGGAGCACAGTCCAGGTGTACTGAGTCTTTCTTCCTGTTTCTGGATTTTCCCATTCAAAAGCAAATAGGTCTTGGCTTTCTGGGGCCACGGGGATACAGAAAAAGTCATCTTTTAAATCTAGTACAGTAAACCATCCTTGTTTATCAGTCAGTGTGGTTAGCAAAGTATAAGGATTTGCTACAACTGGATGGATATCCTGTATTATTCGATTGATGGCTCTTAAGTCCTGAATCTTCCTATATGTTTTTCCATATGATTTCTTTACTGGCAATATAGGGGTATTATATTTGGATTCACATTCTCTTATTAAACCATATTTTAAAAATTTTTGTATGAGAGGTAACAATCCCAATCTAGCCTCAATTTTTAAGGGGTACTGTTTCAATCTTACCAGTGTCGAATCTGTCTTTAGATCTATTTTCACAGGTTCAGCCTTCCGGGACCACCCCGGTACCTCTCCAGCCCAAACGAGAGGGATTACTGCTTCTTCTATCTCTCTCGGAATTTCTTCTTTATCCAATTTGTCCTCCTGTAACAAGAATATTGAAGCCTGGACATATTTAGATTCTGGTATCAATACTTCTACATCTCCATCCTTAAATTTGATTTGGGCTTCTAGTTTTTCTAACAGATCTCAACCTATTAGAGGCTTTGGAGCTCCTGGTAGGTAAAGGAATTCATGAGTTACCCATTGTTTTCCAATTTTAAATTTTAGTGGCTTGAAAAATGGTCTCTGTTCTGCTTTTCCCGTTGCACCAATAACTTCTATCATATTAGCTCCTAACTCTTGTTTCTTTGTATTCAAAACTGAAAAGGTTGCCCCTGTGTCCACCAAGCACTCCACTTCCTCGTTTCCCAGCTCAATTGTAACCAGAGGCTCTGCTGGGGAAGAGTGCTCCGGTCCCCTTCAGTCCTCTAATGCTATAATTGGTGCCACCTCCTTATTTCCTGTTAAAGCTGGCATTCCCTTTTCCAGTGTCCTTCCTTCTTACAGTAAACACACTGGTTCTGACCCACAGTCGGGTTCAGTGATCCCCGACCTTTTCCTTTGCCTCTCATTCCACCTCTCACACTTCCGAAAGTTCCTCGATTTTTTTGAATATCCTCCAAAACAGTTACCAACTTAGCATTAGTCCTCTTTTTCTCCTCTTCCCTGTTTCGATATGGCATCCAGGCAACATCCAGCATTTTTCCTAAATCTCTAGCCTCTGCCCCCTGCAGTTTTTGTAACTTCCGCCTGATGTCGCCCAATGCCTGCCCCATAAATAAAGAGGCTAGCTGTCCCGTCCCTTCCTCCGATTCAATATCTAAAGTGGTGTACTTTCTGGCTGCCTCTTTTAGCCGATTCAAAAAATTAGTTGGGGACTCATCTCTATTTTGTTTAATTTCATACAATTTAGAACAGTTAACAGCCTTTGGAGTTGCATTCTGTATCCCCAATAGGACTAATTTTTGGTAGCGCCCGATCATTTCCCTATCGTCTGGATTATTGGGGTTCCAATTTGGATCAACTGAGGGGAAGTGCTGTTCCACTTGCCCTTGTAATGCATCTGAGGCGCAGATGCGTTCACACCACCCTCCGGATCATGTCTCGCTCAGTGCTGTCAAACAATACTTGTAGTATTGCTTCTATGTCCTGCCAATCTGGATTTTGAGTTTTAACCATCATTTCAAATGCACTTGCGACCTTTTCCGGATCATCCCTATAACTTCCGGCAACCACCTTCCAATTATTCAAATCGGCAATTGAGAATCGAACTTTTACAAAAACCAGACTATCATTTCCAACCGCTTGCCGTAAGGGGACTTGCAACCCCGGTTTCTGCCTACTCCGAGTTCTTTCTGAAATGGGTGTAGAGCTCCCCGCTTCCATGTCCACCATCCCTGCTCCCTCATTATCATCATCTTCTTCCTGCCCTAATTCATCTCGCCTGCCCGTTATCTGTAACCTTGGTGCAGTTAACAGCTCTAAATCTTCTTCTATCTCCTCCCGAGTCAGTTTTAAACACCTCTGCCCTATGCTGCACGTGGAGCAGCACCTCTTTAACGCCGTCTTGCCCTTTTTATCTTTTTCTAATGCCAGAACAAGAGGATCTGCCGAGGCTTGATTCATCCCACACTTTTTCTGCCACTCTGGATGTTGCCGTAACGTGAAAAACATATCAGTATACATTACTTCATCCCACTTTCCTTCCCTCCTTAGAAAAAGCATCAATTGCAACAAGGTATCATAATTTAAAGTCCCATTCACTGGCCACTTTTCTCCCTCGTCTAGCCTATATAAAGGCCACCACCGATTACAGTATTTTATTAAATCTTCCTTTTTAGGAGACCCTCCAGGAGGGCCTCCAATTTCTTTCCAATGCTGTAATATACACCCTAAAGGTGACTTCTTTAATATTCCACCCGTAGAACTCCCAGCCCCCATTTTATATATATATATATATATATATATATATATATGAAGTATATAAAGCAAAATAGCAGCGAGGAAAAAAAAATATGTGTACACAATAGCAGCAAAAATATACGTGTGTAAGGGATACAATGTTTAAAGCAGTTATTTATCAGTCACTTCATCCTTCTCCGGTTGCACCCCTCGTGGGATAACAGAACCGCGGATCCGGACTCCACACTCGCTTCGTACATAATCGTACGTCTCACAGTCTCACACACACAACTCACTCAATCATACAGGTTTGAGAGCTCAAAACAGTTGTTCCGCGGCAGCTGCCTGCCTATAAGGCAAACAAAGGTATGTTTTGTACAAAGTTACCAAATACACCAAACCAAAGCATATGCTAGGGAGCCATATCCCTTTTTCGTGGGTACTTTCCCACGCTTATCCTGCACAGCTATGCACCTGCAACTTATAAGCAGGGAACCAAAAATTTCCAAAATCAAGAAAAGAATGCCTTTACTTACAATTTGAAGTTCTTACTTCTGGCCCTTCAGTCCAGGGATCAGGGTCCCTCTCCGAGAAATCCCCGGTGCCGGCTGAGGTTCCATGATCCCAGGATCTGTCGAGCTTCAGAAGCAGAGTCCCATCTGGGTCGCCAAAACTGATACCGAAAAAGCCAGTTGAAGAAAACTCTCTAAGACTCAAAGTTAGAGTATTAGAAGGCAGGCATTCTTTGTTGCAGCACTAGGTGCACGGGGGATTCCTCCACCTAGCGTGCACACCCAAGCCCCTTAGTTTATGACTTAAATGCAGGTATCTCATACATATTCATGAGGTTAAACAACACAAACATACATATTTACTACAAAGGTGTGGTTAGTTCAAAAAGATGTGTCACTCTTTTACACTCTTTTACACAATTATGTCACTCTTGCGCCTGCACGTTGTCTCCTGGTGGTGGTCTTCGGGGATCTTCAGGAGGAAGGCCAGTAGTCTTCCTCGTCACCCTTTCCCCAATTTCGACATCACCAGTCCCCTGAAAACCAGATCCTTCTGACTAAATCCCCCGTCATCCACCTTAACTGAAATGAGATACGCACCCTTGGGTCTGGACTCATTCTTTTGGGTCATAAATGTCCATTATCTTCTGGTGCCAGGGGCCCAGACCCATTCTGTTGGGTCATAAAATGCCCGTTATCTTCTGTCACCATGGTTCTACATCCTCTGTCCTTGTCTTTGTTTATGTGAGCTTGCTTCTTTGTTCCCACAGCTCAAAATGCCTTGTTCCCACAGCTCAAACGGCCTTAGCTTAAACAGACAACTCTTAGGCCTACTATGGCTAACCATCTTTTAGTTATGTGCTCAATTTCTTAACATTTCTATATCATGACCACAGGCTGGACACTGGGGAGAGTGGTGGTGCCAGGGGAGGTGGCTGTGGGCACCGGGCTGGTGCTGAAGGTCATCACCTGTGGGGCAGTGGGACAGCATGGGGCACGGGGACCATGGGTGTTATGGGGATGTGGGGACAGTGTGTGGCATGGGGACATGGGGGGGTGCCCCTCGGAACAGGTGGGATGGGAGAGCCCAGGATCCCCCACGGGACCTGGCATTTGGTTGTGCACTTGCCACAGGACCAGCCGCCCCAGTGGCATGGGTGCCACCAACCTCAGAGGGGGTGGGCAGGAGGCTGAGGATGCCCCTGCCTGGGGGTGCCGATGTCACCATTGCCATGGTGACCCGCCAAGCGTGTCCCTGCCCATATATGGGGGTGCTGATGTCACTGGGTCCACTGTGACCGCCAAACATGTCCCTGCCCGTATATGGGGGTGCCGATGTCACCGTGTCCACTGTGACCCACCAAACGTGTCTCTGCCCATATATGGGGGTGCTGATGTCACAATGGCCACTGTGACCCACGGGGACAAGCCTGTAAAAAGGATCGCTGGGCTCAAGCTGTGCGTCAGTGCGACCTGGGAGGTAAGGAGAGGGCAGGGGAGGGATGGGGCTTGTGGAGGGCTGCCGAGGGAAGAGGGGGGTGCCACACTTCGGGGCACTGGGGCTGCGCTGAGAGCTGACCCGCACCCCGCTTCTCCCTCAGAGTCCGCCGAGGAGCATCTGGGAGAGACACCCCAGTGCTGCTGGGACAGGGACGATCCCAACACTCGCTGTGGTCGTGCGCCATGTCTGAGAGGGAAGAGGAGGAGGCCCCTGACTCGATGGAGCAGGGTGAGCAAAGTTTCCCTCCTGCAGCACAACAGAGGGGCTGTCGGGGCAGTCAGTGTGGGGCTGAGCACGGTGGCAGAGGGAGGCAGTGCCTGCGATGGCCCTTCCTCACCACAGCCACCAGCCCTTGCCCTCAGCCCCTCAGGGACAGAGCAGGCCCCTGGGGACAATCCCTCAGGGACGTTTCCCCCAGCCCTGCAGAGGTGCTCATTCCCGCCGGCATTTGCTCTCTCCCCTCCAGTGTGCATGCTCTGTGGCCGGGCACAGGCTGACCCGGATCTCTGCGGGGAGAAAATCGAGAAGGAAGTACTCTGTGCCCATCTGTTTTGCGTGGTGAGTGCCCCAAGGCTCCCTTCAGCTCACTGACAGGCACTCCCGGCCACACTCTCCTCATCAGCTCTTCCTCTCTTCTCTTCTCTTCTGCAGATTTTTGCCAGTGAGCTTTTTCACTGGCAGGACGAGCAATCAGGGCTTCTGGCAATTCTCCCTGAGGACTTTCCCCGCATAGTCAAGCGGGCAGCACAGAAGGTGAGGACCTGACAAGATCAGGAAGATTTGTGTCAGGAGAGGTTTGGGGGAGCTTAGCCCAGAGTCCAGGAAAGAAAGCCCAGCCCCTCCAAGCAGCTCTGGGACAAAAGCCTTGCTCCAAGCAGCTCCACAAGGCTCCAGCCCAGGAGCCTCGTGTGCCGGGCAGGTCTGTGGGCTGTGGCCCAGCAGCAGCCACATCCTGCACCCTGTCCGGAGGCGTGGGGCTGGCTGGGGAGGCCCTGAGGCTGCCTCTGATGGGGGCTGTTCTGCTCTTTCTAGAAATGCTTCGTCTGTGGTAAGAACGGGGCCGCCATCACCTGCTGTCGGGAGGGCTGTGACCGCAGCTTCCATCTGCCCTGTGCCATGGAGGGTGAATGCGTCACCCAGTACTTTTCTTCACACAGGTACCTCCTCTCCCCTCCTCGCCCCCACGCGGGGAAGGACCCAGCATTTCTCACCTCACCCATCCCTTCTCTCTTCCCCCCAGGTCCTTCTGCAGGGAGCACCGCCCAGAGCAGGAGGTGGAGGCGGCTCCAGAGAAGAACACTGAATGTCTTATCTGCCTGGAGCCTGTGGAGGACAGAAAGTCCTACCACACCATGGTGTGCCCCGCCTGCAAACACGCCTGGTTCCACAGGGGCTGCATCCAGGTAGGAGCCGTTCCCTCATGCCCTGGGACACGGCATGTGCTGGGCAGCACCAGGGCCTAAATCCTGCTCCCTTTTGTTTCCCGCTGCAGGGCCAGGCTCTGTACACAGGTTTTTCTTTCAACTGCCCCGTCTGCAGAGACAAGCATGACTTTATCCTGGACATGCTCACCATGGGCATTCGAATCCCCTTGAGGTTGGTGTCCTGCCCGGCTCACAGGACAGGAGGCTGCAAGCCCCTGCAGTCCTGGCCCTCCGCTGTCCCATCTGCCTGGACTTGAGCTTCATGGAGGAGCTGTGAACCGGGCAGGGGGGAGGAGCAGGGCTGCCCTGGGCCTTATGCCGGGGCAGCAGGGGCTCAGTGATTTCCCTTTCTCCATCAGATTACCATCATGGGACAACGGGCCCCTAGACGAAACACTAATTGAGAGGCACAGCCGCTGCGATGCCCGTGAGTGCCTTTGTCCCGGAGGCAGGGAGCAGGCAGAGGAAGAGGGGTAAGTTGCCAAAGCGGCACCCTGGGCTCTGCACAGGATCTCTGTGTCACCAAGAGCTCGAAGACCATCAAGAGCACCTTCGACTGAGAACAGGAGCTGTGCCGCACAATCCCGTGCTGCTATCACTTTGTCCTCCATGAATCCTTTTTCTTCCCCAGGCCCTGGGAACTGCTCCTGTGCAGTTCCTGCGCTGCCGAGGGCACCCACCGGCGCTGCTCCAACTTGAGGACCAGCAGGACCAGCTGGGAGTGTGAGAACTGTGCTGGCCAGGGCATCGGTAAGAGGCAAAGCACCTTCATGCCCCTGGGCTGGGGCCAGGGCCCAGGCAAGGCCTGGCAGGAAGTGCCCAGGCTGCGCTTGGCAGAGCCCCTCTGCTCCAGAAGGGCTGTGGCTACCTCTCTGACCTCTCCACAGTGGCTTCTGTTCCCATGACCTTTCTGCTTCCCTTTACAGACTCCAGTGACAGCTCAGAGATTGCTGGCTCTGGCAACCAGTCATCCCACGGCTCGCCAGCACCAGGGAGCAGCAGGTCCAGCATTGGTAGCCAGGCAGCACTAGGGCCGTCCCACGACTCCCAAGTGCTTGAGGGCAGCAGCAGCTCCAGGCCATCTGGGCCCGACCGCACACGCCACCAGTCCCGGGTGCAACGTCAGGCCCAGATGCCCTACAGCCGGCCCAGAACACGCCGAGAGAGGAGCCATGCGTCAACACAAAGTGCTGAGAGCAGCACCGTCGGCCAGGCAGCGCTGGGGACGTCCCACGGCTCCCCAGTGCTGGAGAGCAGCAGCCCCAGCAATGGTAGCCAGGCAGCATTGGGGCCGTCCCTTGACTCCCAAGTGCTTGAGGGCAGCAGCAGCTCCAGGCCATCTGGGCCCGACCGCACACGACGCCGCACCCGGGTGCAACGTCGGGCCCAGACGCCCTACAGCCGGCCCAGAACACGCCGGGAGAGGAGCCATGAGTCAGCACAAAGTGCTGAGAGCAGCACCATCGGCCAGGCAGCGCTGGGGATGTCCCACGGCTCCCCAGTGCTGGAGAGCAGCAGCCCCAGCAATGGTAGCCAGGCGGCATTGGGGCCGTCCCTCGACTCCCAAGTGCTTGAGGGCAGCAGCAGCTCCAGGCCATCTGGGCCCGACCGCACACGACGCCGCACCCGGGTGCAACGTCGGGCCCAGACGCCCTACGACCGGCCCAGAACATGCCGGGAGAGGAGCCGCACGCCAGCACCAAGTGCTGAGAGCAGCACCATCGGCCAGGCAGCGCTGGGGACGTCCCACAGCTCCCCAGTACCGGAGAGCAGCAGCCCCAGCACCAGTAGCCAGGCGGCATTGGGGCCATCCCACGACTCCCCAGTGCTTGAGGGCAGCAGCAGCTCCAGGCCATCTGGGCCTGACCACACACGACGCTGCACCCGGGTGCAACGTCGGGCCCAGACGCCCTACGACCAGCCCAGAACACGCCGGGAGAGGAGCCGCGCGCCAGCACCAAGTGCTGAGAGCAGCACCGTCAGCCAGGCAGCGCTGGGGACGTCCCACGGCTCCCCAGTACCGGAGAGCAGCAGCCCCAGCACCGCCAGCCACCTGCCATCGGGGTCCTCCTGCCCCTCTCCAGCGCCCGAGAGTGGCAGCCGCTCCAGCCGCCGTGGGCCCACACGGATGAGGGACCGCTCCTGTGTGGAACGTCGGGCCCAAAACCCTTACAGCCAGCGTGGACGCAGACGCGGGACCAGCCGTGCGTCGTCCCCGTGTGCTGGCCCTGATACCCCTCCACCGGCACAATAAAGTTGGCTGTTGATCTCTGCCCTGGGAGACTCCACGCTCATTTGTCCCTCTCAGGTTTAGAGCAAATACTCACAATGCCCTTCCTCAACGGGCGATAATTGAGCTTCGAGCGGGTGGACTTCGCCCTGGCCTTCCGTCTGGAGCAGAGGACACCTTAAGGGTTTGGTACCTGAGAGGTGTCCCAGCTCAGGGGAGATGCTGGTCACAGGCCCGCTGCGATCCAGGAGAGCTCAAAGGGTCTCCCTGGTGGTTGCAGTTTATAGGGTCCAAGATAATTGACTTTTGTCAGATCCCTTCTGGTGCCTTCCAGCAGTTACACAAGTATTGGATGAATGTGCAACTCTGTTCCCATTTGACCCCATCCCAGGCACAGGTGTGCCAGGCCCTTAGGAGATGATGGGCTGTTATAACCGTTTTTAAGCAATCGGGAGGGCAGGAGCCAGGCTCGTTAAGGGGGCACCTTAATGTTAGCAGTCCTTATCTCCACAGATTGGTGTATAGCTCGGGGGAGGTGGCTGGAATCACACCTGGCACAGAGCAGCCCAACAAGGAGGGGCGGGGAGGGGTGAGAATTGAACCACCTCAATCCACCCCGTGACTAAAGTCAATTTATCTTGTCCATAGAGTGGCAGTGTGCTTGCCTCTTGCCTCTATGCCTATAAACAGAGGATGCCACAATCCAATTATAATTGGAGGGGATTTTGTGTTTGATTAGCTACAAAAAAATCCTATTTTGGGATAGTATATACACACAGGGGTACTTTTGTAATTGACTAATCTGTTTAACCATCCTCCAAACCTTAATATACAATATGATTATGAGCAGTAAACATATCAAAATTAGAATTAAGGAAATCATGACCGGGTGGAACATGGAATTAAACAGTCCTGTTGCGGTTGGTGGCCATCCAAATAAGCTTTCCCACCATCCATGTTCTTCATCCCTTTGACTCTCATTAGCACTTGATGTATTTCTTCTATATCATGCTGGACCGTGATAAGAATCTTTTGTCCAGACTTTAAAGGGTAGGCACAATTCTGCAGAGATTCTCATATTAAAGACGAGGATTGTTTTCACAGTGCTACTGGTGGGCTTGCTGGATGTGGTGTTTGTTTCCACAATGTCATCGGTGGAGTTGGTTAATTCTGAAAAGGAAAGAAAAGAGAATGGTCTCGGGGGGGCGGGGGGGGGGGGGGGCGGGGAGGCTGAACAGGATGCCAGATAAATCCATCTAGTACTGATTTTATGTTTTATTCCCTTATCGTGGCTTGATGAGGGTTACTGGTATTGTTCCTACAGATGATATTTTTGCCATCACAGGCTGTCCTGCTTTTATTGAGGACCAGGTGTGCTCATTGTTTAGGGTTTTTTCTGAAGAAGGTGTTAAGAAGGCTCGAGTAATTGGACTTCCATAGGGACCATACCAATTATTTAACTGCTGTAAAATTTCAGAAAGACGGCTGTCCCATTGTCCTTCATGTGGTTTAAGATATTTTTTCAGCAGTGCATTGGCCCGTTCAACTATACCATTATATTGCAGGTAATAAGGGGTGTGAAATACCCCCTTTATTTCTTTTTGCTTTGCCCATTCTTGTACTTCTTTACTAGTAAAGTGTGAGCCATTGTCACTCTGGATAGAATCAGGGACAGGTAAAACTGAGAACCATGAGAAAAGGCCTCGGATAGTATTCTGTGCATTAGCCTTTTGGCACTTGGTAGCTGTAAGGAGTCTAGATATTATCTCTACACCTGTTAAAATATATTTGTACCCAGCAGAGGATTTTAAAGGACCAATGTAATCAATTTGCCAAGTAGACCACAAAGTTTTCTCTTCTTTAACGTGTAAAGGTGGTGCTTTGGCAGGATGGTCCATCTGCAATTTTAATTTACACTGGGGGCACTCAGTGAGGATGGTTTCACAGGTTTTTCTACTGAGGGGCCATCCCCGGCTTTGAGCTGAAAAGTAAAGTGCTTCTCGACCTGTGTGGCCTAATTTTTGATGTAACCATTCTCCCAACTGATACCATGTGGGGTTTGAGGAATTTTCAATGTCTATTTTCCTAATTTTTTTCAATTTATCCACCATTGGGTTCCAATTTGTAGCTGGTTTATTATTAGCATGAGCTTTTACCCATCCTATTTGGAATGGTGTTTTTCTGGCCATAGTTAAGAGTAATTGCCAGTCTTCAGTTCTCCAGATTGGTGATTTCTTTATCTCCCAGTTTAGGGCTTCCCATTGACAAAGCCACTGTGTGGCACCTGCCCAGACAGCATAAGAGTCTACATAAATGGCTTTTGCTTCATTTTGTGCTGCAAAACAACTGCTCTTAACTCTCCTACTTGAGCACTGCCTTCACCCTCTTCAATAACTTGTTTGCCTGTTTTGATTTCTAATGCAACAGCTTTATATTGCCATTTACCATCCACTCTTTTTGCCGAGGCATCAGAAAACCAGACACCCTCGGTTGGTGAATCTTCAGTGAAGGGAGGTGCATCTAAAATTGGTGAAGGTTTGAATGGTTGTTGTAATGCCAGGGGGTCAGTATTAATAGGCATTTGTAATTTAGAAACTTTTGTGTGTCCTTCAGTTAATTGCACTTCATCTGCCACACCCACTAGATAGGCATACCATTTCCTGATTGTAGGTTTTTGTGCAATTCCCTCTGGGGGAGCAGTCCCTTTTAGGATTGTGTCTAACAAATTAAAGGGACCTCTGGTCTGAACAGCTTGTTCTTGACGTATTTTCTCAACTTGTTTAACTGCATGGACTAAAGACAAAAGACCCTTTTCCCACTCTGAATATCCTTGTTCTGTCTCTTTAAATGCAGTTGAGCTAAACAGTAAAGGTCTCTTTGGTCCCTCAGGACCAATTTGAAATAAATTACAATAAGTGCCATGTTCTGCAAACCCAGTTTTGCTATAATAGGGTCATGAGGATGGACAGGTCCTAGGGATTGATATGTTTTTAATTCCAGTATTAGAGTTTTAATTGCTTCGTCATGTTCTGAATCCCATCTCCACGATTTTCCTTTTCGTAAAAGTGAATATAGTGGACAGGCAATGATGGAGAATCCAGGCACATGTTCTCTCCAATATCCTAAAGTACCCATTAGCTGTTACTAGTTACTAACTGTTGACTAGACGCTGCCCACTGAGCTCAGGGTGATCAGACAGTACTTGACTGTGAGTGCACTGAGGCAGCTTGTAGGGCAGGGCTGAGCCTCTGCCACTGGACAAGGTACGTTCGGTCCCTGCAAGCAATTGACCAGTGCCGGAGAGAGGGGAGGGAAGGAACAGCACTGCAGGGACGTGAGAGTATAGCGTGAGGGAAACAGCACCCAGGGATTGGTTCCCCCCTGGCCAGAGAGAAAATCATGGTCACAACATGGCCAAGAGGCAGAGTGATGAGGAATGTGGGAACCCAGACATAGGTCCTGCACAGACAGGCAACTGTGCAGGTCTCTGCTTGCCAAGAGTGCCTGAGCCTGGCACTTGAATTGGAGGGAGTGAGAGATACCATTTGTGTGCGGTGTGATCAAGTAAACGATCTGCTCAGGCAGGTGGTTGAACTGAGGGAGGAGGTAGAAAGTTTGAGAACAATCAGAGTGTGAAAACGAGATTGACTGGTGGAGCCATACTCTGAGACAAAGGCAGCAGGTAGAGGCTCTACAAGAAATACATGACTGCCTCCCCTCCTCTCACCAGGCAGAAGGAGGGCATGTGGGGGACAGGGGGGAATGGAATGAGGTCGTTCCTCAGAAAGGCAAGCGAAAACCTTCTTGACCCCCCTCACCTTCCCAGTTGTCATTATACAATAGGTATGAGGTGTTGGAACTAGACGGCCAGCCAAATGAAGATGGGAACGAGGACCCATCTAGTGAGTCATCCACAGCTTGTCCCTCAGCCCCAAGACTTGCGACTTCTTCAAGTAAGAAGGAAAGGAGGGTAACTGTAGTGGGTGACTCTGTTCTGAGGGGTACGGAGCAGCCCATATGTTGACCAGACCCATACTTTAGAGAGGACTGCTGCCTCCCTGGGGCTCGGATTAGAGATATTAAAAAGAAGGTCACTGCTCTGGTGCAGCCCTCTGATTACTACCCCTTATTGGTTATCCAAGCAGGTAACAATGAGATGGTAGAAAGAAGTCTTAAGTCACTCAAAAAGGACTTCAAGGCACTGGGGTGGCTAATTGAAGGCTCGGGAGCTCAGGTCGTGTTTTCATCTATCCCTCAAGTGGAAGGGAAAACCACTGATAGAGGGTGGAAAACATATCTGATTAACACGCGGATCAGAGACTGCTGCCACCGTCAGAATTTTGGGTTCTTTGACCATGGCGAGGTTTATAAGGCACCTGGTCTGCTGGTGACAAATGAGACAGGTGGGATGCAGCTGTCTCTGAGGGGGAAAAGGATTCTGGGGCAGGAGTTAGCAGGGCTTATTGACAGGGCTTTAAACTAGATATGAGGGGGGACGGGGAGATAACTGGACCTGTTAGGAACAAGCTCAAGGGAAGCGTGCCAAAGCTTGAAGGCTGGTGGACTGGTGAGGGCTCTCCCTCTGCCACTTCATTTGGGAGAAGGGAAAGATGTTTAGGGACTGTGGAAGCACTTGAGAAGGGTCTGGTAGGGAATGGGGCCCACACTAACAAAAAGGTGTTGGATTCATGAGCTCATCTCAAGTGCATCTATACCAATGCACGCAGTATGAGCAACAAACAGGGGGAGCTTGAAGCCATGATGCAGCACGAGAACTATGACATAGCAGCTATAACAGACACGTGGTGGGATGCCTCACACAACTGGAGTGCAGCAATTGATGGCTACAAGCTCTTCAGGAGGGATAGACAGGGAAGGAGAGGCGGTGGAGTGGCCCTGTATGTAAGAGAATGCTGTGACAGCTCAGTAATCAAGTATAGTGCTAACGGGGTTGAGAGTGTTTGGATTAGGTTAAGGGCCAATAGAGCAGATCTTGCTGTGGGAGTCTGCTATAGACCCCCCAACCAAAGCAGTGAGTGGATGAAGCTTTCTACAAACAGTTGGGAGAAATCTTGCAGTCACTTGCCATTGTTCTTATGGGGGACTTAACCTCCCGGGTATCTGCTGGGATCACAGCACAGCAGAGAGGGAACAATCCAGGAGGTTCCTGGAATGTGTGGAGGATAACTTCCTCACACAGCTGGTGAGTGAGCCGACCAGGTGAGGTGCCCTCCTAGACCTGCTTCTTGTGAACAGGGAAGAGCTTGTGGGGGAAGTAAAGGTTGGAGGCCATGTAGGGTGCAGTGATCATGAGATGATTGAGTTTGCAATCCTTGAAGAAACAAAGAGAGCGGTTCGTAAAACTGCCACCTTAGACTTCCGGAGGGCTAACTTCGACCTGTTCCAAAGACTGATTAACAAAATCCCTTGGGAGGCTGCCTTGAAGGAAATGGGAGTCCAGGAAGGCTGGACATACTTCAAGAGCGAAGTCTTAAAGGCACAGGAGTGGGCTGTTCCCGTGTGCCGAAAAATAAGCAGGCGGGGAAGAAGACCAGCCTGGCTAAACAGGGACCTTTGGCTGGATCTCAAGAAAAAAAGGAGACTCTATCGCCTTTGGAAGAGGGGCCGGGTCTCTCATGAAGACTGTAAAGTTGTAGTGAAGTTATGCAGGTAGAACATTAGGAGAGCCAAAGCGTAGCTAGAGCTCAACATGGCTACAACTGTTAAGGATAATAAAAAATGTTTCTATAAATTCGTTAACAGCAAAAGGAGGATTAGAGAAAATCTTCCTCCCCTACTGGATGCAGAGGAAAACATGGTAACTAAGGATGAGGAAAAGGCTGAGGTGCTCAGCGCCTCCTTTGCCTCAGTCTTTAGCAGTGGAACTGGCTGTTCCCTGGACACCCAGCCTCATGGGCTGGGCAATGGGGAGGGGAAGCAGAATGACGTCAGCACAGTTGAAGAGGAAGTGGTCAGAGACCTGCTACACCACTTGGATGCACACAAGTCTGTGGGTCCAGATCGGTTACACCCAAGGGTGCTGAAAGACTTGGCAGATGTGCTCACCAAGCCGATTTCCATGATTTACCTGAAGTTATGGCTAACTGGGGAGGTCCCATTGGATTGGAGGGTGGCAAATGTGACACCCATCTACAAGAGAGGCAGAAAGGACTGTCCAGGGAACTATAGAGCTGTCAGTCTCACCTCGGTGCCAGGGAAGGTCATGGAGCAGGTCATCTCGAGTGCCATTAAAAGTCATATGATGGACAACCAGGGGATCAGGCCTAGTCAGCATGGGTTTATGAAAGGCAGGTCCTGCCTGACAAACTTGATCTCCTTCTACGACAGGGCGACCTGCTTATTGAATGAGGGAAAGACTGTGGATATTGTTTACATTGACTTTAGTAAGGCCTTTGACACCATTTCCCACAGCATTCTCCTGGCAAAACTGACTGCTTGCGGCTTGGATGGGCATACGCTTTGCTGGGTCAAAAAGTGGTTGGATGGCTGGGCCCAAATAGTTGTGGTGAATGGAGTTAAATCCGGTTGGCGGCCAGTCGCGAGTGGTGTCCCCCAGGGCTCGGTTTTGGGGCCACTCTTGTTTCACATCTTTATTGATGATCTAGACGAGGGGATCGAGTGCACCCTCAGTAAGTTTGCAGATGACACCAAGTTGGGTGGGAGTGTTGATCTGCTCAAGGGTAGGGAGGCTCTGCAGAGAGATCTGGACAGGCTGGAGCGGTGGACTGAGGCCGACTGTATGAATTTCAATAAGGCCAAAAGCCGGGTGTTGCACTTGGGCCACAACAACCCCCAGCAGCGCTACAGGCTTGGGGAGGAGTGGCTGGAGGGCTGCCAGTCAGAGAGAGACCTGGGGGTGTTGATTGACAGCTGGCTGAACATGAGCCAGCAGTGTGCCCAGGTGGCCAAGAAGGCCAATGGCATCCTGGCTTGTGTCAGAAATAGTGTGGCCAGCAGGGACAGGGAAGGGATCTTGCCCCTGTACTCGACACTGGTGAGGCCGCACCTCAATGAGTGGGTTTAGTATTGGGCCCCTCACTACAAAACGGACATTGAATTACTTGAGTGGGTCCAAAGAAGAGCAACGAAGCTGGTGCAGGGTCTGGAGCACATGTCATACGAGGAGCGGCTGAGGGAACTGGGGTTGTTTATTCTGGAGAAGAGGAGGCTGAGGGGAGACCTCATCGCCCTCTACAGCTACCTGAAAGGATGTTGCATAGAGCTGAGGATGATTCTCTTTAACCAAGTAACAAGCAATAAGACAAGAGGTAATGGCCTCAAATTGCGCCAGGGAAGGTTTAGACTGGATATTAGGAAGCATTTTTTTACAGAACGGTTCATTAGGTGTTGGAATGGGCTGCCCAAGGAGGTGGTGGCGTCCCCATCCCTGGAGGTGTTTAAGAGTCCGGTTGACATAGCGCTTAGGGATATACTGTAGTTGGGAACTGTCAATGTTAGGTTAATGGTTGGACTGGATGATCTTCAAGGTCTTTTCCAACCTAGACGATTCTGTGATTCTGTGTTGTAATTCTTTTCTAGATTGGGGCATTTCTAATTGTTCTATTTTATTTAGAGTATCTGGTGGAATTGCTGTGCTTCCAGCAATCCACCAAGTGCCCAGGAATTTCACTTCTTTACTCGGTCCCTGACATTTTTCAGGTGGAATTTCAATTTTTGCCTCATGCAATGCTTGCCAAACTGTTGCTGCCACTTCTCCCACCTTGTTAGGAGAGGGTACTCCAAATAGTATATTGTCTATATACTGATATAGTTTTACCTCTTCAGGGAGTTAAAGTGTCTGTAAAAGTTCAGCAAGTGCAGCATGGGCAATTGTGGGTGAGTGTTTATATCCCTGTGGGAGTCTGTTAAAGGTATATTGGATACCCTCCCATGTAAATGCAGATTTTTCTTTATCTTCTTCCCTTAAAGGGACCATGAAAAACATGTCTTTTATACCTAGCACTGCCATCCAAGGATGTGCGGCAGCTTGCAGTGTAGCTGTTAAAGCTGCAGTGTTGGGGACTGCCACTGTCAGTGGGGCTGTATTAGCATTTAAACACCGAGAATTGACTGTTAAATGCCACCTCCCGTCTGGTTTACGGATTGGCCAAACAGGAGAATTGTATGGGGAGTGAGTTTGGGAAATAATCTGTCGTTTTCTAAGTCTGCAATTACTTTAGAAATTCCAGTTCGTGCTGTAGCAAAAATTGGGTACTGTGGGACATCAGTAATTTTAGATTCAGGAAGTGCTGGAGCTGCATGGAGTACATGCACTGTGGCAGTTCGTTGATTTTTATTAGGGTTAGGGTTGGCAATTGAACCAAAAGACCACAGACCGCCGTCTGGCAAACGCAAGGTCCGGCCGTTCAATACGTCAAAACTCAGGATATTCTCATAATGCTCCTTGATCGCAAAGCGAAGAGATGTTACACGTTTTTTGCCAGGGATCCGTAAATTAACTTTTGCTGTCTGGCACGCAGCGCTAATTCCTGTAACTCTGGTAATTTTAACCTTTTGCTGTCCAGGTCATATGCCTAGTTTATTGGCACCTGACTGTGTAATTACTGAAATTTGTGCACCAATATCAATTAAAAATGTTATTAATTGTTGTTGAGGACCAACTGCAATTAAAATGTAAGGGCCGTTCTCATTTATCCACTGATAAGCTTTTACTTGCCGGACCGGCAGGCCCAATTGCCGTCCGGACATTATCCGTTTTTTGATCTTGTGTTTTGCAAGTGATCCTCTTGAGGGAGGAAAGGGTTATCTTTTTTTTTTTTTCTGGGAGGTGGCGACGGGGGAGTTGGAGCATTTGAAGCAATACATTTTTGAAATGCCTGAATTAGACTCAGAATGACGCCGCTAGGCTGTCTCTGAATCGCGGCTCTAGGAATTCCTAGTGACAGTGCTTGCTTCCATAGTTCATTTCTCCACTCCTGACCCCTGAATTGTCACTCAGAGGGTTTTTGTTCCTGAGAATTATTTTGATGCAATTGTTTAATATGCCCAACAGTGCGAACTATATTTTTTGTTGGGAATTTCATTCAATCCCATTTCTCAGCCATGATTTATAGTTTCATGCACTAATGTTGCCCAAGTGGGTAATCCTCTTGGTTCTAATTCTCCTTCCCCACTATTTCCAACAGTTCTTGTTACATTTACCAATTCGTTATAATTTAAGTCTCTCTGGATCTCATCCCGTTTTGCAATGAGAAAAGGTTTGAGCATGGCAGGAGCTCCTTTTATCAGTAGTTTGAGTATAGCAGGAGCTACAGTTGCCGAAAGAGGAACATCAGTAGGCTTACGCTGATGCATGGCTTGAATACAGGCAGCTTTTGTAAAAGCTGCAGAGAGGTCATTTAGAGATTTGATAGGTATCAACAGAGGTTCTCCTCTCTCTAAGGCATCAATGCCACCAGCCCAATATGCCACTCTGCTTGTTCGTGAGTGGGGGTCATGTGGGGGGTTGGGACCAGCATCCAAAAAGACACCAGGACCCCAATAACCACTGGCTTCATCGCCATCTAGTAAAATTCTATCTCCCCCGTTTAGAGACACTCTCCATAGGTATTCAATTTCGGTTTCTCCAGGTTTACGGCCGTAACGATCTTGTAAATTGACTATTTGAACTGGATCAAAAGGAGTTGTTTTGATGCGACTTCTCACACCACCCCAAGGTCCTGTTGTTTCTTCTGTTTTAATAATTGGTCTGATTGCAAGTGGGGGAGACTCAGGCGGCTGCAAATAATTATTTTCGTCTGAGTCGTCATTATGTGTATCGCTCCAAAGGTTACCATCCCAGTCTTCAGGGGACACAATTAATTTTCTGATTTGAACAATATCAGGGGGGTTCGGAGACTGCATTAACATCATTTCAATGCGTTCCCCCAGCTTTTGTTGTTTCAATTGGGATTCCTTAAGTTGCTGATCCAGCTGCTCTATTTTAATCGATAACAGCAGATTGGTGGATTTGTGTCCTGTAATCTCATCTTGTAAATTTTGTATTTTATGATTAGCTTTCTCTCGATCATGACAGGCAGCTTCCAGGCACACTCCCAACATTTTACAAATCATACCTTTATTTTTTCCAAATTTAGTTGCACCTCTAGCATTAGTTAACTGTTTTTCTACCTCTTCTCAGTTGTGCCAATTATTATAAGCCCAATCCTCTGGGAAGGTGGGATTTGGTTGGATACCGTGTTTTTGTAAGTGTTAGGTGATTTTGCTTGTCATCCTGCCAAGTACGCCAATTTGTCGTGGATGAAAGTTTTGACACGGTAATGATTTAGTAAGAAAACTAGGTTTATTAATTACTAACAACAATTTATTATTACAAAATAATTCAGTAATACTGAAAGAAAGAAAAGCGACTTATTCACAGATTCTAAAATGACAAGATTCACACTAACTTACTTAACGGTACCTTTATATATACATGCACATACACAAAACGGACAAACACACAGAAATAAAGGTGTTTGGATTCAGTAGAATGAACACAGAACGGACAAACACACAGAGAAACAAGGGTATGTACCCACATACACACACACACACACACACCAGTAAACAGCGAAAGGACAGGTGAAAGAGAAGCTAGCTAAAAGAAATTTTAATATATTAAATATACTATAGAATAATTTATATAATTTATAATTTATATAATGACACTATGCTTTTAAAGAGAAAACCATGACCCAAATCCTGTACTCTGATACAGGTACTTGTTGGGCATATGTCGGTGTATATATATATACACACAAATCTATAGATATTTATATATAGTTATACTCAGTGAAATTAACAAGACCCAAAGGTGGTATTGTCTAGAAATAAAAGGGGTTTGTTTGCTTTTGTTCACTGTGAGAGATGAGAAACCAGGCCTGTGAGAAACTAGGAAAAACAGCCTGAGAAAGCAAAAGTTGAGGCTGATCTAAGGAATGCCTCAAACACTCGCAATAGTGTGGAGGATAGTGTGGAGGTTGAAGCTGATAAGGCTGCCCAAATAACACAGGATGCAGCTGGAGGAGGGAGGCCTGTGGAGACAGACAGCTCTGCTCTGGGACACCTGGACAAATTTCAAGGGCCATGTGTCCGGTGAATGAACTTTGCTTCATTATCCACGAAATGCATATGTCGCGGATGAAAGTATTGACACGGTAATATTTAGTAAGAAATCTAGGTTTATTAATAACTAACAGCAATTTATTATTATAAAATAATTCAGAGATACTAAAAGAAAGAAAAGTGACTTATTCAGATTCTAAAATGACAAGATTCACACTAACTTACTTAATGGTACCTATATATATACATGCATGCACATAACAAAACAGACAAACATAAAGAAACAAAGGTGTTTGGATTCAGTAGAATGAACACAGAACGGACATACACACACAGAAACAAGGGTATGTACCCACACACACACACACAGAGTAAAGAGAAGCTAGCTCAAAGAAAATTTCCTTCTCGAGTTTAGAGCAAATACTCACAATGCCTTGGCATTCCTCAACGGGTGATAATTGAGACTCAAACGGGGGACTTCGCCCTGGCCTTCCATCTGGAGCAGACAACACCTTAAGGGTTTGGTACCTGAGAGGTGTCCCAGCTCAGGGGAGATGCTGGTCACAGGCCCGCTGCGATCCAGGAGAGCTCAAAGGGTCTCCCTCGTGGTTGCCATTTATAGGGTCCAAGATAATTGACTTTTGTCAGATCCCTTCTGGTGCCTTCCAGCAGTTACACAAGAATTTGATGAATGTGCAACTCTGTTCCCATTTGACCCCATCCCAGGCACAGGTGTGCCAGGCCCTTAGGAGTGGATGGACCATTTTAACCATTTCTGAGCAATTGGGAGGGGCAGGAGCCAGACTCGTTAACATTGTCAGTCCTTATCTCCACAGATTGGTGTATAGCTCGGGGGGTGTGGGTGGAATCGCAGATAACACCAAGCAGCCCAACAAAGAGGGGCAGGTGGGGGGAGGTGGGGTGTAAGAATTGCACCACCACAGGCCGCTCTGTGCCAGGTATGATTCCAGCCACCTCCCCCGAGCTATACACCAATCTGTGGAGATAAGGACTGATAACGTTAAGGCGCCCCCTTAACGAGCCTGGCTCCTGCCCTCCCAATTGCTCAGAAAAGGTTATAACGGCCCATCATCTCCCAAAGGCCTGGCACACCTGTGCCTGGAATGGGGTCAAATGGGAACAATAACGGAGTTGCACATTCGTCAAGTTCTTGTGCGACTGCTGGAAGGCACCAGAATACTTCGTTTTTCGAGCAGGGTATGAGCAAAAGGTATCTGACAAAAGTCAATTATCTTGGACCCTATAAATTGCGACCCCAAGGGAGACCTTCTTAGCTCTCCTGGATCGCAGCGGGCCTGTGACCAGCATCTCCCCTGAGCTGGGACGCCTCTCAGGTACCAAACCCTTACGGTGTTGTGTGCTGCCACAGCTGACGGAAGGCCAGGGCGAAGTCAACCTGCTCGTCTCAGTTATCGCTGGTTGAGGAATGCCGAGGCATTGTGGGTATTTACTCTAAACTTGAGAGGAGGGAAATTTTCCATTGAGCTAGCTTCTCTTTCACCCACTCTTTCTCTGCTTACGGGTGTGTGGGTACATACTTCATTCTACTGGATGCGGATACTTTTGTCTCTGTGTGTGTTTGTACGTTTTGTGTTTGTCTATGCGCATGTACATATGTATAAATTAAGATACCATGAAGTAAGTTAGTGTGAATCTTGTCATCTTAGAATCTGTAGATAAGTGGCTATTTTTATAACTTTTTCTGAATTCTTTTGAAATGATCAAGTGCTGTTAGTTATTAATAAATCTAGATTTCCTGTCAAATCATTACCGTGTTAATACTTTCATCTGCAACAGATGGAGATGTCCCCAAGAGCCAGTTTGGGGTCTCCTGTGTCCCCTCAAGGTCATGGGGTGTCAACGTGGGGGACGTGTCATAGATGGGGCTGTCCCCAAGAGCCAACTTGATGTCCCCATGTCCCCTCCCATCCCCAGGGTATCAATTTGGAGACCTCCAGGAGACCCATGGGAGTATGGGGGAGGTGTCTCCATGTCCCTGTGTCCCCCCTGGGGTGTCCCTGTGTCCCCTATCCCGGCAGATGCTGTTGATGCACAAGTGGAGGCGGCTGGTGGCTTTTTTTGTCAGCCCAGTGTGGTCCCCTTCCACGGGTGTGGGGGGCACACGGATGACAATAGGCTCCCCAAATCTGAGGGGAAGAGTTGTGGGGGGCATTGGGAGGTGTCCTCAAGTGGTTGGGGGTGCAGGGATGGGGAGTTGGCATCGGTGGGACCCCTCCCCAAACCCCTGCAGGGGATGGTGGGGACAGCAGGCACACGGTGTGTGGGGCAACTGGGGATGTGTGTGTGGGGGAGTGACAGCGCTGGGACCCCCACAACCTCTGCTTGTGCTGCCTTCAATACACAATGCCCGTTCTGATGGCAGTAGCTCTTCTGATGTAACTTCACGCCCCACACAGTATTACCTGCCACTTCATGCTGTCTTTCAGCACAGTCCTTCCCCACACCTCAGGCACTTGCGATTTCACAAAATCCCTCAAGACAGCCTCCAGCCTTGTGCCTTCCACTTCCAATTTCACAACTTGCCCCCCAAAGGGTGCCTCAGCCCCATCCTGCCCACCATCAAATCCACACCTCATGTCTCTATCAAAACAGCCTCTTGCCAGCATTTACTACCTACCCACAACACCTCACTCATCTTCTCACCATGTACAGTCCCTCTATGTTCATGAGCTGCCACCACTATGGTGTCCAGATCCACCTCTCACAGTCAGTGGAGTGATGTCACGTCCCGCTCAGACAAGGGAGACAAGTGACTCAGATTTGCAAATCCCCAATGGAGCGGACAAGTCTCCAAGTCCAAACAATTATTAACTACCCACAATGTACTAATTGAACAGACGATAATTGGCTAAGTATATAGCAAGTTGTGGCAAGCAATACAATATGCCTTGCATTTCTTAATGGGAAAGGGAAAAGAGGGAGATAGAGGGAATGGGGAAATACAGATCACCGGTCTGGGTTTCTGCGCTGATCCCGCCAGCGAGGGTTCCAGGAGGCATCTGTCTTCTTCGCTTCACTGCATTCTCCAGGCCGCCCCCTTTTCTTTCCCCCCCTTGATTTATACACACTTTCCTTGGGTCCGTCCCCTAGGTCAACCCACATACCTACGTATCCCCTGTACGGGGAGGGGTAAGGTGTTTCATGGGATGATGTAATTAGCATGATCATGTTAGCCTTCGTTAGCATATTGAGGGGTGTTAACTTTAATATGCATTTTGTGGATAATGAAGCAAAGGTCATTCACCGGACAGATGGCCCTTGAAATTTTTCCAGGTGCCTCAGAGCAGAGCTGTCCTGTCTCCACAAGCCTCCCTCCTGCCGCTGCATCCTGTGTTATTCGGGCAGCCTTATCAGCTTCGAACTCCACACTATCCACCCTGTGACTCATAGTTTTGTCATGAGAGTGTTTGAGACATTTCTTCGATCAGCCTCAACTTTTGCTTTCTCAGGCTGTTTTTCTTAGTTTATTGCAGGCCTGGTTTCTCGTCTCACATCCCACCCTGTGACTCAAACACTTCAAGTTCTTCTTTGACCATTGTGATCTCAAAAGGTATAGGGAAAAAGAAGAGAGAAGGTGAGAGAGCATATATCTAACTGCTGCAAGGCATACCAATAAGAGCAAAAATTTTCATAATATCACAATACTAATATCTACAAACCATCTTCCCCACCCCATGAGTCCTGAGGATCCCAGTGATGTGACCCATGACCCAGGGTTCCATCCATCAAACCAGTCCATCAGTCAAAAAAGTTCTCTGTTCCTGTTGGCGACCTTCTTCATTGTGGCACGGGTCTCCTCTATAGAGGTGGTGGCATTGTGGATGGGGATGCAGCATTCTCCCTCAGTTAGCACACCATGTTCCTGGAGCAGTGCTAGCCGGATTCTGAAACACCATCTTAGATGCTTGTTGGGTCTGCACCTTTAATTCCCTAAAGGCATACCTTGTTAGTACTTATAATTGCTAAGTTAAATTTTCTAAAACTATTTGAGGTTACACAATCACATTAGCAGGATTTAAATGGGAATACAATTCAATATTCAAGTACAACTCATTAATGCTTAATTTGTGGAATCAGATCCCTCCAGCCAGTCTTTGATTACTTCATCGTGCTGTTGGTGGATGTGGTGTTGGAAGGACCACATCCAGTTATAAGAGCGAGCACTGTAATCTGTTTGGTATTTACAAGCACCAATGTGCATTCACAGGTGACTCACAAGCTTCCTTAATTTTGGAGGTGATTCCCAATAAGGTAACTTAAGGCACAACTCCAGGTTAGCCTTCCAATAAGTGGACTCATTAAACGTACCTGTAAAATTTCCTGGATTGTTGATTGTAATTGATTGGCAATGATTTACTCCACACTCAGCAAGTATGATTCCACACATTATATAATAATGTAAGCAGATTAAAAATAATAACTAGCCTATAATGCCTATAACTATTGAAAGCACTAAAAGTAACATAGGTCTCCTGTCGTCCAGGATCAATGCCCTGTAAAACAAATATATACATAACAAAACAATGATGGTTAGAAAGAAGGGACAATCCACCTGGTATTGATGTGGTATTCTTTCCCATGGGCATCAGTAGCCACCCACGAACAAATATTGATGGGAGTTTTTTGGGTTACGGGTACTTGCCCCATGGTGGGCAAGTCTACTAGAAGAGGTTGTCTGTTGGGTACGACTTGAAGGACTCAGACAGAACGGCCTGTAATGCTCCGTTGTTAGAGGGGGATGTACTGGAACTTGTAGGCTACAAACCTTGGGAGGCCTGATAAAGGGAAGAGAAAAGCACTGGGAAAAGTGCAGATATGGTGAAGAATTGCTAACCTGTGAGTCATGCTTGATAAACGGCCGAAGACAGTGTAGACAGCAAGGAATTTAGAGTTTTTTATAGGAGCGGCTTAGTTGCTTGCTAAGTGTTAAGTAGCTACCAGTTAGCATGCGCTGATAAGAATTCTGAAGCTTAGCAACCAATCAATTTAACACACGCAACTTCTGATTTTCTATAAAAATGAGTGTTACGTGTAATAAAGTGGAGAACTTTGTTTGCATCAAGCCTGCCTCCCGTCTCTCAATCGCGGCAGTTGTCCAGGAGAATGGAGCGGGTTTGCAGGGTCTTTAGTCTCTTTTTTCCCTGCGAGTATGGACCGGAGGCTTAGGAGAGAACGCAGTAAGTCATGGGCATCCATTAATTCCCCACTGGCTGTTTATCCTCATTACTGTGTCTGGCACCCGTTGTGGCCATCCTGGCTCGAGGGGTTTTAGGGCCTGTTTTAAAAGTCCGTTGGTGCGTTCCACAATCCCATTTGCTTGGGGATAGTTTGGAGTATGGAAAATCCACTGAATTCTTTCATCTGGAGCTCACTCCTGAACCACCCCGGCAATAAAGTGACTACCATTGTCTGATTGAATCAATTTGGGCTTAGGCCCGCAGCTAAACCAGCATTTAACCCCTTCACTGTATTTTCTGCAGTTGCTCGAGATACAGCTTTTGTTTGGGTTAGGTCCGACACTATTTCCACCCCCACCAATACAGAGCGTTTTCCCTCAGAGAGCCGGAAAGGACCAATATAATCCACGTGCCAGGTGTCCCATAGTCACTTGTTGTCCCTTAGGTGTAGGGGTTGGTCCTTAAGAGGGTTGTGCTCTCCCAGCCGAGTACAACATAGACTACACGCTAAAATAATGGTATTGCACAATTCCCTGGTTACGGACCATCCCCTGCTTATTGCCTCTTTAAACAAATATTTGCTTCCTGAATGACCCCACTTTACATGCAACCATTCCAGTAAGTGTTCCCATTTCTCCTCCTCACCTTCTGTAGCCATTCTCATCAAATGGGTCATTGAATCCACCTGGTTGTTTAGTAGGTGGGCAGGTGATTTCCTGACTGGTGTGCAGCGACTCATCCGACTAAAAAGGACTTCGGTTTTGCAATGTTTAAGATTTCCTCCCACTTCTCACACTGCCACAGCGGTACCCGAATTACTTCCCAGTGGTTTTGTTCCCAACATGTGAGCCATTTGGTACACCCCTTGAATACGGCATAGGAGTCTGTGTAAATAAATCCTGGTTCTGTAGTCACAGCTTCTTTAACAATCACGCTCCATACCGCTGTTAACTCTCCCACCTGAACCCTTCCCTCACCCTCTGTTATGACTCGGTCCCCCAAGTCAACATGCAGTGCTACCGCTCAGTATCTCCATACCTTTCGCTCTCTTCTAGAGGACGCGACGGTGAACCATACATTCTTTAGGTGGGTTTCAAATGGGGGAGCAGATTTTATGTATGAGGGAGGGGGTTCAGGGTGATCAGAGGGTAGATCATGTATTTTGAGCACTTTGGGTGCCCCCTCCTCTATCTGATGCGTGTGTCAGTAATAATCTAATTGTGCTCACCACTTCCTCACTGTCTCTCGCTGCGCAACCTCCACAGGAGGGGGGGTTCCGGCCAGTACTGGTTTCAGGACCTTAAAGGGTCCTCGTAGAATGATTGGTGGCTGCTGTATGATTTTTTCAGCTTCCTGCAAAGCTAGGCTAGCCACAAAAAGACCCTTCTTCCAGATCGAGCAATGCTTTTCTGCATCTTTGAAACTGTGCGAATGAAACCCTATAGGGCGGGTTGTACCCTCCCTGGCCCCTAACGGTAAGGCATAAGGTTTCACATTAACAATTTTAGAAGGAGGAAATGCAGGCGCTTGCTGTAAAAGTCTTATAGAGGCAGTTGGGGACCCAAATTTCCATTCCCTTCCTTTTGAATCCACCCAGGTTCGTCCCTTCAATAGGTCAAGTCCCGGGATATTTGTGGGGAAATTTCCCAGTATCACAATAGCCTCTGTTGCAGTTTCATTCCCAGGTAGCCAGCATTTCACCCGAGCAGTCGGCTGTGGCTTAGAATCTCTGAAAACATCTGGAACCCAGACCTGCTTTTTGTCAGCAATTATGCCATTCCGCTTGGCAACATTAGCTTGGAGTGCTGAAATCTGAGCACCCATATCTACTAGAAATGTAACTGGAGTTTTAAGGGGGCCGAGCAGAAAGGTAATCAAGTCTCCTTTAGTATTGTCTGTGAGCCTCCTTAAGTGGACCCACCCGCCATCCCCCGGCTCACTTACTGGGGATGGCGTGTCCAGTTTCCTGACCCTAAATCAATCAAGCCCTCTTCAAGGGCAGTTGGTGTTTGAGAAGCAATTACCACCATCTCATTAGTTTTCAGTTCTGTCCCTTCCCTCTCCCGAAAGCTCTGCTTAGTTGGGGGGGTGGGGTGGGCAGCTTCTTTTTGTCTTTCCAGGCTCCAGTGAGCTTTTCTAAAACTGTAGTAGGCATACCATTCATTAACTCTTGGGGAATCCCCTGTCCAATTCCCTCAGCCCACAAGAGGTTTCTCTTTGCCCTTAAGACTTGTGGAGGGGAGACAGATTCTCTTGCTGTTCCACTCTGCGTACCGAGGGCTTAGGTTTACCCGTTCCCCCGGTAAGGCTCATTCTCTGGCCATAATTAATATATTAAGTCCTGAGCTATCTCTCCAAAGTCATGGGTCCTCCCTCTGCCCGTCTCCACCCTTGTGGGGCTAATGCATCCTGCAAAAGATCTTGTAGTTGTACTGCATATAATTTCAAAGAGTCCGGCAAGCCCCGAATCAGAGGAGTCATTTGATCGGGGTTAGCAATTAATAGCATCGGGGAAGGCTGCTGCAGAACCAAATGCGTGTCATGCATTAATTGGAGACAAGCAGCCTTCTGCAGACTTTAGGTCAAATGATTTACGGTTGGGGTCTCAATACATACTGGATCCCCCCTTTCCAAGGGGTCCAGACCCCCAGCCCAATAAGCAGCTCATTGAGTTAATGACTACACCTCTCTCTGGTTGTCAGTAACTAAGAGAACACCTGTCCCCCAGTACCCCTGGGCCTCATTTTCTGATAACAGAGTTCAGTCACTACCAGTCAAAGATACCCTCCACACATATTCAGTCTCAGTTTCCAGAGCTTGTCTGGTATATTCGTCCTGAATGTTCGCAAGCTCAGTCACTGGATATGGTGTCGTTCAAATGGTGACCTGCGGAGCTCTTCCACCCTGACCTTCGGTGGTGTCCGTTTTAATTAATAGTCTTAAATTTGCCCCCTCATTTTCGGGGTAAAAGCTTTCTCGGCTTATCTCTAAATTCTTTGTTGGATACAAGGGTCTGGCTGCTGATTTTGCCAGACTCATAACTCCCTGTTCACTATCCGGAACAGAGCCGAGATCTGTCCGGTTGTGGGTTTCATGTTCATTCCCCTCTTTTTTGGACCGTAAGATTTTTTCTCCATCCAAGGCATCTAACAGAGCCGTGTGGAGTCGCTGAGTGGTGTTACACTCATCAGCTAACTGGCTTTTCAAAACTTCAATTTGCTCTTGCAAGAATTTAGCTTTTTGTTCAGTAACTCACTATAGGAAACAGAGTATTGGGTAAGAAAGTAAAAACAGTCTTACAATCTTTGGGAAAGGAAGAGGAACAGCAAATGACAGAAGCAGCTAAAGGTGAACCAGCAGGTATCTAGCCTGCTAAGCTGTTTGGGCCAGATCTGCCAGTTCCTGTATCCACTGACACACATGGCAGCAATTTGGCTAACATCATAGTCATCTCCTTTTGTCTCCCTGTCCAAACGGACTAGCAGAAGGGACTTAATTCACCAGCCCAAATCAAGAGTTGCTGGTATGTCCTCTTGCAAAACAGTTTCCTAGAAGGATGTGCTTACTACCAGGAAAGGAGAAAGGTGTTTTCTCCATTTTCACTCCACTGACTGTGACAGGTGGATCTGGACACCATGGTGGTGGCAGCTCATGCACATAGAGGGACTGTACATGGTGAGAAGATGAGTGAGGTGTTGTGGGTAGGTAGTAAATGCTGGCGAGGGGCTGTCTTGATAGAGACATGAGGTGTGGATTTGACGGTGGGCAGGATGTGACTGAGGCACTCTTTGGGGGGCAAGTTGTGAAACTGGAAGTGGAAGGCACAAGGCTGGAGGCTGTCTTGAGGGATTTTGTGAAATCGCAAGTGCCTGAGGTGTGGGGAAGGACTGTGCTGAAAGACAGCATGAAGTGGCAGGTAATACTGTGGGGCGTGAAGTTACATCAGAAGAGCTCCTGCCATCAGAACGGGCATTGTGTATTGAAGGCAACACAAGCAGAGGTTGTTGGGGTCCCACTGCTGTCGCTCCCCCCCACACATTCTGCCAGTTGCCCCACACACCGTGTGCCTGCTGTCCCCACCATCCCCTGCAGGGTTTTGCTGGAGGTCGCACTGATGCCAACCCCACATCCCTGCACCCCCAACCCCTCCAGGACACCTCCCAATGCCCCCCACAACCCTTCCCC
This sequence comes from Strix aluco, assembly GCF_031877795.1. Taxonomy (NCBI): domain Eukaryota; kingdom Metazoa; phylum Chordata; class Aves; order Strigiformes; family Strigidae; genus Strix; species Strix aluco. The sequence goes on from NW_027436667.1 coordinate 1,107,566, forward strand.
TCAGATTTGGGGAGCCTGTTGTCACCCGTGTGCCCCCCACACCAATGGAAGGGGACCACACTGGGCTGAAAATCAAAGCCACCAATGGCCTCCACTTGTGCATCAACAGCATCGACTGGGATGGGGGACACAGGGACACCCCAGGGGGGACACAGGGACATGGGGACACCTCCCCCATACTCCCATGGGTCTCCTGGAGGGCTCCAAATTGATACCCTGGGGATGGGAGGGGACATGGGGACCCCAGGTTGGCTCTTGGGGACAGTCCATCTATGACACATCCCCCACTGAGATGAGGAGCTAGGAAATTAAAATAGGATATAGAAATTAGGCACTCAAGAAAGGAAGGTATAACTTAGTTTAGAGATAAAGATGGAAGACTTAGAGATCAGGCTGGGGGCTAGAGGCCCATTAGTTAAAAGATAACTAAGATTGAATAGGATAATAGATCATAGTCAATGGGCCAGAGAGCAGAACAATATGGAAACCTTGATTAATGGAAGCTGTGAGGGAATGCTTCCTGATAGAATAGGAAGACAGCCCTAAAAACTGGTCAAAACCAACCTTATGGTCCGGCCTGAGTCCAGGAGGTGACAGAGACTGCACAAGGAATGGAGGTAAAAAGTTCAACAGTGAGGAAGAGGAGCTACTTCATCTCTGCGACTCCAGCCCACGACCACTGGGACACACTGCGCAGACATGACTAGGAGGAGACTGGGGCGGAACATATGAAAAAGACTTTCAGGCTCATTATAATACGAAGCGGAAATAGGTCATGCATATGTATAGGCGTATTATGAATATGTGATGCTTTGTAGCATAAAGCCAAGACAAGGTGCCACGAGAGGTGCGCACGTTTGGGTGGAGCGATCCCCCGTGCGCCTCAGCACTGAATAAACATACCGACTTTATAACCTTATAGGTTGTGGAGCTGTGCTTCCGCAAGTCACCACGTTGACACCCCATGAGCTTGAGGGGACACAGGAGACACCAAACTGGCTCTTGGGGACATCTCCATCTGTTGCGGATGAAAGTATTAACATGGTAATGATTTAACAGGAAATCTAGATTTCTTAATATCTAACAGCATTTGATCATTACAAAAGAATTCAGAAAAAGTTATAAAAATAACAAATTATCTACGGATTCTAAGATGACAAGATTCACACTAACTTACTTTATGGTATCTTAATTTATACATATGTACATACACATAGACAAACACAAAACATACAAACACACACAGAGACACAAGTACCCGGATCCAGTAGAATGAAGTATGTACCCACACACCAGTAAGCAGAGAAAGAGTGGGTGAAAGAGAAGCTAGCTCAAAGGAAAATTTCCCTCTCGAGTTTAGAGTAAATACTCACAATGCCTTGGTGTTCGTCAATGGGCGATAATTGAGACTCGAGAGGGTTGACTTTGCCCTGGCCTTCCATCAGCTGTGGCAGCACACAACACCGTAAGGGTTTGGTACCTGAGAGGCATCCCAGCTCAGGGGAGATGTTGGTCACAGGCCCGCTGCTATCCAGAAGAGCTCAAAGGGTCTCCCTTGGGGTCGCAATTTATAGGGTCCAAGATAATTGACTTTCGTCAGATACTTTTTACTCACGCCCAGCTCGAACAACGAAGTATTCTGGTGCCTTCCAGCAGTCGCACAAGAATTTGACGAATGTGCAACTCTGTTATTGTTCCCATTTGACCCAATCCCAGGCACAGGTGTGCCAGGCCTTTGGGAGATGATGGGCAGTTATAACCGTTTTTAAGCAATCAGGAGGGCAGGAGCCAGGCTCGTTAAGGGGGCACCTTAATGTTAGCAGTCCTTATCTCCACAGATTGGTTTATAGCTCGTGGGAGGTTGCTGGAATCATACCTGGCACAGAGCAGCCCAACAAGGAGGGGCGGGGAGGGCTGAGAATTGCACCACCACAATCCACCCCGTGACTAAAGTCAATTTATCTTGTCCATAGAGTGGCAGTGGGCTTGCCTCTTGCCTCTATGCCTATAAACAGAGGATGCCACAATCCAATTATAATTGGAGGGGATTTTGTGTTTGATTAGCTTCTAGTAAAAAAAAAAAAAATTATTTTAGGGAAGTATACACACAGGGACACTTTTGTAACTGAGTAATCTGTCTAACCATCCTCCAAACCTTAATATACATTTTTATGATCCCCCTTGAGGGGAATTAAACTCATGTTTGAGCATAACTATAAAAAAAGGTATTAACAACCAATGCATTGGGCAGAGTCCTGCAGCACTAAGCGGTTCACAGCCAGGTCTCGACCCCAGCAGCAATATCTCGCCTTCAGTCACCAGCCCAGACAGGTTTGCTTCTGCGCTGCCAGTGGCTACGTTTCCACTGCTGTAACCACCCCCACAGTGCATTTGCCACCACCCATGAGTCAGTGCAGAGACAGAGCACTGGCCACCTTTCTCGCTTGGCGATAGCCAAGGCCAGCTGGATGGCTTTCACCTCTGCACACTGACTCAATAGGCATGGGCCAGGCCCCAGCACGTTGCAGTGAGCTGTGTCTCTCTGGAATTACCCGGGTGACAGCATACCTTTTCCAAGTATTTTACTAGTTTTTGGGGATTCTGCACCTGCTCGGGAGTGAAGTTCCAATACACCGGAGGTGCCCACTGTCTTGGGCACTTGTCTATGCTGTCCCACACCCCCAGCCACTCATAATTCTCCAGCCTTGGGGTAGATCTCCAGGTGATACTCCTAAATAGTTGCTTAACCCTGAATAAAGCCTGAACCACATGCAGGAACACACTGGCTCCCAGAAGTAAGACACTACTGTTGATACATTAGTATCAACATTCCGAGGATATTCAAAATTCCCCAAATTCTCAAACAAAATTGTAAGTAGCCTCAGGACCGATGACTTCATCGTGCAATTAATCTGTGTTACACAGTTCAGCAAAATGAAAAATCTTAATTCAACTCCCACGGGTGGTAAACAGCAGCACAGGGACTATACACAGCAAATGAAGAGAGGAAAATTTAAGGTGCCAAGAGATCAACATTATGACCAGCCAATATCATGAACGCTTCTAACAAATGGTTATGGCACACTGACAGCCTCTGGGAAAATTGAGCGGTACAATGGGTTACTAAAAACGACACTGAGAGCAATGGGGCGTGGGACTTCCAAACCCTGGGATGTGCATTTAGCAGAAGCCACCTGGTCAGTCAATCCCAGAGGATCTGCCAAGCAGGCTGGCCCTGCTCAGTCAAACCTCCTACATACTGTGGATGGGGATAAAGCCCCCGTAATGCGCATTAAAAATATGCTGGGGCAGACAGTCTGGGTTACTTCTGCATCAGGTAAAGGTAAACCGGTTGTGGTGGTGCAATTCTTAACCCTCCTCACCATTCCTTCTTGGGCTGCTTGGTGCTACATGTGATTCCACCCACATTCCCCAAGCTATACACCAAGCTCTGAAGATAAGGACTGATAACGTTAACGAGCCTGGCTCCTGCTCCTCCCGATTGCTTGGAAACAGTTATAAGAGCCCATCATCTCCTAATGGCCTGGCACACCTGTGCCTGGGATGTGGTCAAATGGGGACAATAACAGAGTTGCACATTCACGAAATTCTTGTGAAACTACTGGAAGGCAGCAGAATACTTTCTGGTTCGTATCTGACAAAAGTCAATTATCTTGGACCCTATAAATGACGACCACAAGGGAGACCCTTTGAGCTCTCCTGGATCACAGTGGGCCTGTGACCAGCATCTCCCTTGAGCTGGGACTCTCAGGTACCAAACTCTTACGGTGTTGTGTGCTGCCACAGCTGACGGAAGGCCAGGACGAAGTCAACCCGCTCGAGTCTCAATTATCGCCCGTTGAGGAATGCCAAGGTGTGATAGACAGTAAACTGTTTGTTCATCAAATTCCATTAAAGATACTGGGAGCTCGTGACATGTTATTCCATAAACTATGTAGGCCTAAGCTTAATCTTAACTATTACACTGTGTAACGACTAACTGACTGCAAGTGCTTATCTAAGTTGAAATGCTGAAGCAAGGACTCCTATTGTGCAAAAGACTGAAAAGAGGGAGAAAGGGAAGAAGGACAAAGGGGAGAAAGACAAAGGGGAGAAGAAGAAAAAAAAAAAAAAAAGGGGTAGTGTCTATACTCTGTAAGATATAAACAAAAGCTTTGTGAACCACTCTCAGGAAAGCAGGAAATACGAGGAGTTGGTGACGTGAGGAAGACCCGGATGGAGCAACCCCCTAGCTGCAAAGTGCGCAGACGCAGGGTACACCTCTCAGAGACACTTGATACCGGAAGGCGGAGGATATAAAAAAGACAGACCCTCGGGAAGTGAGTGCGTGCCGTTGGTGGAGCAAGGACTCCCCGGCCGCCCAGCGCTGGTTTGCTTATTGCCGCTTGCTAAAATAAATAGTTGAAATTTAATTTGTCCTAACTTGCATCATTTTGGCAAGATAGTCTATAACAGTTCTTGGCTTCCATGCGCTGCTTTTATACCCTCAATCCAAGGAATATATATATAAATTTTTTTTTTTTTTTTTTTAAACAGCAAACATACTGTTGTCCTAAAAATAAATGCAAACTTTACTGCAATGTGGGTATATTTTCATAAGTGGAATGTTTAATTGCAAACACTATCAGGACAATTATAAAAACCTCTTGAAGCTACAATCTTATTTAAATATAAGCCATGACATTTTTATTTTCCCTTCTTGATTTACGTCACCTTTTGATATTTTCAAAGAGAAAAGGACTCGCTCTTAAATTTGTACATACTAACCTATACATAATGCCAGGAACATGTTCTCCCTGTTGTTTTAATACTTTGATATATTTATGCAAAACCATTTGGTTAACATATATTCTCCCTGTTTACTAAATTTTCAATGTAACGAGACCAGAATCCATGCTGATTGCAAATACACATCAGTTTGAAGATTAAGCACATAGACTTCAAAAACTTCGTTGAGTGATATGCTCAAATTTCTGTAAATACAAGTTTAAAAGCAATTATACTGTACATGTAAATATATGCTGTCTGTTATGTGTACAGTATGTATAAATTCCTTTTCTAGCTACAATAAAACGTAAGCCATCAAGAGGAATACTGAAGTGGTGTTGTACTAAACCTTTGCTAATGATCTTTACCCAATCACTTAACTTTTCACTTTCATGGACCTTTCCAACTCACTCTTACGATAGCCTGCTTATATTCAAGTTGGTTATTTTACTCAGTCCCGAAAAAAGTATTTTGATTCATTTTGTAAACATGACTGTAAAAATAAGAGATTTAATGCTGTCTTTTAAATACCGCAATTTTCATTCTAATATGCATGTTGTTATATTGTACTTAGAAACTGTACCTTTAATATTACATTACCTTTATTAAGTGCATTGAACACATCGATTTTAGATGTGCTTTGCGTACTGTTATCCTGTAATAAAACTTCAGCTTCTAATGGAAAGATCTGTCTTAAATTTTTGTCAATAGCATCTTGTTTTTCTAAATTGTGGTTTATTAGGTTTATTCCTTAAAGAATGCGCCGTTACAAAAGTAGGCTGTGCTTCCAAACATGTATATCAGAGCTGTTTAGCATATACATCACGTAATGATTGGCAGTGGAGAAACAAGAAGACTCCTTAGCACTTTTAAGCTCCCCTTTGGCCAACAAGAGCTTTAAGCCTCCTCAGACGAATGTGGATTAATCTACCTCCCCCCTTCTTGAAGGTATCATCTTGTTTGAAATCACAGTTCACAGCATCAAGTGCAAGATACAAGAAATCTAAATGAGAACTTAGGTATCAGAATTGACATTTTAATACAATTTAGGCATCAAAATTCAGAGTTGCAACTCCCCTCTCCTGTGCTAACTTTGGGAGTACCTGAATGTCAGCAGTACACTTTGGTCTTTGTGGCAACTGAGGCACAGACTCCCGAAGAAATCCAGAGAGAAAAAGAGTTTATTGTTACAACAGTACATACTTATGCTCTCGGATGCTGTCGTTAAAGCTCCTACTTCATAGCTAACAAATCAACAATTAGACAGCTATCAACCTTTTCTCCTATCAGCATAGGGCCACTCTTAACACGCGCTGTGCAGGTCAATCACCCTCTTGTTCACGCGCTGTTCTCGCGGTAGCATCTTCTCGCAGATCAGTACTTTTCCACAGTTTAGTGTTGCAGCTGTCCGTTGTTTTTCCCTGTCACCTTGGCATAGCTCAACAGCCTCTTCTCTTTCTTCCAAGGCCTGTTTTTCATCAAAGCCTAGCACTTTCTCACAGGCTGTGCAAGGCTGACAGGCCAATGCCTCCCACGGGGCTTAAGACTTCAGGCATGTAAAATTACACTTCTGCACCTACCCAGAAATGCTTCAGCCTTGACAGAGCTTTTACAGCTCAGCATTTATGTGCCTGACCACGATCCAGAAACAGATATCAGCATTCATCTTTGAAGAACTGTATCTGGAAGCAGCCTTCACCTACAGATCAAATCTACCAAAAAAAGTAGTGAAAGTGATCGCTTTCTTAGAACTGTAGCACTAAGTAGTGCCATTTGTTCTACAGCAGTTCCATGACTAAAGCTGTCTTTGAGACATTGAAAACCCAGATTTAATTTTCTTATCCTCAGGACATGATTCCTGCCCAATCTTTCCACTCACAGGAAAGTTCCTAACCACCAAGATACAGGTTAGGCAACAACTATTTATGTTCAATATAAAACACAGGAATTCTTCTGAAGAGAGACAAACCAAGGACTCCCATGTCCACCCATAAGGAAAGCTAAACTGTAGGTTATGAGGTGGTGTCATGTTTTTTTTCACAGAATCACAGAATGGTTGAGGTTGGCAGGAACCTCCAGAGGTCACAAGCAGGACTACCTAGAGCCAGTTGCTCAGGACCATGTCCAGCTGGCTTCTGACTATCTCCAAGGATGGTGACTGCACAACCTCTCTGGGCAACCTGTGCCAGTGCTGGTCACATTAGGTGACTTTGTAACAGTGACAAAGTGTTTCCTGATGTTCATGTTTATGTCATGGAAGTAGGAAGGTCACATGCAGGAAGCAGCACCATTTAAAAAGAAAGCAAAAAAACCCCAGCCAGACACTGCAGGTTTTAGAGATGCAGACTGAAGTGGGACTTAACCTGCCATTTTCACAATACGAGATAAGTCTTCTAATTGTTCGGCTATGTAACTGTTACCATACCTGGCTTTTGAAGTAAGATTACTCCTTACAAGGCTACCTCCAGGACTGGGCTCTGAGTGGATCCAGCAGGGAGATAGAAACCTTTCCACTTCTCTGAGATACACAAACCAAAAAAGGGCAGAATTAAAATCAAACAGTGTCCTTAAAACTGTTCTGCAAGCAAGCTAAAGTGACTCCTTTGTTGGTGGGTTTGGACATCATTCTGAATCATCTCAGTATTCTTACTATTTGTGTATAATGCCCAGGGTTTTATTTACAGGATTAGGTGCTGTGAACACTTTGCTTCGTGCCACTTCCCTCTTAGTTTCTCCACCTGTAGAGCTGTGAAGGGGATCGCCTTTTCTTGTAACACCACAAGCAAATGGGCTTCCATCACCTAGACTTACAAGTACTGAGAATATTTGAATTCCACATTTTACCACACTGGGAATCCGGATCAGAAAAAAGGTTTTGCACCTCTGCTCACATGTTAACAAATGGGAAGTGTGATCCAGGGAAAGTGGAAGCCCAGGGAGAAGAGGGAAGCTGATAAATGCAGAAACCTCTGTGGGGCACCTCAGCCCTCTCACACACAGCCCCAACCCCCCTCAGGGACAAGCCACCAGGCAGAGCCCTGCCCAGACACCTCTGCACACCCAGGGTGGGAACTACCGCTCGAGGCACCCAACACCTGGCCAGGGCCACACCTTAGTGAAGAACATGGAGTCAGAGCAGAGCCCGCAGCGTGGAGAGGCCTTGGGCACACTTCATCTCCCGGTGAGGCGGGACAGGGCTGGCACCGACCGGGGCGTTGGCGGCAGCGCGCTCTCCACTCCCTCACCCCCGCCCTGCAGCGGTGCCGCCTGCCACAAGATGGCCACCGCAGAGCCGCCAGCAGCTGCGCGAGCCCACGTTGCCATTGTCTGGCTGAGAACACCGGATCCGCGTGCCAGACGCCCTGCTACGCCAATTGGCCAATGCTATGAGGCTGCCTCACGCGGCAGAGAGACGAGGAACCGGCAAATACACTTCCCGGAGGGGTCCGCCAAGATGGCAGCTAATGGGCAGCTGCTGACCTGATAAGTGTGTTTCCCCTCTCCCCCTAGCCTAGCAGGGCTGCTGAAGAGTGGAGAGAGAGAAGCGGCCCCGCGCTGCCCCGCCGAGAAGAGCACTCCACCCAGCCCACCATGCCGCGGGGGCTCACATCTGCGTGCGGGAGCGGGGTGGGGCTGGGTTTCTGCCCCTGCCCGGCTCTGCTCAGTCACTGGGGGAGGGGTGGGTGGCACCATTTTTTGTCGTTCTCTCAGTGGAAGAAGGGAGGAGTGAGTGTGCTTTGCCTGAAGAAGAGCCTGGATGTTTGTGTGTGTTCAGAAATGAGGAACAGTAATGCACATCCATGGTATGAATTGGGGGTAGTGACATGGTTCTTGTTTTTAACACAAAGAGCCTTACAAAGAAGTAATTCGGCTTTGTAAGGGTGGAGAGGTGAGTTGGTTTTGAATTAGTTTATTTGTGAGGAAGACAGAAATGAGTATTTCCTCATGCTTTTCAAAATAGTTTGGGAAGAGTGGCACTGTGTAAACCCTGTACACCAGAAGAGCTATATTTAAAAAAAAAAAAAAAAAAAGTGCTGTATAGAAGGCAGAATACCTCTTTTCTGAAAAATGAAAACCAAGATTGTTGTATTGCTCTCAAAATTCCATCAAGTTCAACCCAATGTTTGGTTTTGGTTAATGAAGATCTGAAAGTGTGTAACTGCATCACAATTTCTCTTGCCTTATCTAGAATTTATATCCTGTATTAATGAAATTGTTCTTTTTGAACTGTGAAGTACACATGTATTTTACTATTGAAAACCAGTAAGGACTTGGATAGTATATATGTAACTTCCATAAAGAGGGAATGGGGAAGCACTGTAGATAGGCTTTTTTTAAAAAACAAATAATTCTGATTGATGTTTCTCAGGGGTAGATGTGGCCTTTAATTTTTTGTGTATTGTAATGATCTTGGGTTTTTTTAATTATCAGGGATATTTTACCAAAAAATGGCAGTGAAGTGTTGCGGGAGGATATCGGACCTGCACAACTCTATGAGAGTTATATCAAGCAAAGCCGTTTATTTTTCTAATAGTACATACTTATGCTCTCGCCAAAGCTCTTACTTCATAAATAGCAAATTAGCAATTAGACAGTTATCAACCTTTTCTCCTATCAGCATAAGGCCACTCTAACACGCGCTGTGCAGACCAATCACCCTCTTGTTCACGCGCTGTTCACGCGGCGGTAACTTCTCACAGCTCAGTACTTTTCCACAGCTCAGTGTTGCAGCTGTCCGTTGCTTTTCCCTGCCACCTTGGCACAACTCAGCAGTTTCTTATCTTTCTCCCAAGGCCTGTTTCTCATCAAAGACTAGCTGCTTCTCAGGGGCTGTGCAAGGCTGACAGGCCGATGTCTCCCACAGTGAAATATTTTTCTCACGTGTGTAAGGAACTGTGTTGGACTGCATCTGTCTCAACATTGCTGTTGCACCACCACTACTTCCTGGCCTCGGCACCCTGTTGCCATGGAGGAGTACATTCTGAAGGAGACGAAGGGTCCCCGACGAAACCACGACATCCGCCCGAAGCTAAATCAGGTGAGCAAGACGTGCGGGCCGGCACGACCAGCGCGAACGCCTGGGCATCCGCGCATGGAGGACCACGGGACCATGAGCCCCATGATCGGGGTAAGACGTGCAGGCTGGCACGAAATGGGCGGACTCTTTGGAGAAGTCGTGGGGACTGGGACAACAAAAGCACTGCGTACTCCTCCCTCGGTTTGCACCCTTTTTCGACACTTGTTTTTTGGAGCTGGGACCTCGGCGGAGCTTGGAGCTTGGAGCACCATCACCTACACCGAGCCCGAGCCAACGGAACATCGCTGGATCCCTGGTGGTGGTGGTAATTAGCTGCATCTCTACCGTTCTCTTGCTTAGGATTCTGACTTTCCCTTTCTTTTCCTCTCTGTCCTATCGCTATTATTAATTGTTCCGGCAAATAAAGTTCACAAGGTTATACAGCATCTGACCTCGTTTGTGTCTTAATCTCGCTCTTGGGATCATTTAAGAACCCACCCCGATATTGGATCGGGACAACGTGGAATTTATGACGAGTATTCATTGGCTCCCAGTCTCTCTGAACTATGGCATTTATCAAACAGGTATATTCTGTTACATTATACTTTTATGCTGTTTGTCATTGTCCTGTTGATACATACCCTTACTGTTTTGGGGGAAAGCTGCATGTTACCTGGCATGAAGGATTTGTTACCAACCCCTTGGTCCAGCAGTTGGCCTGTGCTTTACCTGTTCTGAAACAGAGAAAACAGGAAGAGTCTAGGTTGGGACCTCTGGTCTTTTGTGTCTTTGGGGGTGCGGGATGGTATTGCGGGCTTTGAGATGGGGTTTGGGTTATTTTTTGGGGGTGGTGTTTGTTGGTTTTTGCTTTCTCTTACGTACCAAAGAGGGATGAAGTTTCACCCACGCTCTTAACTGGTCACAGTGAGGATCCTGTAACCCGTGAGCTAGACCTAATTCTTTTTAGAAATCAATGTCTTGCTGTCTGTCCATGTCTTCTCACTTTGTAGAAGGCTGACGATAGTGTACGTTGAAATCCTTTTTTCTTGTATTGTTTGGAAGTAGCTGACACTGTTTACATAGATCCAACAGGGTCTTAGGTGCAGTGGAGATGCAATTAATTCCTTGAGTAAAGAAGAAACTGTATAGAGTGTTAGCTGAAGAATGGGAAATGAAATTTTGTGAACATAGATGGTATAGGTAGTATTGTTTGTGCAATTTTTGATGTCTTTTTTTATTTTCTTAAGTTGAAGTAGAATCAACATTTGTTTCGCATAGTGAAAAGCATGGCTTATGCTGCTGGATTTCAAAAACTGGAGGACTGTATTTAGGCTGTTGGGGTTTTTTAAGACATCATTAAACTGGTAGGAAGGTATAAGTGGCAAGTGTCTCATGGTGGGTGAACATTCATGCCACAAAGAATGTGGGTGGGAGACCAAGGTAGCTACTGTGCTGTAAGTGATGAGTTCAGCATGTGGAGAGAGAATTTGTTCTAAAGGGCAATTACTGTATTTTTATGAACTGACACTGAGAACATGCATTTGAGGGGAATACCTATCTACATCACATGACTCTTTGTATCCCACATCGTTACACAGAATCATCTAGGTTGGAAAAGACCTTGAAGATCATCCAGTCCAAGCATTAACCTAACAGTTCCCAACTACACCATATCCCTAAGTGCTATGTCAACCCGACTCTTAAATACCTCCAGGGATGGGGACTCCACCACCTCCCTGGGCAGCCCATTCCAACACCTAAAAATGTTAGTTAGAGAAGGCTCTTATGTTTCATCGCTGTAGCCAGTAAGATATGATGTAAGGGAGGTCACTGAATACAATACCGTACAAAGGTGTAGTCTGCAATTAAGTAAATGACATCTTTATATTTGGGAAGGAAGAAATTGCATTTTAAGTGTGCATTTACATTAACAAGCTGCTCCTGAATGCACACTGCTGGACAGAATGTTAAGCTTTCCTCCACAGTAGCACGTTACAAAGTCACTTTAATCAGAGGTTACTCAGGCTTTAATCATAATCATTTGCAAGTTCATGCTGTGTTAAATACCCACTTTGATGATTCTAAAATCAAACATGAATGCAACTTTATATATCATTCTTGGTTTAATAGCACATTTTGGGAAAAAAGTTCTGGAGTACAGGTTCGTTAAACTTTCCCTTCAGTTTGTTGACTTGTTCGTGCTTGTTTTCTTCATAGTGTCTTGCCTTAATTGAAATGGCTTACTTTACATACTTTTTGTTAAAAGTTCAGTCTTTTCTAGTGAGTGCCACATGACTGTCTTTTACAGAATAAAGCAGGAAAATAAAGTTTTACTAGAGAGTAGAGCATTTAGGTAAATTCAGAAGGATGGTTTCTATTTCACCGTAACACCTTTTATTATGTGCTTTTCAGGTACCACTCCCAGGCCACGCAGGATGGGCACGTCAAGGAAGCCAGCGAAAGGCATCTGAGAGAGGTGAGCTGGGGGGACCCAGCACAGGCAGGGCTGCGGGCAGGTGACAGGCACCAGTGCCAAGCCCCCCATGAGCCAGCTCCCCAGGGTGTCAGCAGCTTGGGGGGTGATGCTGAACGTCCTTGCAGCAAGTTAGGCACGAGCTCACCGTGGACTTCTTGAACCTGCACCTGCAGGACCTTCTTGCGGGTGAGTGCCTGGCAGTGTGCAGGGGGGTGGGACGTGGGCACAGCTGCAGACAGCATTCCTTGATGCTTCCCTCCCACCCCAGGCACCCAACTGGAGGCCACCAAGTCCCAGGTGGAGCACAAGGCCCGGGTAACCCTAAAGATGGAGAAGGCCAAGGCTGCGGTGCCATGCTCCCACCTCTGGGTAAGGTAAAAACCCATCTCCGTTAAAATGCAGGGTTGTGCATGCCCTGGGGAGCCAAGACCTCTCTGCTTGCGTTGTGTCCTTGCAGGGTTCTCTGCTCTCCTCTGCCCCTGCAGGCCCCCAGACGCCCTCTTGTGCAGGCAGGGATGGAGCTGCTTTTCTCCATGCCATGAACCTGCAGCAGTCCATACTGCAGAAACATCCCCAAGGCCATGGCCCAGCTCCTGTACCCTCCAGGAGTGCCACGGGCTGAGTCCTTGTGCTCTCCCCTGGCCCGGATATGGCTGGCAGGTTCCTGGTACAGCAGAAGTCCTCAGCGGACCTGGAGCAGTATCTCCAGGAGTGCAAGGAGAAGCAGCAGGCGCTGAAGGAGACACTGAGGAAGCTGGAGCTGAAGCACGCTGAGCTGAAGTTTCGCCAGCCCCCCAACACCCGCAGTTGCTGCTGGCCTTGGGACAGTTGTGCCAACTGGGCCACCACCCTTGGAGGAGGGACATGGGCATCCTGGGTGTCCCAACAGGGCCCCCCTTCCTCTGTCCCGCTGCAGCCGCCCACTCCTCCTGCTCTGGGAGGTTTTCTGAGCAGAGTGCTTCCCCAGTGCTGATCCTGGCAGAGCACTTAAAGCTCCCACTGTGGGTGGCAGCAGGAGGACCCTGCTCCTTGCCTGGTGTGGGGAGTGGGACCAACAGCATGGAGTTGGGTTGCAGGCAACATCTCTGCTCTGCAGGTGGTGCGGGGGGCGAAACGAGCAGTTTTGGCAACAGATGTGGGGTGACTCTGCACCCCTAGGCAGTTGTACAGATGTGAATGTGTTTAGCTGCAGGAAGCTGAAGGAGGAGCTGAGGAGGAAGCTGCAGCGGGAAGAAGCTCGGCGGGAGCAGATGCAAGCCCAGATGCTGAGGGACGAGGATTTGTTGCTCCAGTTTGAAAACACCATCGACAACCTCGTCGTCCTTCTGCGTGGCATCACTGTGCCTGGCCAGGCACCCGTGTGGTGTGGGGGTGCTCGGGAGCCAGTGCTCGGGAGTGCAGCGGCACAGCGCAGTGATGCTTGGTGCGGCCACTGTCACCCCAAGAGGCTCTTTTTCCCCACCAAGGTGGTTGTTCTCTCTCTGATTCCAGGTCGCTTCTGCCAAGGCCCGGGGGGTGCAGGAGAAGCTCCAGCACTGTAGGCAGAGGCTGAAGTCCCTGGTACAGCACATGGCCAGGCTGCCCTCCCACAGCCACAGCCTTGACGAGGGTGCGTACGTGGGGGCTCCATCCCTGTGGTGGTCTTTGGGGACCCGCACAGGGCTCTCCCAGGTGGCCCATCCCAGGCTGTCCTCCCAGCTGGGAGGATGGAGGTGGCCCCAGGGAAAAGCCTCTGAGCAGCTCAGACCCAAGTGGTACTGGGCACTGCGGGGTGTCGCCCCCAGGGGGACATCGAGGTGGAGCAGCCCTGGGCTTGGACCATCACTCTATTTTTACTATGCATGCTCAGACTATGTAAATGAATCCTGAGAATCCATCAGCATAAGGCTGCTTTTTCTAAGAAATCTGATGAATCTGATGCTTTTTGTGTATATTAGTCGGAGTGTTTTGTTAGTAAGTGCGGCACTAGTGGTGGAGCAATCCCCAGTGCTGCCCAGAGCTGTGAATAAAGAATACCTGCTGAACAGTCATAATTCTGGCTGTGGAGTGAAACTCTTTGTTTCAGTACCTTAAATCTATACATATGTACACAAATGCAAAACGTACAAACTCTCAGACAGACAAAAGTATGTGGATCCAGTAAAATATGTCTGTCCCCACACGCGTGAAAATGACTGTGTATAGCTGAACACATTGGTAAGCAGAGAGCGAGTGGGTGAAAGAGAAGCTAGCTCAAAGTAAACATTTCCCTCCTCTTGAGTTTAAATACCCACAATGCCTCAGCATTCCTCAACGGGTGATAATTGAGGCTCGAACAGTTTGACTTCGCTCTGGTCTTCTGTCGGCTCTATCAGTGGACAGTACCCCAAGGAGTTGATACCTGAGAGGCGTCCCAGCTCAGGGGAGATGCTGGTCACAGGCCCGCTGAGGTCCAGGAGAGATCAGAGGGTCTCACTTGGGGTCGCTGTTTATAAGGTCCAAGAGAATTGACTTTTGTCAGATACCTTTTGACTCCGGCTTAGCTCGGACAATGAGGTGTTCTGGTGTCTTCTGCCAGCTATGCAAGAACTTGCTGGGCGTGCAATTCTCTTATTATTCTCCCAGGCCATTAAGAGGTGAGGGGCTGTTATAACCGTCCCCAAGTGATAAAGAGGGCAGAGCCAGGTTCGTCAAAGCTGCGTCTTCACACTCTGTTTACTGCCATCAGCAGTACTTAATTCCTCAGCTTGGTTTTTGGCCCAGGAGTGGGGATCAGGCTAATCCCCCAGTGGCACAGGAGGGGGGAGGGGGGGGGGGGGGGGTTGCACCACCACAGTGAAGGGGTGCTGGAGAAAACCTGAGGGGGCTGGAGAAAAGACACAGCCAAGGCCTCGCTGACCAGCTTGAAACACAGGTGGTGAGCAGAAGACAGAACTGAGGAAAGGGAGAGGAAAGTGGGGTTGCGGTAGCCACAGAGGCATGTGTGGAGGCACGAGTGCTGCGGGGTTAGACGCCCTACTGTGACATCACCAAATGCTAGGCTGTGACATCAGTGAGCGAAGCACTGTGACCTCACATCCCTCGATGCTTATCTTCGGGCACCGGCAGAGCCCAGCCCAGTCTGGCTCGTGCCTGGACTCCTGCCGAGCGTGCCTCCTAGGCCTGGAGGGTTGAACGAGGCTACTCCCGGTGCTGGGTGGTGGTTTGGGGGCTGCCATCGGCAGCTCTCATTGCCCGTCCCGGAGCCATCCCCTGTGTTTCCCCAGCCCTGCCTGGGTCAGGCAGCCAGGAACCGCCGGGCGTGCTTGTGGCAGCGGGGGTGAGCTGTGTGGGGGACCGTCCCCCCAGGGCGGCCCTGGGGTGGGTGATTGGGCTTGGGGAGCCGGGAAGGTGTCCTTCGCCAGGGGCCTGGGCATTTCTTCCTCCCCTCCCCTCACTGGGACAGCGAGTGACCAGGGCCACACTTTTGCAGCACGGGACACCCTTTGGCGGCGGCGGCGCCAGCGAGAGGCAGCAGCTCCTTGTACTCAGTGCTCCCCAACCTGCTGCAGCACGTGAACATGGCCATGGAGACAGAGCAGATCTGCCCCATCTGCTGTGACGATCGAGATGATGTCGCTTATGCGATGCCCTGTTGCCACCGGTTCTGCCTGGGCTGCATCCTGCGTTGGAGAAATGTGAAAGCAGATTGCCCGATCTGCAGAGGACCAGTACAGAGGGTGCAGTTTGCTGTGCAGGGATGAAATGGCTATCAAGAGTGTGTCATCACATTCCTCGAAGCATCGCCAGAAGCCAGCAGCCAGGCAGACACAACTCTCAGCCACTCAGCCAATAAAATCCCCCATCGCCCCATGGCTTCCCCTCCATCTTCTCCACAGGGGACACTGTCCCCAGATGAGCAGGGGGCTGCAGAGCCAGAGGCCGTGGGTAGCCTCCTGCCTGAGATCTGGGCAGAATTTTTCCAGATGAGAGCACATCTCCTCGATCCTGTGCGGGCCTGGCTGCGCCGGGAGCTGTGGGCAATCTATGGGTCCCAGTGGTGGCAGGTACAGCGTGCAGAGGGCAACATCGTGCACGCCCTGTGCGTCAGTGGCCCGGTTGCGGAGTCCATGGACCGGGAGCTGCAGCCTGTCCTTGGAGAACATGCAGCACCTCTGGTCTGTGGCATCATAGACATCATTGCGAACCAGTGCAACGAGGAGGCCTGGAAGCTACCGTGCTCCCATGCTGTGGGGGAGGAGGATGACAGCTCTGAGGCCAGCTCCAGCCCCACCAACTCCAGCTGCAGCTGCTCCTTGTGCAGGACTGCCACCCCCTCCTCAACCTCCTCCAGCAGCCCTGAAAGCTCTGACAGGGAGGAGGAAGCTGGCATGTTGGAGGCCGCCCTCTGTGAGGGTCCCAGCTGCCCCCCATCTGCACCCGTCCTGGCAGAGCAGGAGCAGACCCAGGAGGAGCTGGGGGAGGTGGCAGCAGCAGATCCCTCTGCCTGGAGTCGCAGCTGCAGCCCCTCCACTCCCGGCCGGCGCAGGGACAGCTCGAGTGGGAGGCCCAGGTGCCCCTCGAAGAGGAGGGGCTCCAGCCCCCAGGACTCTCCCCAGCCCTGCAAGAGGCCGCCCTGCCAGCAGCACTAACAGGGCTGTAGCAGGTCTTTATTCACAAGAAAATAAATTCCTGTTTCCCTGACCCCGTCTCTGAGTGCTGCTTTCTCCCCGTTCCCCTGGCGTCTCTCCCTGCCCTACCCTGTGCCCCACCGTGGTGGCCCCCGCCTGCTGGGGGCACGGCCATGGGCCCCCAGAGCCCCAGGCCCATGTCAGCGGTGCCTCCTCCCACAGGAAATCCTGCGGCAGCCACCCACCTGCTGAGCAGCAGATGCTGAGGTGCAGAGCGGGCAGGAGGGGAAGATGGTTTTGCCACGGGTCCAATGGGGACCCAACTGGGCATCACCCCTGGTCTCCTCTAGCGGTCAGTAAAAGGGTTGGGTTGAGCTGTAACCTTACCCCCTCCAGCATTTGTTTCTGCACCACACAGGTGTGGCTTGAATACCGCCTGGCTCCCCAAAACACGACCCAGGGATACATTTTCACAACAAACACTTACCCCTTCCCCACTGCATGCCACACACAGGGCTGCCAACTGTATCACCCCCCTCCCATCACACTGGGATACAACAGGTGCCAATTGCCACTACAATGGCACACCGAGGGCAATATCGCACCAATCAAGACTCTGCAATCCCTATCCATAAACTGATTCATCAACTAGAGAGCCAAGGAGTCACCAGCAAGATGCGCTCCCCCTTTAACATCCTCATATGGCCAGTGCAAAAGTCTAATGCAGAGTGGAGATTGACATTGGACTATCGTGGCCTGAATGAAGTCATGCCACTGCTGAGTGCTGCCGTGCCAGACATGCTAGAACTTCAGTATGAACTAGAGTCGAAGGCAGCCAAAGTGGTACGCCACAACTGATATTGCCAACACATTTTTCTCCATCCCTCTGGCAGCAGAATGCAGGCCACAGTTTATTTTTACCTGGACGGGTGTCCAATACACCTGGAATCGACTGTCCCAGGGGTGGAAACAGCCCCACCATTTGCCATGGACTGATCCAGACTGCACTGGAACAGGGTGAAGCCCCAGAACATTCACAGTACACTGATGACATCATTATATGGGATGATACAGCAGAAGAAGTTTTTGAGAAAGGGGAGAAAATAATCCAAATCCTTCTGCGAGCCAGTTTGACCATAAAGCACGGTAAGGTCAAGGGACCTGTACAAGAGATTCAGTTTTTAGGAGTAAAATGGCAAGATGGACATCGTCAGATTCCGATGGAGGTGATTAATAAAATAACAGCAATGTCCCCACCAACTAACAGAAAGGAGACACAAGCTTCCTTGGGTGTGGTGGGTTTCTGAAGATTGCACATTCCAAATTACAGTCAGATTGTAAGGCCACTCTATCAAGTGACCCGGAAAAGAAATTATTTTATATGGGGCCCGGAGCAGCGACAGGCTTTTGAACAAATTAAACAGGAAATAGTTCATGCAGTAGCCCTCGGGCCAGTTTGGACAGGGCAAGATTTTAAAAATGTGCTCTACACTGCAGCTGGGAAGAATGGCCCAACCCGGAGTCTCTGGCAGAGAGCACCAGGGGAGACTCAGGGTTGACCCTTGGGGTTTTGGAGTCGGGGATACAGAGGATCCGAGGACCGCTCTACTTCAACTGAAAAGGAGATATTGGCAGCATATGAAGGGGTCCGAGCTGCTTCAGAGGTGATCAGGACTTGTAGGGAGTGGCGTTCAGAAGATCTCACAATATACGGAAGGAATAGCTGTAGCCCTCCCTTGTTACGAGGTAAGGTGATGGATAGGCTTGTAACGCTAAGGCCACACCCACGAAGGAGGTGCTTGGCGAACGTATATATGTAAGATACGCAGTTTAATAAACGGATATTTTGTATCCACCACACTGGTGTTTGTGCTGATGTCCCCGAGAAGGTTTTAACCTCCTGCGGTATTAGTCCCTGCGACCTGAGCACCACTGACATGTGGGTCGGCAGGTTTAATGAGTCAGAGCTAATTGCGACACCAGTTTATTGCAGAGATGCTGTGGAAGAGTGAGAAAGACTTTTATATGGGCTTCAGGTGAAACTGAAAAGATTAATGCCTCGGCAGAAGTGGGATGAATCAAAATATTTGTGCAGGAACATAATGACAACAATAGTGATAATGATGTGGGTCATGAAGATGATAATAGAAATATTAGCAATAGTAGTAATAAGACAAGGGAAAAAACAACTCAGGTCTAGTGTGGGGTACATTGGAAATCATCTGCAGAGAGATATGGGGAGTTTATCCCTGCTGAAAAATGTCCATGAAAACAGCTTCCAGAGGGCCCCCTTCAGTCCTGGTTCCTCATGCTGTAAATTAAGGGGGTCACTGCTGGAGGCAGAATCGAGCACAGAACTGCCATCACCAGATCCAGGGATGAGGAGGAGATGGAGGGGGGCTTCAGGTAGGCAAAAAATGAGGTGTTGATAAACAGGGACACCACAGCCAGGTGAGGGAGGCACGTGGAAAAGGCTTTGTGCTGTCCCTGCTCAGAGGGGATCCTCAGCACAGCTCTCAAGATATTCACATAGGACAGCATGATGAAAATAAACCCAGCATAAACTAAACAGGTACTAACCACAAGAAGCCCATCTTCCCTGAAGTAGGAGTCTGAGCAGGAGAGATGAGGATCTGGGGGATTTCACAGAAGAACTGGTCCACAACATTGCCTTGGCACTGTGGCAGTAAAAATGTTTTGGCTGTGTACAGGAGAGAATTGAGCAACCCAGTGCCCCAGGCAGCTGCTGCCATGTGGACACAAGCTCTGCTGCCCAGGAGGGTTTCGTAGTGCAGGAGTTTGCAGACGGCAATAGAGCGGTCGTAGGCCATGACAGTGAGAAGGAAATATTCTGATGATATCAAAAATAGAAACAGAAATACTTGTGCAGCACATCCTGCATAGGAGATGTCCCTGGTGTCCCAGAGGGAGTTGGCCATGGCTTTGGGGAGAGTGGTGGAGATGGAGCCCAGGTCGAGGAAGGAGAGGTCGAGGAGGGAGAGGTTGAGGAGGAAGAAGTACATGGGGGTGTGCAGGTGGTGGTCACAGGCGATGGTGGTGATGATGAGGCCGTTGCCCAGGAGGGCAGCCAGGGAGATGCCCAGGAAGAGACGGAAGTGCAAGAGCTGCAGCTCCCACGTGTCTGCAAATGCCAGGAGGAGGAACTGGGTGATGGAGCTGCCATGGGACATTTGCTTCCTCTGGACATGGGGATCTGTACGTGGAGGAAAAATCAGTGACAAGTTAGGGTAGACTTCTCTGAACAAAACTTACTCCACTTCTCACAGAACCCCCCCAAACTGATTGGCCTTTTTCAGGAAACCTTTGGCAGGTCCACGTCATGTGCTCTGGTTGGTGCTGGCTGAGGGTACCCAGGGAAAGAGGGGTCTCTGCTCTGGGCTCTGGAGGAGTCAGCCCTACCCTACAACAGCAGATAACTAGGAACACAGGTGATCTCAAATTAAATCCACTTTTGATGGCAATGAACTTTTCAGCATTGTGGCTCCCATTGCACCCAAAAGCAGAGCAGAGCTGTGGGGATTTGCTTTTGTTTATTTTGTTCTAGTTGCCTCATCACAACTGAGGAGAGGTTTTTAAGGCAGAAATTCTTGGCGTTCCTGTTCCTTTCGATGTGAATCCCTGTTGGTGCTGACAGACAAAGGGACTGTCCCTTAGTGCAGTGTGGAGAGCTGCTCTGTCCATCAGCCCTGTGCTCAGCTGCCCTTTCCTTGCAGCTCTTTGAGCTGGAGGATGATCACACCCTGGTGGTCACTTGAGAAGAAATCAGGAACTTCTGACAGCAGAGGAATCCAGTTTCCAAGTGCAGATCCCCAAACCCCTCCCCACCATCTCACCGTACCTGAGGAGGATCTCAGCTTCCCCCTCCCGGGCAGGGACACACAGGGCTCATTGCAGCTGCCCACACACAGACGATGAGCTGCGTTGCCATGGCCTTAGCACCGAGTTTTCTTCTCCATGGGGCACAGAGAGGCCATGGCAGAGCTGTGCCCTTCTGGAGGGCAGCCTGCAGCCCAGTGGGGCCCCAAGGAAAGAGTCAAAATCCCTGAAGATGGGGTGTCTTTAAGTGAGGGTCAGCTCATTGCCAGCCCCACACACTGCCATGCCCAGAACCCCCAGGTAAGGTGGGGACACAGGCAGCAAGGACAGGAGAGGAAACACAGAGAAATGCCCCAACGTTCCTGCCAAGGGAGGAAGGACAGGGACAGACAGACAGGCACTCAGGGGTTTCTCCTCACTGCAGTCAGGCTGCCAAGAAGAAGACTCTGCCTGAAATACCACAACCCTGATGGCAAAGGCTGTGTTGGGTGGGAGAGGAGACCAAGGTTGGATGCTCCTTGAAGGTGTCTGAACTGCAGGGGATGGCAGGGAGCTGCCCAAATCTCCTCCAAAGGCGATTCTGAGAGCAGATCCCTCTCTGCCCGTTTCTCTGCTGCCTGGAACTCTCCCTGCCAGGAGCTGCTTCTCTATCCCAACCTCTCCTATCTGTCAGTGCTCACAGTCCCCATCCCACTCACTCTATGCTCAGCTCTGCCATACAGACCTCCTCTGGTAGCAGGGCACTGTCCAGGGGATTCCCTGTGAGTGCAGGGACTAAGGAACATCTCAGAAATGTTCCTGCTCCAAAACAGGGAAATAAATTCCAGCATCCCACTGTCCTGAAGGCCACCCAAGAGCAGAATATTCAAAGCACACACTCCTTCCCTTTTAGATAGTCTTGATCTTGATTTCCACTAGAAAAGCCCCCTTGGAAATTCCCTGGGGTGATCTGGAGCTGTGAGTGGTCCTGACCCACACAGCACCCTCTCCACAGCAGAAGGACCCTGCCCTACTGGGGGTCTCCCCTTCCCCCCACAGCTTCTCCCCACAGTGCCGTGAGGAGCTTCCCAGGCAGGCTGAGTGCTGATCCTGGCAGGCGGCAGAGTCCCTGCCCCAGCACACAGCCCCTGGGGTGCAGGGACCCTGCTCTGAAGGACAGCCCTGGGCACCCATGGCTGTACCCCCGGCTGCACACCCCTGCAGCCATCCCCGGGAGAAGGCAGCTGCCACGGCCTGTCCCTCTGACAGTGCAACAGGGAAGCCCTGCTCTGGAGCATGTCCTCTCCTCTAGAGAGCAGTGAGATTCCTGGGGGCTGTGCTGGCTTTAAAAGGTCCCTCCATGAAGCTCATGTTCATTGCCATGAATGGAGATACTTACCATGTCAAGGGCTCTGAAGATTTCTCCCCCAGTTAGCTGTCAGCTGTCCATCCACCCCAGACCACCTTTAAGTTCTCTCTGCCTCACTCCTCTCATGTACCTGCAGACAGTGCCCTCAGCCCTGCTGCGCTTTGCAGAGGAGCTGCTCCTGGGCAGAGCTGTCTCTCTCCAGCGCTGGCCACTTGCCGTCAGCTCCCTCTGTCCCAGGAGGCCAGCTCAGCTCCGCAACACAGGACCAGCCCAAGGCATTTTAATGACCCCTCGGATGGGTTTTGTGCTAATTCCATGAACCTCAGACACAGACAAGAAGCTGAAGAAACCTCTCAATATTCAAAGTTAGATTCAAACTACAAAGTTTATTGTGGCTTTAATGGGTCCCACTGAGGGACACAGTTGACAAAACCTCCCCAAGCTCCTGTTAGAGCAGGAATGTGGAGACAGCAATGACAGGTTGGTAAATGCAAAGGAAAGGTGGCTCTGATACTGAGGAAACCTGGATGTGTCTCAGGAAGCCAAAGGACCAAGCCCTGACCCCATTAACCAAAGGGCCAAGCCCTGACCCCCAGCCCCTGCGGAGGGAGATCCTGTCCCTCACACATTCCTCAGGGCTCTTCCTGGGGCAGTGGGCAATGGAGATGTGCACCTCCCAGGATCCACAGCAGGGACAAGGGGGCAATGAGGCCCCAGTGCTGCAGGGGTCTGTGCCTCCTCAGATGCATCAGTGGCAGAAACAACAGCCACAGCCAAAGTCAGGAAGATGTTGACTTTGTAGGGGCTTTCAGCTTTTCCACAACCCTCTGTCATCTGCACCACAGGTTGTCCTATGGTGTTACATCACCTGTGTCTCTTTCCCTGCAGTCTGTAGTCACCCACTCAGTTGTCCCACCTTGCTCTCCCCCGAGCATCTTCCTTCCTTTACTGATATCACAGAATCATCTCAGTTGGAAAAGACCTTGAAGATCATCCAGTCCAGCCATTAACCTCACACTGACCATTCTCAATGCCACCATATCGCTCAGCGCTATGTCAGCCCGACTCTTCAACCCCTCCAGGTATGGAGACTTCACCCCTACCCTGGGTAGCCCATTCCGACGCCCAACAACTCCTTCTGGAAAGAAATACTTCCTAAGAGCCAGTCTAACCCTGCCCTGGCGCAACTTGAGGCCATTCCCTCTTGTCCTATCACTTGTTACTTTGTTCAAGAGACTCATCCCCAGCTCTCTGTCACCTCCTTCCAGGGAGTTGTAGAGGGCAAAGAGGTCTCCCATCAGCCTCCTCTTCTCCAGACTAAACCTCCCCAGTTCCCTCAGCCTGTCCTCATAATGCATGTTCTCCAGACCCTTCACCAGCTTTGTTGCCCTTCTTTGGACACACTCGAGTCATTCAATGTACACCTTGCTCTCACCTGAGCATCTTTCTTCCTTTACTGATATCTCACTCTCCTCCCTGGCTCTTCCTTGAAACCAAAAGCCTTGGTCTGATCCAGACTCCTTCTGGGTGGTGCACTGCACCATAACACTGCCCTTGGAGTGACATGTTTTTCTCCTTGCATCCAGTCTCAACCTCCCCAACTGCACTTTGTGGCATCATTTCATTCTTATGTTTTTTTCCACTATGAGAAAAAGCTCCACTATCTCTGAAACCTCTCTTCAAGCACGCTCAGACTACTCCTGTACTGTCCCAAGCACTGAGCCCCGGGTGTTCAGCCTCTTTATACTGGGCATGTAGTTGATGCCTTCAAACACCATCTTGAGAGATGTCTGGGCACTCTCCAAGGTGTTTGCAGATGAAAATGTAGTGGTCATAGGTCAAGAAAAATGTGAGACTTTTTACAAGGGCCTGTAGTGGCAGGGTAAGGGGCAGATTTTTTAAACTGAAAGAGGGTAGATTTAGATTTACTATAAGGAAGAAATGTTTTGTGATGAGGGTGCTTAGCCACTGGAACAGGTTGCCTACTGAAGTTCCAGGGAGGGGGCAGCCACAACAAAAGAGGTCCTCCTCAATGCTGCATGGTTCCCAAAGTGGGGCAGATTGCAAACACAGCCCAGACAGCACAGGCGTGGAGGACTGGCAAGTGCCTTGAGAGCACAGCCCCAACCCCCACGATCCAGCCTGGGTGAGATCTGCCCCGTTCCCATCATGTGAGATGGAGAGCTCTGCCCTGTCACTGCTGCAGCCCAGAGCCCCTGGCTGGGTGCTCCACACCTGCTGCCTTTCCTCTAGCACTGGCCAGCTCTGCTGCAGGCTCCTCGCCCCTTGCTCCACATCGGGGTGTTGAAGGGGGCCCTGCCACTAGGATGGCACCAGAGCATCCCCTGGGAGCACCCCTCTCTCTCTGATCTCAATGCCACATGGCTCCCAGTGGGCAGCTGGGAATGTCCTGGTGGAGGGAAGGGATGGGGAGTGTGACCCTGCGCAGGGAGATGGCCTGGTTTCGGGGCAGTTCTACACCAACCCTGCACCCTTCTTTTCTCTCCAGCTGTCCAGGAACAGGAGCAGAACCAAGCACTACCTGTGCCAGAGCTGGCCACACCTGTAAAACCTGCAGAAGCCCTTGCCATGTGAGGCTCTGAGGTTCATTGGTGAGTCATGACCCCAGGGCCTCTCCCTGTCCCAGGGTCTTGAGGCAGTAAATCAAGAGCGACAATGGCCCAGCGCAGAGCCCAGGAACCTGTGGGGCACCCAGTCACCCATTCCCACCAATTCCCACCCCTTCCTGCACAGGTGGGGGTGGAAGGAGGCTCATCAATCTCACACCCCCAATGCTGTACCCTGCGAGAACCCCAGACTCAGCCCTTCCTGGAGGAGCTGTGCTGCTGGGCGGGTTGGGCAGCGAGGTCCCTGACAGGCTGCGTGTCCCTCGGGCTCACTGGGCAGCACGTGGTGGAACAGTGTGAGAAGATCCAGGGCCGCTGTAAGGGCAATGGGGTGTCAGTGGGGGCTGGTGCTGAGGATGAAGGACTCTGGCACTGAGCTCCGCCCTATCCAGGGGGAGGGGGTCTGCTCCCAGTACCTCAATGGGGAGGGGGATATTTCAGGGGTCCCTGGGGTGTTCCTGACCAGCAGCCTCCAGCTGAGCCATTCATCCCCTGGCTCCCTCCTGGCGATGGGAAGAGCTGTCTGCAATGGCTCTGCCTGGAGCAGGAGGCCAGGCTCCCTGCAGATAAAGGCATGTCCTGTCTCTCCCTTCTGTTTGTTTGTTCCCTCAGTCCTTCAAGGCTTGAGAGAAGACACCAGCACCTTGGCCTCTTCCCTGGCAACTCAGATGCTCCTGATACTGAGAAAAGGAAGGCTGACATCAAGGTTTAACCTAGGATGGCTGTGCCTCAGGCTGCAAGGGGGTATGGAAGAGATGGCACTTTGCCCCAAGGGACAGCTCTGCCTGAGCAGAGCCAAAGCAGGAGTCCAAGATGCAGGGTGCTCTGCAATCTGTGAACAACTGAGGGTGATGGTAAGCTCCTGGCATCTCCTCCTTTTCAGAGACTGCTCCAATCCTTGAGCACATCCCATCCTCACTGCTGTCCTACCACTCACCTTATGGTGCTTTTCCCAAAGAAGGAGTCCTCCTCCTTCAGCAGGTGTGGGTATCTTCTGTTGGTGAAGACTAATGGGAAAGCAACCTAATCCCCAAAAGAATCAGCATTGTCCTGAGAGTGGCAGGACATCCGCTCTTTCAAGAAGTCCGTGCCAGTATACCCACACACTTTGTGTTTGACACAAAGTAGAGGGAGAAATTCACCACCCTTGACCTGCTAGCTAAAATTCTTTTCAGGCAGCCCTGGATATGGTTGGCTTCTGGGCTGCAAGCACCAATTCCTGGCTCTTGTCCAATTTTTCATTCACCAGTATCTCCAAGTCCTTCTCCGCAAGGCTACCCTCAATTCATTCACCACCTTGTCAGTGCAAGACCTTGCACTCTGCCTTGATGAACTTCAAGACTTCACATGGGCCCCATAGTCAAGCCTTTCAAGGTCTCTCTCAATGACATCCCTTCCTTCAAGAGTGCACTGCACTGCTCTGCTTGGCTGTCATCTGTGAACTTGCTGAGGGTGCACTCTATCCCACTATCTATGTTGTTGATCAAGATATTAAATGGTATTGGTCCCTAAATTTTGCCTAATCCCTAATCCTGAAAGGTGAGCTCTAATCCCTAAACCCCAACCTCAACACCTAACCCTCCGAAGCCCTCGTTCCCACACTCTGACCCCGTCACTTCAACCCCTTTCCTAACCCTGACTTAGGCTGTTCAGCCCTTGGGGGCAGCACAGGTTCTAGAGCAGCCATAATGCCTTGGACCTGTCTCTGATCACCTCATAGGCCATGAAGAAGAGATGGGGTGGAATGCTCTGAGAAGTCAGCTGTGCCTCAGGATCTCGTGGGCCAGCAGAGGGTGCATGGCTGTGAAGGCAGCTGTGAGGTCACATCTGCCAGAACCCCTGACAGGCCAGCAGCAGACTTGAGTGTTGTTTTGCACCAGGATGTGTTTTTTTTCTACTGCCCAAAAAGACAATGTTCACATGGGAATTTGTTGCTGCTGTTTTGTATAAAGATAAGGACATGCACAGTGCCTGACCGCCAGTGACAGGTGGGAGCTTCCTGCATTCTTCTCTTCTACAATCAAATTTAACTTGAGACCAAGGGATACACTCAGCACAGCACAGCCTGAAGCCCAAGCTGTACATGGAGCACAGCCCAGCACAGCACAGGCCTCGGTCTACTCAGGTTTACTGTTATGAGGATCACTGACTCCTTAATGCACAGTGGTCTTCTGGTCAGGATCAGTGAACCTCCTGGTGAAGGATAGCAGGAGGATGAAGTGTCCTTTAGACAGCTGGAGGAAGTGTCACAATTTTAGGATCTGGTAACCAATGGGGACTTTGAAGACCACAGAACTCCGCTAGAAGGCCTTGGTTGAAGGGAAGGTGGAAAGTGATCCCTGACCCAACATGGGGGAATGCTCTCCTGGACTTGTTTTTCACAAGAAGGCAGGGGAGGACCAGTGGGAGATGTGGAGGGCAGCTCTGGCTGCACTGTGAGTGAAGGTGGCAGGGTTGAAAGCCCTGAGACCACCTCCACCAACCTGATGGCAGTGTTCTTCCTAATGCAGCCCAGAAAGCCATTGGAGAAGAGATGGCTTTGGGGAGACCTAGTAACAGCCTTCCCATATCTACTTGGGTGTCATCATTAAAATGAGCCTGGGCTCTTCACTGTTGTGCATGCTGGGTGGATGAGGGCCAATGGGCATCAGCTGAAAGAAATGAGCAAAAGCTTTCTCTCTCTCCAGACAGTCAAACACTAGATAAGGTTTCCCAGACAGCTTGTTGTCATCTCCATCCTTGGAGCTTTTCAAGCTGAAAATAAAGGAAGGCCTGAGCAACATGCTCTGACCTCATTGATGACCCATTGATGAGGGAAAGAGGTGCAGGCATGGGACAGTGTAGGACAGCCTGCAGTCGAGATGGCCAAGGGCTGTGGCAAGGCTAAAAGGCCTCAACAGGACCAGCGTCTCTGTCCCCTTGGCTATGGCAGTTGCCTCTGCCACTGAGGCCTACCAGGAGAAACTTTATTTTGAGGCTCTGGACTTCGTTTCTTCTTCACTGTTGCTTGGGGAAGCCGGGAGGTGTTGTGCAGTTTTCCTACACTTGGCATTGCTCACCCACACACCCCACTGCCCCCAGGAAGAGCCCTAAGCCATGCATGAGGGGCAGGATCTGCCTTCCCAGGGCCTGAGGACCAGGGTTTGGCCTTTCTGCTTCATAAAACAAACCAAGTGTTTTCTCAGCATTACAGCCACCTGCACAGTGCCTTTGCCTACCTGCAATCACTGCCTCCAATTATCTGCTCTCACAAGTCAATGGGGAGGCTTTGTCAGTAATGGTCCTCAGTGGGGCCAATCAATGCTTCAAGGATCGTTGGGATGTCTTCTGACTTTGACTTCTTGAGTAGTTTGCTCAGTCTCAGTATCTGAGGTTCATGGGCTTGGGACCAAGTACACCATGGAGCTCATTAAAATGTAACGAGCTATTATTCTTCCTTGAGTTTTCTTCACATCTTCAAGGCTTGTACAGCTAATTGGAGTCATTTCATAGTGTAGTTAAGGAGGAAGATTTCAAAGAGGATATAACAAAAACTATTTTTTATTTTAAAGGTAATTTTATTTTCTTTTTAGATTAGAGAAGAGATGATAGAAGCATTCTGCAATTGCTATTGATCCAGAGGGTCATCTCAGGAGGTCTGGGCAGGAAATAAAAGCAGTCCCTTGGGGTCTGGCACTGTATGGACAACCTTGCTCCTCACTTCCCCCCACTTCACCATTTCTGTCGTTGGCCAGCTGGGATTTACATCCCTTTTCCTTACATCAGACTTGTCCACCGATCTCTGCAGCTGGAGGTGACAGCTCCATTGCACCATCCCCCACCTGCTCTCCTTAGAGAACTGGCTGCACACAGGCACAGATGATTTTCTCCTATTTGCAAACAAAGAAAAGTGAAGCATGATCAAGTTTCATAAAGAATAAAGCACGCTCCTCAACCATATGCTAAGTACAAATATCTCTAATGAGGTCACCTTTCAACAAGGGATAATCTTAGGAGAAATATTTTAGCTACACAGATACAAAAGATAGAACAACAGATACAAAAAGATAGATATAAACATAATAACTTCAAGAGAGAAGTCTTAAAGGCACAGGAGCGGGCTGTTCCCGTGTGCCGGAAAACAAGCAGGTGGGGAAGGAGACCAGCCTGGCTAAACAGGGACCTTTGGCTGGATCTTAAGAACAAAAGGAGAATCTATCGCCTTTGGAAGAGGGGCCGGGTCTATAAAGATGTAGTGAAGCTATTCAGGGAGAACATTAGGAGAGCCAAAGCACAGCTAGAGCTCAACATGGCTACAGCTGTTAAGGATAATAAAAAATGTTTCAATAAATTCATTAACAGCAAAAGGAGGATTAGGGAAAATCTCCCTCCTTTACTGGATGCAGAGGGAAACATGGTAACAAAGGATGAGGAAAAGGCTGAGGTGCTCAACGCCTACTTTGCCTCAGTCTTTAGCAGTGGAACTGGCTGTTCCCTGGACACCCAGCTTCATGAGCTGGGAGATGGGGAGGGGAAGCAGAATGAGGTCATCACAATTACAGAGGTGTGGGGAAGGACTGTGCTGAAAGACAGCATGAAGTGGCAGGTAATACTGTGTGGGGCGTGAAGTTACATCAGAAGAGCTACTGCCATCAGAACGGGCATTGTGTATTGAAGGCAGCACAAGCAGAGGTTGTGGGGGTCCCAGCGCTGTCACTCCCCCACACACATCCCCAGTTGCCCCACACACTGTGTGCCTGTTGTCCCCATCATCCCCTGCAGGGGTTTGGGGGGGGGTCCCAGCGATGCCAACCCCCCATCCCTGCACCCCCAACCACTCGAGGACACTTCCCAATGCCCCCCACAACCCTTCCCCTCAGATTTGGGGAGCCTGTTATCACCCGTGTCCCCGTCCCCCCCCCCCCCCCCCGCAAGGGGACCACACCGGGCGGACAAAAAAAGCCACCAGCGGCCTCCATTTGTTCATCAGTGGCATCAACCAGGATGGGGGACACAGGGACACCCCAGGGGGGACACAAGGACATGGAGACACCCACACACACACTCCCATGGTTCTCCTGGAGGTCTCCAAATTGATACCCTGGGGATGGGAGGGGACATGGGGACCCCAACTTGGCTCTTGGGGACAGCCCCATCTATGACACATCCCCCACGTTGATACCCCATGACCTTGAGGGGACACAGGAGACACCAAACTGGCTCTTGGGGACATCTCCATCTGTCGCGAATGAAAGTATTAACACAGTAATGATTTAAGAGGAAATCTAGATTTATTAATAACTAACAGCACTTGATCATTTCAAAAGAATTTAGAAAATGTTATAAAAATAGCAAATTATCTACAGATTCTAAGATGACAAGATTCACACTAACTTACTTTATGATATCTTAATTTATACATATGTATATGCGCATAGACAAACACAAAACGTACAAACACACACAGAGACAAAAGTATTCGGATCCAGTAGAATGATGTACCCACACACCAGCAAGCAGAGAAAGAGTGGGTGAAAGAGACGCTAGCTCAAAGCAAATTGCCCTCCTCTTGAGTTTAGAGAAATACCCAAAATGCCTCAGCATTCCTCAACGGGTGATAATTGAGACTCGAGCGGGTTGACTTCGCCCTGGCCTTCCGTCAGCTGTGGCAGCACACAACACCGTAAGGGTTTGGTACCTGAGAGGCGTCCCAGCTCAGGGGAGATGCTGGTCACAGGCCCGCTGCAATCCAGGAGAGCTAAGAGGGTCTCCCTTGGGGTCGCAATTTATAGGGTCCAAGATAATTGACTTTTGTCAGATACCTTTTGCTCACGCCCTGCTCGAAAAACGAAGTATTCTGGTGCCTTCCAGCAGTCGCACAAGAACTTGACGAATGTGCAACTCTGTTATTGTTCCCATTTGACCCCATCCCAGGCACAGGTGTGCCAGGCCTTTGGGAGATGATGGGCTGTTATAACCATTTCTAAGCAATTGGGAGGGCAGGAGCCAGGCTCGTTAAGGAGGCGCCTTAACGTTATCAGTCCTTATCTCCACAGATTGGTGTATAGCTCGGGGGAGGTGGCTGGAATCACACCTGGCACCGAGCAGCCCAACAAGTAGGGGCGGGGAGAGGTGAGACTTGCACCACCACAAACAGTAGCCATCAGTTTTGTGAATCTCCTCAGGCAACTAAAATGACTGTTGTTGCAAAACTTAGTTTTATTTATTTACAATCTATTTACAGTCAGTTGTGGGGAGATTTTTGTAATACACAGACTTCCCCAAGTCTTTCCTGTTATGCAGAGAAAACTACAAACCTGAGCCTAAGGCAGAGTCAGCCCCAGCTGCTCTCTTGGTGCTCTCACAGAGCTCATGACGGTTTGCTGAGAACAGGGTACATGGGTACTGTGAGTCCAGAGTGGCCCCCAGCTCCCGAACAGCCAGAGCCACGCTGGTGGATGGCAATGGGCTGTGCTTGCGTCAAGGCCCGCAAGACCGTTCAGCAGCCTTGGTCAGCGGCCCTCCCTGGCACCCTGCGCAGGCACGGCGAGGCACAGGGGCAGGAGGCATGCCGGTGATGGCGGGGCCTGGGCCAGGGCCCAGATCCTGCCCCGCTGCCCTTGGCATGCCCCATGCTCACGACTTTGAGGGTCCTCTAAGCCAGAGCAGCCCTGGGCTCAGGGGCACAAAGCTTTACAGGTCCCCCAGATAGCACCCCTCTGCGTGTTCACCGTGCTCCCTGCGTTTTTTTCCCTCCCTGCTCCTGATACAAGGAAATGGTCACCTGCTTTGCAACTTATTTACTTAGAGCAACTTGTAGCAACTTATAATGATTTCTGAATATTGCTTAATAATCTTGCCTGCCCTGACTGTACTGTGGAAGTTTACCAAGGACTACTGTGTTCATCAAAACAAGCAGTTTTCTGTGGAAACTTACCAAGAATTACTATGTTCGACAAAAATATGTTTCTTCTCCTGGAAACCAGATGTGGTCTAAATAGTTTAGTCTTTTAATGAATAGATAGCCATATATGGACGGTAGAAATTGATGCACTGGTACTTTTAGATAAGATAGAATAAGTAAACCTGCTGAAACCACTCTTGTGATTTGCAGAAACAGACTCTACAACTCGAATAGAGTTGTAAAGCAGGTATGTTTACTCCAGCGCTGGCATGCAATGGGATTTCTCCGCAAAGCTTGCACACCCACAGCACATCTTACCAAAAATTTACAGAGTGTGGATATGCATATTCATCGGATTACATAACACAAACATACATATGCATGAGTAAGGCTGGGTTAGCTCGAAAGGCTGGTGTCAGCAGTTTATGTTCTCTTTGCACCTGCACCATCGCCTCCTGGGGGGCATCTTCACGGGTCTTTGGGAGGAAGTCTCATAGTCTTTCTCACCTTGTACTTTTCCTCGGAGCATGTGTATTATGTGCATCTTAGCCAATTTCTTGAACAACAAGAGTGTTTTCAGCCAGTTTACTCATTCTATCTTATCTAAAAGTACCAGTGTATCAAATTCTACCGCCCATATATGGCTCTTATTCATTACCAAGACTAAACTACTTAGAGCACATCTGCTTTCCAAGGACAAGAAACATATTTTTTGCTGAACACTGCAGTTCTTGGTAGGTTTCCACAGAAAACTGCTTTGTTTTGATGAACGCAGTAGTCCTTGGTAAAATTCCACAGAACAGTCTGGGCAAGCAGGATTATTAATCAAAATTAGCAATATTCAAACATACTATAAGTAATACTATAAGTTGCTATAAGTAAATAAGTTGCAAAGCAGTTTGGTATAAGTAAGTAAGTCTCAAAGCAAGTAATCATTTCTCTATATCGGTTGTTCAAGAAATCCTGTTATAGCAAACGCATATACACTGTTGATCAGATTAGTACCTGAATTGGCTCGGTTTACTATACTGGACCTAAAAGACACCTTCTTTTGCTTGCCTTTGAGCTCCGAAAGTCAGTTATTGTTTGCATTTGAATGGGAAAACCTGCAATCTGGAAGGAAGACGCAATTAACATGGACTGTGCTACCCCAGGGATTTAAAAATGGGCCTACTCTTTTTGGAAACCAACTAGCTAAAGACCTGGAGCAATGGGAGCAGCTGCATGGAATTGGGAAAGTTCTGCAGTATGTAGATAATTTATTAATAGTCACAGAGACTAAAAAAATGTGCATAATATGGACTATTTGTTTATTAAATTTTGGGGGGACTTAATGGTTATCGAGTCTCTCCACAGAAAGCCCAGGTAGCTCAGCAGCAAGTAATTTACCTTGGATACGAGGTCACGACTGGTCAACGGACCCTAGAACTGGAAGGAAGGATGCCCTCTGTCAGACCCCTCGACCACAGACAGCTAAAGAGCTCCGCACGTTCGTAGGAATGACCGGATGGTGTCGCCTCTGGATATATAACTACTCACTTATGGTAAATCCCCTTTATGAACTATTAAAATCAAATCCGAAAACCCTCACATGGAATAGAGAGGCGGATAGAGCATTCCATCAGCTGAAAAGGAAGCTGATGGATGCCCCTGCTTTGGGTTTACCAGACATCACTATACTTTCTGGTTATCCTCCCACGAGGAACAGGGAACAGCCCTAGGGGTCCTAGCCCAAAATTTGGGAGTGGATAGAAGGGCAGTGGCATACTTCTCTAAACTTGATGAAGTAAGCAAGGGATGGCCTAGTTGCCTGAGAACAGTAGCAGCAGTAGTTCTAAATATCCAGGAAGCACGAAAATTCACATTGGGCCAGAAAATCACAGTACTAGTATCCCACACGGTGTCTGCAGTACTAGACATGAAAGGAGGACACTGGGTTTCACCTCAAAGGTACCTGAAATACCAATCCCTCCTAGTGGAACAGGATGATATAAAAATAGAAGTTACTGATATTGTCAACCCAGCTTCTTTTCTTGATTGGAACCACAGGAGAACCTGTGCCACATGACTGCCAGGAAATGATTGAAGCAGTCTATTCCAGCCACCCAGGCCTCAAAAAGGAGCCATTAGAGGAAGCTGATGAATCCTGGTATACAGATGGGAGCAGTATCTTCAAGGTATCTTCAAGGCAAGACATGCGAAGATCAGGTAAAAGAGTCTAAAGCCCTTCCTCCAAATACCTCGGCACAAAAGGCAGAAATAATAGCTTTAACATGGGAACTAGAAGTGGCCAAAGGTATAAAAATTAATATATGGATGGACTCTAAATACACTTTTGGAGTGGTCCATGCTCATGGGGCAGTGTAGAAAGAAAGAGAACTCTTGTCTGCACAGGGGAAACATATAAAGCATGCCAAAGAAATCCTCAAACTCCTGGAAGCAGTGCAGCTACCTGAAAAGGTGTCTATAATGCATTGTAAGGCTCACCAAAGAGGAATTTACACCCATGAACTTGGCAATGCTATAACAGACCGTGAGGAAAAAAGTGACTGAGGAAGGTGAAGTAGAAGTGCAGTCTTTGGTTCCAGATGGCAAAATACAAATTGATGGTGAGCCTCAATATTCTAGGGAGGATCAAAAACTTACTGAAGATCTAGGGGGAAGCAGAGAAGAGGACAGGTGGGCAAAGACTCCTCAAGGTAAAGTAACAGTACCATCTGCATTATTATGGGCTATAGTGATGACAGAACATAAAAAAAAAAAAAAAAAAAATTCCCATTGGGGTCGTAGAGGACTTATATAAGTATCCAAATCAACGTATATTTGCCCAAAATCTATATACCACCATCAAGCAGGTGACACAGCAATTTGAAATCTGTTTACAAAATAATCCTAAAACAGGACTGAAGACCCAACCCGGGCAGAAAAAGGAAATTACCCAGGACAACAATGGAAGTTTGATTTTTCTGAACTCCCAAGAAAAGGGGGGTTTTGGTACCTTTTGGTCCGGACAGATACCTTTTCCGGGTGGCCAGAAACATTCCCTTGCCGAACTAATAAAGCCAGAGAAGTAACTAAGGTATTGTTACCAGAAATGTTTGGGGTTCCAGCAACAATGTCCTCAGATTGGGGATCACATTTTGTGGCAAAAATTGTCCAGCAGGTTAGTAAACTTTTAGGAATAGACTGGCAATTACATAATTACATACCCCATATAATCCACAAACCAGTGGTCAAGTAGAAAAAATTAATCATTTAATTAAACAACAAATAGTAAAACTAGGCCAGAAAGGTGGCTTGTCCTGACCCCAAACATTGCCCTTAGGCCTTCTAAGAATCAGAACCAAACCCAGAACTAAGGAGGGATTAAGTCCTTTTGAAATAGTATATGGGAGACCATATATGATACAAGCAGGAACATCAACACAGGTTGGAGATGAAATACTAACAGATTATGTTATAAGTCTACAAAAACAGCTGCGAGAAATAGAGAAATTGGTCCTAGGGACCAGGGCTCGAGGTCTGGATGGGCCTGTACACAACATTAAACCTGGTGATTATGTATATATCAGATCTTTTTCAGATTCACCTCTGGAACTAAAATGGGAAGGTCCATTTCAGGTGTTATTAACTTCCCATACAGGAATCAAGATTAAGGAACAGACATCACATTAGGGTGAAGAAGGCCCCTAAGCCAAAATGGGAATCGACACCTGTGGGACCGCTAAAGTTTCACATCCAAAAATGGTGATATGGGCATGGGGGCTTATAATTTTGCTGAACTGTAATTTAAAAAGTGCTTGGGAATGGCCTTGGAGAAATGCTTATGTTGGACATACAGGCATCATGGGAAAGAATCTATTGGGGATGAATTTGGCAACCGTTATAATATATGACAACATGACATTTCAACCAGACAAATGGGAAAGGACAAATTCGATCC
This sequence comes from Strix aluco, assembly GCF_031877795.1. Taxonomy (NCBI): domain Eukaryota; kingdom Metazoa; phylum Chordata; class Aves; order Strigiformes; family Strigidae; genus Strix; species Strix aluco. The sequence goes on from NW_027436667.1 coordinate 1,143,074, forward strand.
ATACCTGCACAGATGAGAAAGGAAAAGAGGTACAGATTGGTTGTAGAATTTTCAATGCAAGTTATATAAAAGATCCACCACCTCCCCTGACCCAAATTACTGTCAAGAAAATTTCCAATGGGAAAATGGGACCCAGAATAGGCCAAACCCATTGTGTGGCTGAGGTTTGTTGGCATGTTTTTACTGCAGTCCAACCAGTATCCATTATTTGTTTAAGAGCAACCAAACTAGGGGACCGAGCTATATCTTTCAAATTTAGATTAAATATAACACAGAAGAAAACCATCACTACTCCTGTTCATACTACTCCAACTCAGGTTACTGATTCAGATCACATAGAACTTGAACGATTGAGAGCACCATATGCATATCCGATAGGCCCATATGTAATTAAGAATGTTGGTCAACAACAGTTAATATCTAATCCAACATGGTCTCTTAAACGAGTTGAGCTACTGATGCAAAGCAATATTTCAGAGATGCAGCCAGCCTGTTCATCTTTCTTAAAGACCTGTTTTGAAGGATGGACAACCTGGATGCAAAGACGAATGCTTCATATGAGGTGAACACAAAGAGACCTATCTGGTGCTCTAGGGACAGGATTGGGAGTTTTAAATAGTATTGATTCGGAAATAATAATGAACAAACTCGCTACAGTAACCAGTGACCTGAACAAAATACAATACCCTTTAAGATCCTTCCTCCTAACTTTGGGCAACAATCAGTGGCTTATGGCAAGTGCATTTCCACAATGGGAAAACCTTAATGAAAAAGATAACAAGGTAATTGTAGATGCATGAGACATGATTCAGACTAACATTTCTGCAGTCCTCAGTTGTGACCAAGCTCAATTATGGATACAGTCAACAGCAGCTACAATCATCAGGGAAGGTGAGGACAGAATCCTGCCAAGAGAATTCCAGAAGGTAATTTGGGATAATGCAACAGAATTTAAAGAAGATTTCAATCATGGTGGCACTTAGTTAATTTTACCTTGACCCCCTTAAGAACACAGCCACAGCTTTTGTATTAATGATATATTGAGCTCTGGTATATAAAATATATCCGATTATTGCATTAGGATTGAATCATCATGGAACTGTAATTTATCCCTTAGAGCACAGGGTATGGGCTATAAAAAATAAGAAGAAGTGGCAAACTATTGATGTTGAGGCCTATACTGTGTGAGACCAGCAAGGATTCATTTGTGGAGATAACACCATCAAAGCTCATGACATTTGTCTGGACACTGAACAAAACGTCTGCCAATTCGAGATTCACCCTAATGAAACCCCAGAGACTATTATAATTTACATGGGTACGGGATGTGTTTGTTTAAGAACCCTATGTGATTTTGTACAAGTAGATGACCTTATAATAGCCACAAGTAATCATTCAAACATCTGTATCTGCAATTTCATTAGTCTTACAGGGTGTGATTTCAATTATACTGTTCCTGTCACAACTTATCAATTGTTACGATGTAATTATAAGTTAATTCAAGATTGGCAGCCCACTCCTATTGGAATGGATCTGACCCTAGTAAGATAACTTCTGCATTATGAAAATTTAAAAAGATTGATGAAACAAGTCCAAGAAAGTGGACAAAAGACATTAATTACTGTCCAGCATGATACAGAGAGAATACATCAAATCATGAAACGAGTGAAGTCAGACAGAGAACACTATTGGTGGGATGTGTTTACAGGCTATTCCCCATCAGCTTCCAAAATCTTAAATATACTGACTCACCTGATATTGGTATTACTAATAATCACGACAATATTAATGACAGTAGATCTTATCTTTTGGTTTAAATTGAAGAAGCTTACAGAACAGATATGGGCCTTACAAACAGTAATAAAATATAATGAAACCCTTTTGACTGCAAAAGAATTTGCTTAGGGAAAAGAAAAGGGGGGAATTGATACAGCGAAATGATTACTTGCTTTGAGACTTATTTACTTATTTACTTATACCAAACTGCTTTGCAACTTATTTACTTATAGCAACTTATAGTATTACTTATAGTATGTTTGAATATTGCTAATTTTGATTAATAATCCTGCTTGCCCAGACTGTTCTGTGGAATTTTACCAAGGACTACTGCGTTCATCAAAACAAAGCAGTTTTCTGTGGAAACCTACCAAGAACTGCAGTGTTCAGCAAAAAATATGTTTCTTGTCCTTGGAAAGCAGATGTGCTCTAAGTAGTTTAGTCTTGGTAATGAATAAGAGCCATATATGGGCGGTAGAATTTGATACACTGGTACTTTTAGATAAGATAGAATGAGTAAACTGGCTGAAAACACTCTTGTTGTTCAAGAAATTGGCTAAGATGCACATAATACACATGCTCCGAGGAAAAGTACAAGGTGAGAAAGACTATGAGACTTCCTCCCAAAGACCCGTGAAGATGCCCCCCAGGAGGCGATGGTGCAGGTGCAAAGAGAACATAAACTGCTGACACCAGCCTTTCGAGCTAACCCAGCCTTACTCATGCATATGTATGTTTGTGTTATGTAATCCGATGAATATGCATATCCACACTCTGTAAATTTTTGGTAAGATGTGCTGTGGGTGTGCAAGCTTTGCGGAGAAATCCCATTGCATGCCAGCGCTGGAGTAAACATACCTGCTTTACAACTCTATTCGAGTTGTAGAGTCTTTTTCAGTGAATCACCAGAGCTAGCAGTAGAAATGCAGGATGAGATTGACTCAGCTGAATTCTATTCCTCATCAGGAGTAAAGAAGATCCCTGCCTGTCACTGTCTGGGTGTCCAGCCTAATAATAAGACAACAAAGTTGCTCTATCTCTGATAACAGCATTGTCACTGTTGGAAGGAATTGTCTCTCCCCAGCAGAGGGAAAGGACATCAGTGACTGCTTCAGCCTGTGTCACAGCAGGTTCCCCTGGATCCCCAGGGACACCTGGAGGGAGCCCAAGGGAGACAGAGAAAGTGCCACCTTGGGCTGGTCTTCTGCTGCAGAGCTGGGCCGAGCTCCTGGGACAGAGGGAGCTCACAGTAAGTGGGCAGCACTGCAGAGAGACAGCTCTGACCAGGAGCCGCTCCTCTGCAAAGCGCAGCAGGGCTGAGGGCACTGCCTGCAGGCACATGAGAGGAGTGAGGCAGAGAGAGCTTAAAGGTGGTCTGGGGTGGATGGACAGCTAAGAGCTCATTGGAGGAGAAATCTTCACATCCATCAACAGAGTAAGTCTCTGGGTGCAGGGCAATGCAGCTGCAGTTCGTGGAGGGATTGTGGAGGGATCTGGTCAAGCCAACACAGCACCCAGGAATCTCCCTCCTGTTTAGAGGAGGAGGATGTGCTCCAGAGTAAGGCTTCCCTGCTGCACTGTCAGAGGGACAGGCCATGGCAGCTGCCTTCTCCCGGGGACGGCTGCAGGGGTGTGCAGCCAGGGGTGCAGCCAGCGGTGCCCAGGGCTGTCCTTCAGAGCAGCGTCCCTGCTCCCCAGGGGCTGTGTGCTGGGGCAGGGACTCTGCCATTTGCCAGGGTCAGCACTCAGCCTGCCTGGGAAGCTCCCCACGGTACTGTGGGGAGAAGCTGTGGGAGGGGAAGGGGAGACCCCCAGCAGGGCAGGGTCCTTCTGTTGTGGAGAGGGTGCTGGGTGGGTCAGGGTTTCTCACAGCACCAGATCACGCCCAGGACACTGGCAGAGGCAGCTTTTCAAGAAGCATATCAAGGGAGGGGCTACCTGGAAAGAAAGGTGCTTTCTGGGTACGTTCAGTTCCCTACTGTGGTTGTGGGGGAATAGTCATGTAGCCGTCAGGTTTGGACAAGAGGAGGAGACTCCTACAGCATTACCCTGACAGATCAGTAGGTCTCTGAGGAACTTGATAAAGTTCCTTCACGCATTCATTTGCCTACAGAAAGCTCAATCATCTCCTCACTGTTTTCCTGAGCTGCTCCTTAGGACTTACAGACACAGAGATGCCCCTGGGCAGTGCCCTGCTGCCAGGAGGGGTCTGCAGGGCAGAGCTGAGCACACAGCGGGTGGGATGGGGACTGTGAGCACTGACAGGGAGGAGATAAGGTGAAAGAGAAACATCTCGAGGCAGGAAAAGCTCCAGGCACCAGAGATATTGGCAGGGAGGGAGAGACACAGGCTGACAGCAAGGGCTCTGGCAGCGGGGTGGTTTCTGTGTGTGGTATTTGGGCACTGCCCTATTATTCAGTGAAGGTGCTTTTTACATAACAAGCCCCCCTGGTCTGCTCCTCCACCCAGCAGAGCCTCTGCCCTCAAGGCCCCGGGCTCCAGGGTAGGAGCTGCCTCCTTGGCAGCCAGAGCTGCATCAGAAGAGACTCCTCTGAGTGCCCAGCTGTCCCTCCCTGGCCTTGTCTCCTTTGGCAGAAGCATTGGTGCATTTCTCCTTGGTTCTGCTGCTGCTGCAACTCTTGTTTTCAGGGTCTCTGTGGATGGGGGATTCAGCTTCAGCTCAGCAACTGGCCCTGCAGGTCCTGCCATGCAGCTGTGTCCATGGGAGTAAGGTGCTCAAGCCCCCTTCTAGCCTGTGGGTCTCTGGGCAACACTGCCCATGGGCTGGGGATAAAGCTGGGTCCTTTTGCAGGACACCCCATCTTCAAAGAATCAGAAAGCTCAGAGATCTCTACTGGGGAGGGGAGTTTTCAACTGGATTGCTCTTCTCTCAGCAGCATCCAATTTCCTGTCTAGGGAACAGCTGGGTGTGATCCTCCTCCAGATTCCAGAGGTGCAAGCCCAGGGCAGCTGAGAGCAAGTCTGATGGACAGCCTGGCTCTCCTCATTCTGCACTAAGGCTCTGTCCGTTTGCATCCCCGGACTCTCAGTGGAGCACTTGTAGCGTAGCAGAAATGTCCAGGCTGTCTGCCTTCAGAACGCACTCCTCGGGTAGGACAGGGCAACAGGAGCAAAAACAAGAAAAGTAAAGCCTCACAGCTCTGCTCTGCAGCCGGGGGCACTGGGAGGGACAGGGCTGAAATCTCTTGGATTTCAGGAGTGGAGTTAAACAGCGATCATTGCAAGTTCCTCTCTGCCTGTTGGGGCACAGCAGGACTGACTCCTCCAGAGCCCACAGCAGAATGCCTTGCTCCCCACTGCCCTCTCAGCCAGCAAACACCAGAACTCCAGCCTGGGAGATGCATGAAGGTCTTTCTGAAACACAGAGCCCAGGGATGTAGATTTTTTTCAGAAATGGAGGAAGTTTTGCCCAGAGAATTCAGTACTAACCATTCACTGCTTTTTTCTTCTTAGAGAGAGCCCCCAGTGCCAGTGATGGACCTAATGTCCAACAGGAGGTCCGTGATCAAATTTTTCCTCCTGGCACTTACAGACACTCAGGAGCTGCAGCTCTTGCGCTTCTGGCTCTTCCTCAGGATCTCCCTGGCTGTCCTCCTGGGCGACAGCCTAATCATCACCACCATCATCTGTGACCACCACCTGCACACCCCCATGTACTTCTTCCTCCTCAACCTCTCCCTCCTCGACCTGGGATCCATCTCCACCACTCTCCCCAAAGCCATGGACAATTCCCTCTGGGACACCAGGGAAATCACCTTCCAAGGTTGTGCTGCTCAGGTTTTTTTCTTTCTCTTCTTGATCTCAGCAGAGTTTTCCCTTCTCACCGTCGTGGCCTATGACTGCTACATTGCCATCTGCAAACCCCTGCACTGTGGGACCCTCCTGGGCAGCAGAGCCTGTGTCCACATGGCAGCAGCTGCCTGGACCTGTGGTTTCCTCCATGCTGTGTTGCACATGGCCAATACATTTTCAGTACCACTCTGCAAGGGCAATGGTGTGGACCAGTTCTTCTGTGAAATCCTGCAAATCCTCAAACTCCTACCTCAGGGTAGTTGGGCTTGTTGTGGTTACTGTCTCTTTTTATCTGGGAAGTATTTTTTTCCATTGTGGTGCCCTATGTGCAGATCTTCAGGGCCATGCTGAGGATCCCTTCTGAGCAGAGACAGCACAAATTCTTCTCCATGTGCTTCCCTCACCTGGCTGTGGTCTCCAGCACTGGAATATTTGTCTATCTGAAGACCCCTCCATCTCGTCCCTAGCCCTGGATCTGGTGGTATCATTTTTGTACTCGGTGGTGCCTCCAGCAGTGAACCCCATCATCTACAGCATGAGGAACCAGGAGATCAAGGATGCGATGATGAAAATATATGATTACACTTTATTCCAGTATTAATAATTTGCCCACCACCTTTAGATAATGGAAGGAATGCAGTAAAATCCCAGCCTGTCCTTTGTTCTTTTTTTCTTTAGTTTACCTTTGTTTGTTAAAGATAATACTACTTGTAATCATGTATTGTTCATAAATCTTCCTCTTAAGCTTGTAACCTTGTCTTTCTGTCTGGGAAACCTAATTTATATGAAGAACCGGGCACTTGCATAGACAATAAGCCAGAACATAGTACTTTGCCTCTACTCCAATCTCTTCAAATCTCCTCTGGTTCAGCATCTCCTTGCCAGGATCCTGGAGAGCATCTTTGGGGACAACAAGATCAAAGCCCAGCAACACCTCAGTCTGATGTTCTGGGAGTTGAGCAGGGCCTAGGTGGACCGTGGTGGGGATGGACAGGGATCTTCTGGTTGAAGTGTTCAAACACCAGAAGGCATTGCACATGGTGGGAGAGGGAGCAGGTTGTCCAGGAGGCAGATACAGACATGGCCTTGGGGTACAGGGGTGGAGGCAGGAAAGCCAAAGCTCAGCCATGGCTGGAATTAGCAAGGAACAGGGAGAGAAACCAGAAGGCCTTCTGTAAGTTCACTGGCAGGACAAAGCCTCAGCTGAGGAAAATAGAGTCTCATGGCTCAGGGGGGCAGTAGCAAAATCCTGGAAAAGGTTGAGGAGCTCATTGTTGTCCCCTCCTCTTCTCCTGGTCAGATCTGCCCCCAGAACTCCCTGGTCTTTGAATCTCCCACCAACATCTCTGCTAGCAAGGCTGCACCCATGGCAGAGGAAGGTGTGTTTGGGAAGCATTTGTACTACTTGGGCACACAGGTCCACGGGACCAGAGGGGATGTGCCCCAGAGGGTGATGGCAGAGCTGGCTGGTGTCATTACAAGGCTGCTTCTGGTCACCTCTGAAATATCAGGGCAAACAGGGAGTTCTCTGGTGACTGGGAAAAGGCAGACAGTGCACCCATTTTCAAGCAGGGCAAGAAGGAGCATCCATGGAACTACAGGCTGGTCAGTCACAGCTCAGTCCCTGGGAAGGTGGTAGATCAAATTCATTTGTGTAATTCCCTTGCCCACATCCATCAGCTGTTGCTCTCTGAGATACCCTGAGGCAGCTGAAGTACCCACAGGGTTCTTGGAAGGGTGACCCCAGGACCTATGGGAACCCTTCTGGAGCATTCAGTGGTTACTAGGAAAAGGATCTCCAGACACCTCAGTGGAGACAGCTCCTTTCTCTGCATTGACTAGAAAGGGAAGTCTCGACAACTTGATTTGTCCCGAGGTGTCTGATGTTGGGGGAGACCACTCTCCTCCCTTTCTTCACCTAAGAAGGAGTCACTTTTCAAGGGAAATGAACAGGGAGTGTTCCTGGATGATCCAAAGACCCCTTTGAGTAGACACAGTAACATGGATGTGTTGAGAAGAGTGCAAATCTGGCCTCCCAAACCCAGGGTTTTTTGCTGCAGGTGGTAACCCAGCTTCCCCGTATCAGGTGAGAGAGTCTGCCACCTTAGTGGTGACTCTCTTTGTGCAAGGGGTGAGGAGTGGCATGGATGCTGTTGGGTGGGGAGGGGTCGTAGTGTGCTGGGACCTCTGCAAGACATAGAAATATCTTTCTTTTATGCTGCATGCCTGAGTATGATAGAAATGTTTAGAAAATGTTAATAAAAATGAAACAAAGAAGGAATGAGGGAAGATGAAAAGCAAATTTTTTTTTTAATAAAATTTTCATCTTTTAAAAATATTTTTGTGTTTATTGCCTCCTCATTTCGCTTTGCTTTGTTTTGCTACACCCATCTTTGGGGATTTCATGAAACATTTTTTTAATTATGATTTTGAAAGACAAAAATATTTCCGGGACTAGGGTTGGATGTATCTACAGGGAAACAAATGCCATAAGTCACAGGGAAGGAGATGCCTGGTGGCAGTGCAGGTGTTCTGGGCCCCTCTGTCCGGCCTCTACCAGCAGCTCCTGAGGGGCTCTGGTCTCCTGCAGGAGACCTCGTGGCCTGTGTGACAGTGGCCAGTCCCAGGGAAATATGTCAGATACACCGGGGCGTCTGCAAGGGGCACTCGATGTTCATGGTCAGACAGCTGAGCTCTGCCTGGAAAGGGGAAGAACTGCCTGAGACTTTTTGTTATCTGAGATGACTGAAAATTTTGAATAAACTGATGATGTTTTTCCACCATGACCAAATGGGAATCTCTAGGAAATGTGTTAATTAAAATTGAAGCTTTGAGTTTCAGGGAGTCAGAAGCCTGCCCTTGTCTCTCAGCAGTCTAATTCTCTCTTCAGCCACATCCTTCATTGTGTTTATTTCTCTCATTTCCCATCGATCTGTCTGAAACATTGCTAGTGAGGTTCTCCCCTGTAGATGGTGAACCTCAGTGGAGGCAGCTTACCCTTAGCACCAGTTGACGAGTGGGGTTGTCGTTTGTTAAACTTTACCATGTTTTCCTTCTGCTTGTTTGCAATGAAGAGAAATTCTGCTGTGCCCGTGTGCAGCCAGGTCTCTGATGGAAGCCAGTGGGAGCTGGTGCAGAGGAGCTGTAACCTCCAGCTGCAGCTTGGGTGGAGAAGTGTGATGTAAGGAGAAGTGCTGCAAGTCCCAGGGGGCCAATGAGAGAAATGGCCAGGCTGGGGAAGTGAGTAATCAGGTTGTCCATTCAGTGCCTGACCTCCAGGAGCTGGTCCTAACCAAGGGCCATCCCCAACAAAGCCTCCCCAGGGGCTGGTTAGAGCAGAAAGGTGGAGGCAGTAATGAGAGGCAGGCAAATACAATGTAAAGGTGGTTCTGATGCTTAGTTTACCTTACTGTGTTTAAGCCAAAGGGCCAAAGCCTGACCTCCAGCCCCTGGGAGGGAGATCCAGTCCCTCACACGTTGCCCAGGGTTATTCCTGGGGCAGTGTCATATAGCAATGACTTGTGCCAAGGACAGGACTATGGCATGGCACTTATGGGTCTCTCCTGGGTGGGGCAAGTAGGTCATGATGTCCTGATGCCCTAAGGTTAAAGTTTGTACTGGTAAGCCATAGTTGCAGAGGCCACAACCATAAGCAAGGGGGGAAAGACCTTGGCTCTGCTCGGGGTTCTCAGCCTTGCCAGAGCCTTCAGTTGACTTTACCACAGGCTGACCTCAGTGTCCCACACCTGCAGCTCTTTCCCTGCAGGCTCTCAACATCATCTTTTCTTCACCACCTTGCTTTCACCTGAGCATCTCACTGCCCTTACTGATATGGAATAAAATAGAATAAACTATTTGAGTTGGAAGGGACTTACAACGATCATATAGTCCAACCACCTGACCAATTCAGGGCTGAACAAGTTAAAACATGTTATTAAGGGCATTGTCCAAATGCCTCTTCAACAATGACCAGCTTGGGGCATCAACCACCTCTCTAAGAAAACTGCTCCAGTGTTAGTCCACCCTCTTGGTAAAACAAATGTTTCCTCATGCCTAATCTAAACCTTTCCTGGTGTAGCTTTGAACCATTCCTACACATCCTATCACTGGTTACCAGGGAGAAGAGAGCAGCTCCTTCCACTCCATTTCCCCTCCTCAGGAAGCTGCAGAGAGCAATGAGGTCACCTCTCATCTTCCCTTTCTCCAAACTAGACAAACCCAAAGTCCAAAGCCGTTCCACATAGGACATTCCTTCCAGCCCTGTCACCAGCTTTGTTGCCCTCCTCTGGTTGCATTCATGGACCTTCACATCCTTCTGCAATTGCAGGGCCCAACGCTGCACACAGTACTCAAGGTGAAGCCGCACCAACACTGATCATCTACCCATCCTCACTAGCTGTTCCTTGAAACAAAAAGTTATTGGATGGTCGAGACTCCCTCCGGGTGACTTGTTACTGCACAACACTGCCCTTAGGTTGCCATTTCTTTCTCTTTGTGTCCATGTTCAACCCCCCAAGCTGCTCTTTGTTGCATTATGTCTTCCTCATGCTATTTTCCACCATGAAGAAAAGCTCCATCACCTCTGAAACCTCAAGCACTCTCAGACTAATCCTTTACTGCCTGGAACTTCCATGCCATTGGGCCAAAGATGCCCATGTCCCTCAGCCTCTACACACCGATCATGTGCTTGAGAACCTGAACCCCATCTTTGCAGACCTCTCCTCAGCACTCTTCACCTCCTTTCAACTCCTACAAAACAGGGAGCTGCAGAGAGGGGCACATCTGTGTGTGTGGTGCCACACCAGTGCTGAGTTGAAGGGGAAGCTAACACAAGTTTTCTGAGTTGCCACATTCTTCCTAATGCAACCTCACAGGCAGCTGCCCTTGTTCCTGGGGATCATGCACCACCGTCTCGTGTGCCATCCCTCCTAGTGCCCAGGCCCTTCCCTTAGGGTCCCTCTTCATTTAGTTGATTTGATGGTGAAATAGCCAAAATGACCACAGACTGGAGATACAGAAGTCCTTGGGTCCTGATGGGATGCAGCAATGAATACCAAGGGAGCTCACATATGTCATTTCAAGGCCACCCTCGATAATCTTTGATCACTTACTGCAACTGGGAGAAGAACCCCAAGACTGGAGGAAAGCAGGTGTCACTTCTGTCTTCAAGAAGGGCAAGTAGCGGGAACCAGGGAATAAAAGGCCGGTCAGCCTCACCTTGATTGCGCAGAAGGTGATGGAGCAGTTAATCCTGGAAACTATTTCCAGGCACTGTAAAGACAAGAAAATAATCAGGACTAGTCAGTATGATTACATGCTTACCAACTTGATAAACTTCTATGATGAAGTGGGTGGCCTGGTATATGAATAGGGTGTGTTTCTGCCTGTAGCGACCTCAACAGGCTGGAGGAATGGGCTAAAAGGAACCTCGAGAAGTTCAACAAAAGGAGGTGTGATATCCTCCTCCTGTACCATGCACCACAATGCGCCAGGGGCTGATCAACTGGAGATAAACTTTGCAGAGAAGGACCTGAAGGTCCTGGTGGACACCAAGTTCACCATGAGCTGGTGATGTGTTTGAGTGGCAAAGAAGGCAAATGGTATCTTGGTCTGCATTAGGAGGAGTGTTGCCAGCAAGTCAAGGGTGGTGACCTTTCCCCTCTGCTCAGCACTAGTGAGGCCTCAGCTGGAGTCCTGTGTCCAGTGCAGGGCTCTGCAGAGACATGGACATACTGGAGAGAGTCCAGTGAAGGACCACTAAAATGGTGAAGACATTGGGGTGTCTCTCCTAAGAGGAAAGGCCGAGAGAGATGGGAGTGTTCATCCTGGAAAAGAGAAGGCTCTGAGTGGATCTCATCAATGTACATAAGTACCTGAAAGGAGCGTGCAAAGAGGACAGAGCCAGACTCTTTGCAGTGGTGCCCAGCGACAGGACAAGAGGCAACAAGCACAAACTGAAACACAGGAGGCTTCCTCTGAACATCAGGAAATACTTTTTTGACTATGCAGGTGACCAAGCGCTGGCACAGGTTGCCCAGAGAGGTTGTAGAGATATTCTCCCTCCTTAGAGATATTCAAAAGCCATCTGGACATGGTCCCAAGACACCAACTGTAGGTGGCCCTGCTTGAGCAGGAAGGTTGGACCAAATGGCTTCCAGAGGTCCCTTCAAACCTCAACCATTCTGGGGTCATCAGAGTGGGGCTGCTGCTTTCCTGGAGCCCCATTCATTGACAGCACAAGGACTTGCTCTTTGTAGACTTCCCACATACACACATACTGCCTTGTTGTGTCCATGTGCGCATATGGCCTCACAAAGGGGTGGTGGGACTGTTCTGCCCCATATACATTCCTGTAACTGCTGTCAGGGGTAGAACACCATCTCCGTAATGCATCTGTGTAATAAAGGAGGGTCCTCTCGGTACAGGGCCTGAAGGCTGGACTCAAGAAGGAATTCAATGATCTGCACCTTAAAATGTCCTGCTGGTGTTCTTGGCTTCCTTCATGGGCTTGGGGCAGGGGGCAGGGAGGGGAGCATGGGACATGCTCAGAGTGTCAGTCCTGTTACGGACTTGAGCCTGGATTCAGGGTACACTTGGTGTCCAGATGCAATGAGGATGGGGAATGGGCTGTGAATTACCTGTCCAAGGTCATCCCCAATGCAGACAGCAGGCTGATGGCAGACACCCATCCTTCCGGAGGTGAATCCTGAGCTGCCAGGAGAGCTCAATGGACCTCCTGCAATAGTGTGTGCTTGGGGTCACCTGCGAGTGGAACCTCATAACAGGAGACACAGATGGAGTCACCTGAAAGGTAAAACAGTAAATCCAGGTACGCACAGGGAAAGAAGGGTTCTGCAGTCCCAGGAGAGGAGATGGACACACTCAGCAGGCACATGGAAGGGAGGCAGGAGAGTGATTCATGCACCCTCAGTGAAAGGTGTAGTGCTAGATTTTGTGGCACTGGGTGTCTTGTGCATCTCATGGTGCCTCTGAGCATCTTCCCCTGTCAAAGTCCCTGGGAAGATCAGTCTCAGTGAACCCCTCCAGCTGTTTCAGTCTCCCACCTTGACCAGCATGGCCAGGTGGGATCTCTCCATGGCCCCAGGGTACCACATCCCCCTCGTTGTGCAGAGCTGCATCCCCAGCTCAGGCCCTGTGGGGAGCATCGGCAGGGAAGCAGGAATGACCAGGCCAACACAGACGTGCTTACCTGGGGAAAGGTTCTTTGCAGGACAAGGATGGTGCAGGACCTGAGCAGGGAAGCATTCAGAAATATTAAATGAGAAAAGAAACATTTTATTCTGTGCACCAGCTTGGTGGTGACTGCCCTGTCACTGGGGCAAGTGGAGATGCCTGAGGAGCCACAGGGCCCGGACTCTTGTGCTGTCCTGGGGAGTCCTAGTATGGCAGGAGTAGCAGGGAGAGGGGGATGAGAATCTCCTGGACACAGGAGCAGGTGAGACAGAGAGTGGCTGGTGTCATCACAGGGCCTCTGTCCTTTGCCAGGGAGATACTCCCCTCACTCTTGGGTGGTGGACATGTACTGCTGGTCCTGGCCTGTCCCTGCCCTTTTTCTGCTGTCCAGCCTGCTGGTCTTCACTTCAGCCTTGCCTCGTCAAGGCAGTCAAGAAAGTCTTGGTGAGGGCTTAGGTCTGAGCAGACCCAGAGAAGGTTGTAGGCAAAAGGGTGATAGTCTACCCACAGCAGCACCTCGTGCCTGACAGTCAATGTACAGGTGGAGAGGAGTGCTTTAGACTTGGCTGCCCCTCCACAGGTAACACTGCAGACAGAGGCTTAGCCAGAGGAAAAGGGGAGGGCAGCCCCTTGGGTCTGACTTGGAGGTGGGTAGTTGGGAGAGCAGAATTTCATCTCTCACTGCTCTCCTGTTTGTGTACCATTTGTGACGGGGTGCCTTCTACAAGGAGTAGATTGTTGGGAGCAGCAAACGTGGGGCTGCTCTATAAGAGAGGGGGAGCCAGGAGCTGAGGGAGAGAGCACTGAGGCAGGGCAGGGACTCCACAACAAGATGTCGTGTCCCACAGGGCCTGAGCAAGAGCAGAGCAGCTTTGGGGGTAGTCACCAGCTTCAGCCACAGTTCAGCCATCACCAGACTAACTGCAGTGTGGAGGCAGGTCAGAGGTGAAGCCCAGGAATCTGCTCAGTAGGAAAAGGGCAGGGGTAGAGGCAGGAAAGGACCAGAGAACTACAGGGTCAGGCACAGGCATGTCCACAGTGTAGCTCAGTCAGGGCCCACAGCAAGGGGAACAGCTCCCCAGTGAAGGGGAGGAAGCCCCACCATGAACTTCACACAACTCTCTCTCACCCTCCCTTTGTCCTTCTGTCCCTATCCAATATCAGGGAAGGTTCTTAAACGATCCCAAGAGCAACATTAGGACACAAACGAGGTCAGATGCTGTACAACCTTGTAAGCTTTATTTCCCATAACAACTGATAATAGTGATAGGACAGAGAGAAGAAGAAAAAAAAAATCAGAATATCTAAGTAAGCAAATGAAAGAGATACAGCAAGATTAGTTACCACCACCGCGAATCAGGTGATGTCCCATTGGCTTGGTCTCCATGCAGGTGATGGGGTCTTTGCTCCAAGCTCCCCCAAAGTCCCAGCTCCGAGTGATGATTTCAAAGAATCAAAATCATCATCTCCAAGAGAGGAGTACACAGTCCTTATATTGTCCCAGTCACCACGATTTCTCCGAAAAGTCCACCCACTTCCACGGAGCTCGTTGTAATATGTGCCGCCCTGTGTTCAACCATGCACGCATGCCCAGGTGTTCACGGTGGTCGTGCTGGCGGGGGGGTCAACCTGCAGCATCTTCAGCCTCCACACGTCTTCGTCACCCTGATTTCCTCTCCACGTGGCTCACGTGCAAGCGCAGCTTGGTAGGTACTGCCAAGGATGTTGTTGCTCTAGCTTTGGGCGGACATGGTCGTTTCTTCGGGGACAATTTTTCTCCTTCAGAGCATACTCCTCCATGGCGAGAGGATGTTGAGGTCAGGAAGTGGTAGTGGTACAGCAGCAATGTCAAGACAAACACAGTCCAACATAGTCCCTTACACCTTCCCAGTCTCTTCCCAGAGAAACATCCTGCTCCTCACTAGTTTGTTCCTACACAGTCCCAGTCTTGGTACCCGCAGTCTTGGTACCGGCCCAGCATAGCACATCCTCGAGTACACCCTGGCCAGGGTCTCCTGGGAGTATGCAAGCAGGCAAAGGTGGCCAGCTCCAAGCAGAGACATGCACTGCAGGTCCCTCCATGGGATCAGAGGGGCACATGGAGGCACCCGACACCCAGCTCAGAGGGACTGTGGTATTGCCAGTGTGCTGAGGCCAGGGCAGAGCCGGGGGCTTTGGGGTGAGAAGAGGAGACATGCTCAGCTGGGCCAGGCAAGCCCTGTTTCCTCACATGGAGCCACAGCCCCATGGTACGGACACTGCATGGACCAAGGAGCGTCAGGGTCACAGTCCCCATGGCAACAACGCTCTGCCTGCTTGCCCAGCAGCCCCTCCATTTGGCAGCCCTGCATCAGTGCCGGCTCCTTACTAACGTCAGTCATGGCCCATGTGGGCTTCAGCAGCCAACCCTGCCATGGGGCTGGGGGATCTTAGCTGCGTGAGAGTCTGTGAAGGGCTGGCCATGCCCGATACGGGCACAGAACCCAGCAGGAAGATAGAGTGTATGGCCAGAGATGGACATGCCCTCCTCTGCTGCCTGCCAGCCCTACTCCCCAGGACAGCATGACAGCCCTGGCCGTGGGTCTCCTCAGGCAGCACCTGCATCTCTCCAGTCTCCCTTCCCTGTTTCTGCTGCATCTTCACTGCCTCCCATGGCACTGCAGAGTCCTTGTTTGTGGGTACCTGGATTTAGCACTTTACTCTGGGGGGTCTGCACCACTGAGAGTGTTTCATCCTCTGTCTCCATTCACTGCCCACCCCACATGGAAAGTCCTTGACCATTCATGATGCCTCCAGATTCCTTTCCAGAGAGACTGACGTTGGCCATCAGTCCTGTCATATCTGTGGCAGCCTGAGGAAGGTGACTTGGAGCTCGTGCACAATCTCCACCACCCCTGGTCACCAAGAAGAAAGCCTTCAACCAAGTGTTTGGTGTCTAACTGATCCCAGTGAAACTGTGCACTTATTCCCCCAAACTCAGGAAGAACACAAAGATGAAAGTCACTTTAAAACTCCAACTCACTGGGCTTGTTCTTGGCCATGGCTTTAAAAGGAGAGCCCAACCTTCTGGTACTGCCCTCAAGAGATCCCCTTTTGCTGCAGGATGGTATTAGGGAGACCAGAGGTGACACATTGTGTTGGGTTTGTGCATGTGTGGTAGGGAGTTTTGATAATAGAGGTGGGGGTTACAGTGGTAGCCCCTGTGAGAAGCTTCTCGAAGCTCCCCCAGCTCAAATTTGGACCCATGTCTGGCCAAGGCTGGACACTGCCTGTGCCTCTGTGGTAACATATCTAAGATGGGCAACCTGGGAGGAGGATTTGGGGTTGTGAGAAGGACTTGCAAGAACACCTCTACAAACACTGAGGTTAGTGGAAGAAAGTAAGAGGTGGCAGGAAGGGACATGGAGCAGAGGCTCCCCTGCAGCCTGTGGTGAGAGGGCAGGCTGTGCCCCTGCAGCCCATGGTGGTCAGTGGTGGAGCAGATGCCCTCCTGCAGCCCGTGGAGGACCCTACGCCAGAGCAGATGGCTGTGTCCAAAGAAGGCCAGGACCCTGCGGGAAGCCTGAGCTGCAGCAATTCATCACAGGGAGGACTACGACACACAGGAGGGACCCAATATGGAACAGTTTGTGAAGAGCTGCAGCCATTGGGAAAGACTCACACTGGAGGAAGTTCATGAGGACTGTGTCCCATGAGAGGGAGTCCACACTGGAGCAGGACAAGAGTGTGAGGAATCCTCCCCCTGAGGAGGAACGAGCGGCAAAACAATGGGTGATGAAGTGACCGCAACACCCACCCCCTGCCCCCCTGTGCCACTGGTGGGGAAGAGATAGAGAAATCGGGAGCAAAGCTGAGCCTCGGAAGAAGAGAGGGTGGGGGAAGGTGTTTATAAAATGTGGTTATACTTCTCACTGTTCTGCTCTGTTTGATTGTTAAATCAAGTGGTGGTGGTGATGGTGTTTGAATTAAATTGATGTTGTTTTTCTTCCCCTAATGAGTCTGTCTTTTGCCCATGACCATAATGGGTGACTAATCCCCCCCTGTCCTTGTCTGGGTCCCAGAGACTTTTGTTTTATTTTCTCCTCCCCATTCTTAAGGGGGGACGAGTGAGCGAGCAGCTGCATAGTGCTCAGTTGCCCTCTGGGCTCAAACCATGACAGACTACCTACCTGTGACAAAAGTCACACATTTGTTAAAAGGTCAAACACAACAAAACAAAGCCTCAAGAGCAGTGGTATGAACCCAAGCAATTACATCTAAGTGAGATTATCAGAGAGGAAGAAAGCAGACACCTGGGCAAAGATAAACTCTGGGCACTCAGCAGAGGAGAGGCACGTTATTGTTGATGATGCAAGATCAATTTGACCAGTTTTATCAGAGCTTTCTTGAGGTCCTTGTTCCTCATGCTGTAGATGAGGGGGTTCACTGCTGGAGACACCACCGAGTACAGAAATTATACCACCAGGTCCAGGGCTACGGAGGAGATGGAGGGGGGCTTCAAGTACACAAAAAATAAGGTGCTGATAAACAAGGAGACCACAGCCAGGTGAGGGAGGCACGTGGAAAAGGCTTTGTGCTGTGCCTACTCAGAGGGGATCCTCAGCACGACCCTGAAGGTCTGCACATAGGACATCACAATGAAAAGAAAACACACAAAGTCTAATCATGCACTGGCCACAATAAGCCCAAATTCCCTGAGGTTGAGTCTGAGGAGGAGAGTTTGAGGATCTGGGGGATTTCACAGAAGAACTGGTCCACACCATTGCCCTTGCAGAGTGGTACTGAAAATGTATTGGCCATGTGCGACACAGCATGGAGGAAACCACAGGCCCAGGCAGCTGCTGCCATGTGGACACAAGCTCTGCTGCCCAGGAGGGTCCCATAGTGCAGGGGTTTGCAGATGGCAACATAGCGGTCATAGGCCATGAGAGTGAGAAGGGTACACTCTGCTCCAAGCAAAAAGACAAGCAGAAGACCTGAGCAGCACATCCTGAGTAAGAGAGGTCCCTGGTGTCCCAGAGGGAATTGTCCATGGCTTTGGGGAGAGTGGTGGAGATGGATCCCAGGTCGAGGAGGGAGAGGTTGAGGAGGAAGAAGTACATGGGGGTGTGCAGGTGGTGGTCACAGGCGATGGTGGTGATGATGAGGCCGTTGCCCAGGAGGGCAGCCAGGGAGATGCCCAGGGAGATGCCAAGGAAGAGCCAGAAGTGCAAGAGCTTCAGCTTCCACGTGTCTACAAATGCCAGGAGGAAGAACTCACTGATGGAGCTGCCATTGGACATTACTTCCCTAAGGATCCAGGGCCTGTGCCAGGAGAGCACAATGACTTCTCTGTGCAAAATCAAAGACATATCTCATAGAGTGCCCCACCAGCATCACCAACACGCGCACTATGCTGTGCTATGGGCTCCTGAGGTGTCCATCTTGCTCTAGTCTAGGGGGTACCTGTGAGCAGCGGGGATGCAGTAACTGTGTGTGATGATAGTCAGAATTTCTCAGATGAAATCCCCATTAACATCGAAGGGATTGTCAGCAGGTGCATGCTCAGTCATAAAGGACGTTGGTTGTAGAAAGGATTTCCAGACTTTTTTGTTGTTTATTTGCACAGCCCTTCCTTGCCCACCCCCATCTCTCCTGGGGAGTGTTATCTGAAGTCAGAAATCCTCAGCATTTCTGCTATACTCAGAGTAAAGAGCCATGAGTCCTAAGAGGCTAAAAGCTCTTCGTGCTGGTGAGGTGAGCTGGTTTTCCTGTTGGTCTTGTTGCCAGCTGCCCTGCACTTGCTCCTTCTTGAGATGGTGGGGGATTGTACTCCTGTGTTACCCTGAGAAGAAACCAGGCTCTGCTGAGAGCAGAGGACACACCACAGATCACCCAGTGTCCAGGTGCCTGAGCAAGGTCTCAGCACCCCACTCCTAGCCAAGGACACAGAGTTCATTTCATCAGCCCAGCAGCATTTCCCTGCCCATAGCATCTCTGCAGTTCTCTCAGATAACACGCAGGTGCTGTTGAAGAGATTTGTGTCCTGGAGGGCAGCTCGCAGCTTGGAAGGACACTCCAAGGAGTTAACCGAGATTCGTCCTGATGGTATCACATGAAGAGAGAGCCAGCTCATTCCCCACCCCCACTGACTGCATGGCCCAGGGTATCACAGGTCAGAGCACAGCTGGGACACCTCATTCCCATGGACATGGCTGCAGGGGAGGACCCATCAGTGCCTGACTCTGCTGATAAAACTTCCATCTCAAAAGAGCCTGACAGCATGAACAAGAGCAGCACAGGTGAGTGGAGAGACAAGAAGAAATTGGTCCAGCCGAGAAAGGCCAGCAGAGAGACAGCCAGGCATGGGGGAGAAGACATCCCCTTCCCAGCTCTGCATGTCACCATCAGATAGCAACGTCGAAGGGCACTGCCCTCGCCCCTCTACTGGGCAGAGGGAAATGATCAGGTGGCAGGAGTGATGCACGTCACCTCCTCTGAGCCTCAGGTGGACAAGGAGCCTACTCATGCCCTGGAACCCATGGTTGTGAGTTCTAGGATGTGCATCTCAACTGGGTGGGAGAAGAGGCATAAAGAGGGGTTGCTCGGGGGAAGGGGTCTACACTGCAGGGGATGATGGGAGGTGCCATATGTCCCCTGAAAGGAGATTTCTGGTAAATGTTTCCTTCAGTCCGTGCCCTTGTCTCTGCTGCCTGCAGCTGCCCCTGCCAGGACCTGCTTCTCTGTCCCCATGTCTGTTCACTGTCCAGGCTCACTGATGCCTTGCCAGCTGCTGTGTGCTCAGCTCTGCTCTGCAGACACCTCCAGGGACAGGGCACTGCCCAGGGGCACGTCTATGTTTCAAAGCTCAGATTGGCAAATCACACAAGCCCTGATGAGGCTGGAAAGGTGATGCTGTAAGCCATGGGGGATTGATCTGATATTTCCACACTCATTTATCACTTGCAGAAACAGACTGGGAGTCTCAGTGCCTTTTCTGAACTAGTGTGAGTAATTCCCAATTCTCACTCCCCACACAGCAAATCTAGAGTAGAAAATGGAAAGTACATGCTCCTTCCCATCCAAGTAAACCCTCCCTTTTTTCTCCATTAGGCAAATTTCCCTCCAAGCATGGCTAGCCTGTAAGCCAGAGCTGTGAGCAGCCCTGAACCATGCAGCACCCTCTCGACAGCACAAAGACCCTGACCTGCCAGGGGTCTCCCCTTCCCCCCATGGCTTCTCCCCACATTGCCGTGGGGAGCTCCCCGGGCAGGCTGAGTGCTGACCCTGGCAGGCGGCAGAGTCCCTGCCCCAGCACACAGCCCCTGGGGTGCAGGGACCCTGCTCTGAAGGACAGCCCTGGGCACCCGTGGTTGCACCCCCAGCTGCACACCCCTGTGGCCATCCCCAAGAGAAGGCAGCTGCCATGGCCTGTCCCTCTGACAGTGCAGAAGGGAAGCCCTGCTCTGGAGCACGTCCTCCTCCTCTAGACAGCAGTGAGATTCCTGGGTGCTGTGCTGGCTTGACCAGATCCCTCCACAAACTGCAGGTGCATTGCCCTGCACCCAGACACTGACTGTGTCAAGGGCCCTGACGATTTCTCCTCCTTTGAGCCATCAGTATTCTCCTACTCCCAACTACCTTTAAGCTCTCTCTGCCTCACTCCTCTCATGTGCCTGCAGACAGTGCCCTCAGCCCTGCTGCGCTTTGCAGAGGAGCTGCTCCTGGTCAGAGCTGTCTCTGCAGCGCTGCCCACTTGCCGTCAGCTCCCTCCATCCCAGGAGCCTGGCCCAGCTCCACAGCACAGGACTAGCCCAAGGCATTTTAATGAACCCTCGGGTGGGTTTGGTGCCAATTCCATGAACCTCAGACATGGTGAAGAAGCTGAAGAAACCTCTCAATATTCAAAGTTAGATTCAAACTACAAAGTTTCTTGTGATTTTAATGGGTCCCACTGGGGGACACTGTTGACAAAGCCTCCCAAGGCTCTAGTTAGAGCAGGAATATGGAGGCAGTGATGACAGGTAGGGAAAAGCAAAGGAAATGTGGCTCTGATGCTGAGGAAACCTGGATGTGTCTCGTGAAGCCCAAGGACCAAGCCCTGACCCCATTAACCAAAGGGCCAAGCCCTGACCCCCAGCCCCTGCGGAGGGAGATCCTGTCCCTCACACATTCCTCAGGGCTCTTCCTGGGGCAGTGGGCGATGGAGATGTGCATCTCCCAGGCTCCACAACAGGGAAAAGGGGGCAATGAGGCCCCAATGCCGCAAGGGACTGTGCCTTCTCAGAGGCATCAGTGACAGAAACAACAGCCATAGCCAAGGTCAGGAAGAGGGTGACATGGTTGGGGGCTTTTTGCTTTTCCACAACCCTGTGTCACCTCCACCACAGGATAAAATAGGAATCTTATTGCATCACCTGCACCTCTTTCCCTGCAGGCTGTAGTCACCCACCCAGCTGTCCCACCTTGCTCTCACCTGAGCATCTTCCTTCCTTTCCTGATATCTCACCGTCCACCTTGGCTATCCCAATATCTGCTGAAGGGGGAACAGAACAAGGTGCAAGCCACACAGGCTGCTTTTGGAGCTTATTGACTTGTCCTGAGAAGGGTGACTGTGGAGGCAGTGAGGTGAGGTGCCCTTTGGGACTTCATACTTACAAACAAGGAAGAGGTGTTCAGGGATGTAACAGTCAGAGGTGAGAAGGTAGAGCTGTGGCCCCTGAAAGAAGGGAACAAGGCTTCCTGAGAGCAGGCTTTGGCCTGTGGAGGGACTTGATTGGAAGAAGTCATTGGGATACCACCCTGCAGAGAAGAGGGGTGCAGAGAGCTGTTTGGTGGCCACGGATCTCTTCCAGCTCCAGAACAGTCCACCCTTACATGCGGGAAGTCATAGAAAGGTGGTAGGAAACTGGCACGGAGGAGAAGGGAGCTCCTGACTAAAATGAAGCATGAAGAGGTGTCACAGAGAAGGTGGAAGCTGGCTGCCTTCCAGCCTCAATGGTTCTGTGACTCTGTGCTGAAGAGAGCCATGTGTGTGGGTGTGTGTGTCTGTGTGTGTGTGTCTGTGTGTGTGTCTGTGTGCTTGCCTGTGCCTGGGTGAAAAAGGGGACAAGGGATCCCAGGGCCAGGTTCTAGGTAGACAGAAGGCCTAAGACCATCTCTTGAGGCATCCATTTTGCCTGTCTATATAGAAATATATCTGGCAGTAACATGTTATCGGAGAGCAACAGCACACCCTTGTTTCTCTTTCTCCACTGACTGTGGGTTTGGTTGGCCTAGAAACCTGTCCTTGCACCACAGGTCTTCGATAAAAGGGGCGGGGGGGGAAGCTGGGTCAGTGCAGGGCCAGGTCTGGTTCTGACAGGGGTCATGGAGCAGCTGCCAGGAGGTGACACCACGGACTGTTCACAAAGGATAAATTTATGTATATTGACTTTATTTGACGTTGATTTTAGGAAGGTGAAGCTGGCCTGGAGCCAATGGTTGCAAGGAAAGTCAAGAGCAAGAGGACAAGCTTCAGTCACTCGTTAGAGCCCAAAGCTGAACAAGGGAAATGCAGGGCTGCTGCTGAATGGGGAGGGTGATTTCATAACAGCAGACACAGGTCGAGCTGGGGGACTCAATGCCATCTTTGCCTGAATCTTTATTGAAAAGGTCTCCAGGCCTCAGTGCTCAGGGAAGGGGCCAAATGAGCAGGAGAGCACGTACTGGCAGGAACCTCAGGGAATGCAGCAAGGACAAGTGCCAGCGTCTGACCCTGCAGGACATCCCCCAGCAATGGCACAGGCTGGGGGCTGCTTGGCTGGGAGAAGCCCCATGGGAAAGGTCTTGGTGGGTTGGGCAGGAGGCAGCCGTGTGCCCTGGCAGCAAGGGAGGCCAGCTGCCCCCAGGGCTTGATGGCCAGGAGTGCGGCCAGGAGATCAAGGGAGGGCATTGTCCAGGTTACTGCATCTGGATTTCAGATCCCCAGTACAGGAATGATGTTGGCAAGCTAGAGGGCGGTTGGTGTATGGCCCCCAAGACAGGCCGGGACTGGAACACTTTTCCTGTGAGGAGAGGCTGAGGGAGCTGGGCTTGTTCAGCCTGGAGAAGGGAGGGCTGTGGGGGATCTCACTGCATCAAATTTTGATGATTATTCATTTTCGTTCTGATTTCATGCTGAAGTGTTTTGTCAAATCCTGACTGTTCTCCCCAGTTGTCCATCACCCACTCTCATGTTTTGATGGCTCTTGTCACAGACAGCCTGGTAAAAAGTTCTTGGTTATTTTCTCTTTCCTTTTTTTCCCCTTTGAGAAGTCTCATGAACTTTTTGCCGCTGTCCTGACTCTCCTCCCCTGTCCTCCCTGGCAGCAGTGTGGCAGTTAGAGCTGCCCCCGCCCCCCCGCCCCCGGGAGGAGATGTGCTCTGCTGGCTGTTAAAGAGTTGGCAGCGCTGTGCTCTGTGCTCATCTCCAAAGCTTCTCTGATCCCCCTGGGCAGTGGATTGTAGTGTTCTGCCATTCCAAGTACAGTAACATCTGTACAGATACAGAACCTCTAGTTCATGGATTGGGTTCGTGAAGCCCTGATTCTTTTAATCTCCTTTGGAAGCTCTATTGCCCCACATTTTCTCTCTCTCCTCTTCTCTGTCACACTGTTTCACAGCTGGCCTTCTTCCCCAGGATTTGCCTCGTCCCCTGGTCAGACTCGAGCTGTTCAGTTCCTGCAGGACAAGCAGCTGTTGGGGGATCTGAGCTGCTCAGAGACAGCAGGGCCTGATCTCTAAAGGAAGCAGATTTTGTGGTCTAACTTTCATCTTCCTGAAGCTGCTTTTGTCACCCTTTTCAGAAAACCAATGAGGGCTGAATCAGAGCTGGCCGTTTGCTGAAGGTACAAAAGAATAGGGGGTCCTGTGGACAACCTTGATGCTGTTTCTTTGATAACTTGTTGGAGGTATTTTATTGTGGGTTTTGTGTAAGGTGCTATAAAGCAATCCCATGCAGCTGGAAGCCAGAGGCAAGACTATTTATTTCAGGGCTTTGAAGATCTCTACTCCTGGGACAGCTGTCTCGCTGCTGCAGTGGTTGGGGTTTATTTTGCTTTGGAAAAACTGAACAAAAATTTTCCTTCCATATCCTTTTCCCTGTGGTGGGAGAATTCCTGGAATTGTCCAAATAGAGTTAAGGGGTGTCTTCATCTTTTTTCCCTGGACTGGGCTGAGTGCAGCTCCCAGAAGGCTGGGGTTTGGAAGGCTGGGAGCGCTGACCCGACCAGTCTGAGAGGATCCTGACAGCAGGGCGGGGCTGCAGATGTGGCTGCAGGTACTGCGGGGAGATGCTGGGTGTCTGGGTGGGCTGACCTGGCTGATTTAGTGGTTTTGAAGGCGCTGTACTCTCTGCACCAGCTACTAATAAGGTGTTTTCTGTCGGCAGGGCTGGTGGCCCATCAGTCTGTGTTCTCAGAGATGAGCCCACAGGAGTCCCTCGCTGGGGCTTGGCTGCAGAGAGCTCTGTGGTATCTTGACAGTGTTTGACTTTTCCCAGACAATGCTTAAACCTGCCGGTTGACGCCGTTTAACACTCTCCTCTGTAAGAGCCTTCCAGTGGGGATGCCTATCAACTCTGGCTTTCCCTTCAAAGAACTGTTACCAAAAGCTGCTGTATCTTTGTCACTTGCCAAATGCCACCAATGAATCTCTATTTTTGGTTTTTTTGGGCTTTTACATGTTGCCTTTAATTAGGATGTGTGCTCTTCTGTCCAGGGGCTGGTGGGCAGCCCTCTGGTGACCAAACCCCAGAGAAAACAAGGGGGTTTACTGTATTACCTCTTGTACTTGAAGGAATAAATCTTTAGCCCAGGTGTCTTTGGACGTGCCTTTAGGGAGGGGGATACCAGGCCTCCAAATCCAGCAGTTCATGTCAGCTTATTCTTTGTCCTGTTTCTGGTTTGCTTCTGGCCTTTAATTTGCAGCAACAGATTGGGTCTGTGTGATGCACAGAGGTTCAGGGCAGGGTCACCTATTCCTCCAGGACAGCATCTGCTGATTCAGCTCAGTATTTTAAGCAAGATGGAGCCGAATGAATCCTCCTTGTAGCAAGAGCTGGTAGCCAGGATGGATGAGCAGTTCATTCACAGTTACTGAAGCACTGAAGGAAATTCGATTTGTACGTTTAAAATTGCTTTCTTAACCAGTGTTTAGCATCTTGGGCTCTCAAGGGTTAAAATACCTCTGGCAACTTGAATCACTCTATGGGGATTTAAAAGTGCTCTAGATTAAG
This sequence comes from Strix aluco, assembly GCF_031877795.1. Classification (NCBI taxonomy): domain Eukaryota; kingdom Metazoa; phylum Chordata; class Aves; order Strigiformes; family Strigidae; genus Strix; species Strix aluco. Next base: position 1,168,092 of record NW_027436667.1, read on the forward strand.
CAGGTAAATGAGTTAAACTGCATTTAGCTGATGCCCTGGCTGTGAATAATCCAGCCAACCCTGTGTTGAAGACATCTGGGGCTCATCTGCTGTTCGTAGTGGAGGTTTCAGACCCTTTCTCAAAGATGTCACCGGTCTGTAAGTTACAGCTTTACTGACCAGAAAGTAGGAGGCACTTTGGGAGTGGTCCCTTGTGATGGAGACTGGAGACCTCTGCTCTTCTGTCCTGGACGTCAGGCAGTGGCTTTCACAGTGGTCCCATCTCTCAGCTCAGCTCTACTTTCTGTCCTTAGGATACAGCTTTGATTTGCCGGGGCTGAGTGAATTGGGACATCCCCTACTGCAGATCTGCACGAGACATACCCCTCTAGCAAGCCATATTCTAGCAAGGTACAGGAAAACCTTACAAATACAGAAAGCTAAACCTCCCCCTAATTACTCGATGGGAATGCAGCAGGCAGAGCTTTTTGTCTAGTTGCATCTGTGCTGCTGTTAGCTTCAGGAACCCAGTGCTTCCAGCCCTGCATCTTTCTCCCCATTCTCCCCCATGCCCTGGGCAGATCTCTGTTTCAGGGTTGTCCCTGCTGTTTTCTGAGCTGTGCCCTCTAGGTGTGGTTATCGGGTGTTAGGACAGACTTTGGGTTTTGTGCTGTGTCGTTGTAGTGGATGTGTAAGTCAGATGTGGACAAGTCCCAAGTGCAGATGTGTGGTGACAAGTGCCCATTATTTGGCCCTGACTCCAGGAAGAACTGAACACCTTCAGCCTTCTCAGTCTGGGTGGCAATGAGTGATGGAAAGCAGTTGCATACATTCAAGGGATCAGTGAAGGAAGGATCCTTTGCTCTGCTCCCTCAACTTAAATGCTCTGGTTTTCCCTGATTTTTGCAGTGACTGCTTGTTGTGTTTAATCTGCTGTGCTGTTATAAGCAGTCTCCCTGCGAGTGAGAAACTTGTGAGTAGTTCAGCTGAGATTTCCAGGTTCCTGATCAGAGGAAAGGCTGTCCCAGCTAAACTGGAGTTGGGTTCCTGATTGCATCCTGATAGAAAAGATTATTCATCCAGTGGAAAAAAAACCCACCAAACCAGAGCTGCTGTTTTATCGAGTGTTTGGCCTATCTTAGCTGAGCAAATCTTGGCGCTCAGTACGAGTTTGTGGTGGTTTGACCTTGGCTAGGAGTTGCTGATTTTCACAGGGATAGGCAAGGCACCCTTCTATCAGGTGTTGTGTCAATTTTGTGGGGTTGCTTGCCTGTTCAGGGGTAAGATCCCAGGCTACAGGAGGTGATAACCGTCCTAGGAATCTGCCCAAATCCTTCCACTCCCCCTGCCACCCAGGGACAGGCTGCCTCAGGGCACATTTTGGTATTCTCTCACCCAAAATTTGCCTTCTCTTACACCAAAAACCTACTGAACTCCACACAGCCCGCAATAGGCAAATAGCATTAATGAACAGTATCAAAGAGCTAACATAAGGATTAATAAGTACTTCGGGAGCCTGCAGAATAAAACTACTCATGATGTTCCCAATTTCTTCCAGCATGTTCCCGAGCTTAGCAAAATAAAGATAAGCTGAGCAATAAACAAACCCGTGACCAGCACAAGAGCTTGTTGCTTAATAACTGTTATAGCACAATTAATATAAAACTGCTGTTGTCGAGCCCCACGTTGGGTACCAAAAAAGACTGGTGGTTTGACCTTGGCTAAATGCCAGGTACCCACCAAGTCACTCTATCACTTTCCCCCCCCCCCCCCCCCCCCCCTTCCCCTTTTTTTCTCAACAGGGCAAAGAGGGGAAAGAAAATAAGATAGGAAAAAAACCCCAACCCTTGTGGTTAAAACAAAAGCAGTTTCAATATAAGCAAAGTGAAACAAAGGTCCGCGCATGGAAGCAAAAAAAAGGAAAATAGATTTATTCTCTACTTCTCATGAAGAGGCGATGTCGGGCCTTCTCAGGAAGCAGGGCTCCAATACGCGTAGTGGTTGCCTCGGAGGACCAAGGGTGACCCCACCCCCTTCCTCCTTTTTTCCAGCTTTATACTTGAGTAGACGTCATATGGTCTGGAATATCCCTTTGGTCAGTTTGGGTCAGCTGTCCTGGTTGTGTCCCCTCCCAAGATCTTGCCCACCCCGTCCCACTGGGAGGGGGGGGGGGAATGTTGGAAAGAGCCTTGATGCTGTGTAAGCACTACACAGCAGTAGCCACAACACCAGTGTGCTATCAACATCCTGCCAGCTCCCCAACATAAAACACAGCACCATGAGGGCTGCTAGAGGGGAAAACCAATTCCAGCTCAGCCAGACCCAGTACAGAGTTACAGCTCTGTTTTTCTGAGCCCATGAGCTGGGCTCATTTACAGCTGGCCTGACTCTCAGGAATGCTACCTGCTTTCTGACTTTTCCTGCCTTGTGGAGTTTGGGGGCTTCGGGAACCCTTTTCCTCCTTTCCATCAGCCTATTTACCACATGCTCTACTATCAGGTTGTTTGGGACTCTGGCCTCTCTTCAGCATTTTCTGGCTGAAACACTTTGGTTTGTACAAACAATTGTCCATCTCTGACTTGCTCTGTCTGTACTCAGCTGACAGACCAGGAAGTGGAACAGGCATCGGTGCTTCCCAGTTAACCCCCTCCTACCACTGCAGGGAGCTCCGGGTGGCGTTGGGGGACCAGACCTTACCATTCCTATAACGTAGGTGACCCTGACTGAGACTGGGACGTGCTCTTTCTGTGTTACTACTCCAACCATCACCTTTAGTTTTTCCAGGAAAGGGAAGCACAAAGAGATGTAGCACCAAAAAAATGAAACTCTTTCTCCTGACTTTGTGACGAGAGCCAGTTCAGCCAGGATCACTGACATGCTGACCTCTCCTCTTCTGGCTGGCACAAGTCTGGCAGCCTGTGTCTCCAAGGACTTCTTACTGAAAAGGCCCCGGGGCAGACGTTAGCACTTTAGAGTACCTTATCTGCTTGGAGCAGACACAAGTCTCCACCCATTGGTTGCAGTCACCCCTATTTAAAGGGGGTTTCACCTTGTAGTAGCAGCAGGGCTGAATGAAGTACCCTTTCAAAGATTACTGCAGCTGTGGGGCTTTAGGGTGTGCTAGACATGCTCACTGCCCATGTGCAGTGTTGCCACAGGGATGACCCGCGTACCGCCATCACCTGCCTCCCCACCTCAAGGAGCACAGAGCTGCCAGTCTGGATGGTGGTGAAGCTTTGTTGAACCCATGTGCTGGGTGCAACCAGCTTTTTCAGAGCAAGGTGCAAAGGCTTGTCGTGGGAGGATGTTGGGTAACCCAGCCCATACGGTGTCTCCTGCTGCTAGTTAAAGAGCTAGCAGTTCCTTAAAGCAGTGGCACTTAACTATTCTTTTACGAGCTCCATGTTCTTAGTTTTGAGAGCCCTGGTGGTTCTTCCACCTTAAGGCTCAGCTTGTTTGACATGTTGTAACCGGGGACTTCTTGGTGCTGGTGGACTGCAAGAGACCAGGAAGAAGAGGTAGGTATCTTACTAGATGTGCAGGGCCAAAGGTAAAGGCTGCTGAAAAAGGCTGCTTTTATTCCCATGGGGTTGTTGGTCCCTTGCACATCTTCTGGCACTCGTATGCACAAGGCAGATGACCTCAGTGCCTTTCTGCTGTACACTGCCTTTCGTCTGTGGTGTGAAGCAGCTGGCATTTTGGTCTCAGACAATAGTTCAGCAGATGGCTGCTTACAAACAAAAACCACCCAAACCAGGAGACTTTCTCTTCTTTTCCAGGAGCCAAGGACTTTGAAGGCACGTGCTGAGGTTAACGGCCAGAACAAAGGCTGCAGGGTGACAACACACAGTATCTCTTGGGGCCTGTGCTGTAGTTGAGGACAAACGTTTGGTGACTTTAAACACAGCTAAAGGCTTATTGTGATCCAGAGAGGTGGGGAATCTCCGTCCTGGGAGATATTTCACACTGCTGGATGCATCCCTGCACAATCTGTTTTAACTGTGAAATTGTCCATTTTGTGCAGAGGGGTTGGACCAGAGACGTCCAAAGTCTCTTCCTCCTAATTTTTTCCATGTTTCTGTGCCTGATCCTGCTGATGACTTATGCAGTTTGCTTTATGAGCAGTGAAAGGAAGAGAAAAAAGCATTATAAAACATGGAGAAAACCCAGATGTATCTTTGATGAGATATCATTTGTAAAAGGAGTTCCCAGTGCTGGTGAGACCAGCCAGGGGGGAAAAAAAAAAATTTCCCCACAGGTTTGGAAGCCTCTGTCTTCTAGTCATCTGAAAATTAAACAGAAGCCATATTTCTGAGTTCAGCCCAGCGAGGTATTGTGAACCTGACTGGGAGAAATTAGCATCCAGTTCCTGATTAAAAAGGTGGGAGTAGCAGCCAGGGAGGGTTAAAAGAAGGTATGTGCCTTGAGGCTGTGCTAAAGAGAAACTGCAGATATTTGTTTCTCAGTCAGAAGTTCAGCTGATGGATGCCTCTAGAAGGTCCTAGTGCCTGGGCATGATTTTACTTACCCTGCTCTGTTTTTCTTTAGAGATGGAGGATGCTGAGGGCTGAAGGCACCAGCTGGATGCTCAGTGCCCTTCCATTCCCCTCTTCAAGGTTTTTAGGTGGGTGGCCAAGTCAGAAGGCAGGCAGCTGTAACCTGGCTGCAGATGTGCCAGGCATCGAAACCCACAGCAAATGGGGAGCGTGTCACCTTGTGTCTTCTGTGGGACAGGACCCTGCTTGTAGGCAGTAGCTGGAGAAAAGCTGATGCATATTAGACTTACACCTTAATTCTCCTGTGCAGTATCATCTGCATCTCAGTTCTATCCACCAAGCTGAGATGCTTTTTCCCTGCCTTTCAGGACTGCTGCAGGCACATAGTTTAAAGAACATTGATCTAGCCAGCATGCTGTAAGGGTATGGAGAAGGTAAGGTTTGTCAGTAAAACTTTTTGTTCCCATCAAGTTTGTCTGGTGAAAGATACCATTTTCTACTAAGAAAGTTTATTCTGGATGTTGTGAAAAACACTAGGCTGCTCAGAGAGGCTGATTACAGAGAGGATAGTGAAGCCCCTCCGTAGCATTCACAGCACCGTGTTGAATGTGAGTTGTTTGCTTGCCCTCATGACTTTGCCTTTTCCCAAATCTGTATTGCTGGACTGGCCTGGCAGGTAGGAAAGTTGAGTCCCTGTGAGATCCGACACCTTGCCTGGTCCCTGGCAGAGCTGTAATTAGATGAGTGCAAATCTGTGACTTCAGTGTCACCCTTGGTCCATCTTAGGTGCTCCCTCTGGCTGAGGGGGAATGTGGTTTTTTCTATCTATAGGAAAGAGGAAAAAGTTTTGGTTGGTTCAGGAAATGGGGAAGTGGGTTTTTTTTGTGGCCTGGTTGCCCTGGGAGTCTCTGTGCGGTTTTGTAAGGGAACGTGTCAGGGCTGTCTCTGTGGTGGAGCCCACCGGGGGGTGCTCTGGGGATAGGAATGAAACAAACACCTTGAAAGGAAGGGTGGTGGATATATGTACCTCCTCACTGTTTGCAGGGACAGGATGGTCCCGGATGTGGCACAGTCCTCCTGTGTTGTCTTTCCTGATTGCAGATGAATTTCTTCCTGACAAAAGATCTCTTATTTACCAAGATTTCATCTGCTCCTGCTCTTTATTGCCCACCTGAAATCCTCCTTGTCTCCTGCGGGCCTTGTTGTTGTCCTTCCAGGAGCAGCCATTTGTGCCTCTGCCGCAGTGGGGAGAGGGATGGAGTCGGATGGGGTCAGTGGTTGGCAGCTGACAGCTGCTTTTTGTTACACTTGCTCCCCCTCTTCCCTTTTAATGAGATCAGGTGCCAAAGTCCACTAGGAAGACTTTTCAGTGTGAAAGTCACAACTGGGGTACTCAGGTCCTTGTTGTCATCCTTGGCAGAGAGAGGTTGCTCAAATCAAACCTGCACCCTCTTGAGCTGCTCCTATAACAGACCTGGTAATGGGAAACAAAAGCTCTGCTGTGAGGCTGACAGCTCCGGGTTGAATGGGTCTGTCCTGCAACGGTGAGCCTTGAAACTCAGAGATGTTTTTGCTGAAGGTCACTGAGAGGCAAATCTGGCTGTTTCTGGACCTGCTGGGGTGCCTATCTTTTAATTTTTTGTCCCCATTTTTGGTTTAGGGTTGGGGGTTTTTTTGGTTTTGTTTTTTTGGGGTTTTTTTGTTGTTGTTGTTGTTGTTTTTGTGTTTTTGGTTTTTTTTTTGTTTGTTTTTTTAATGTGGTTACTGTCTTGTCTTCTAAAATCCCAGCTGGCTTGGCAGATTCATTCTTTCAGGCCTTTGGTGCTCCCTGCACAGACCGATCAGCACTTCTGATCAACTGCTCTGATTTCACAAGTGGCTCCACTCCTGCTTTGTGTTTTGAAGGGTTTTCCCCTCTGCTTTTGAGGCCATATGCCTATTACAAAGCTGTTTTTTCATGAGTGGGAAGGTTTCTCTCAAGGCAAATCTGTAGGAGATGTTTGGGGCTGGTTTTGGTGCTGGCTCTTTGATTCATGGTAGTTATTGGGATGTGTGAAGGATGGGAAGAGGTTCAAAGGAAGAACCTGAGGAGCTCGTTTAACAGTTCAGCTTGGAAAATTAAAATCTGCCCCTCTGCTCCCACTGCCAAAATGTGATGTGCTGGGAGTCACATTCCACTTTGCCTTTTTTCTTGATGCCTGCTCACATTGTAAATTCCTCACCCAGCAGAGCTGGTGCCTTCAGGCTGCCCCAGCACCTCTTGGCACAGCCCGTGTGCTGCAGGGAGCTGCACCCGCCGGCCTGGCAGTGGCAAGGAGACCAGCTTGTCCCTTCAGTGCTTCACAAGGCATAAAGAAAGCAAGCTGCTCCTTCCCCAGCACTGCTTCTGAACATGCTGTGGTGCTTTGTAGCTGCTGTGACTGTGCCTGGGGCTCCTGTGGGCTGAGGCTGAAATGCATGTCACGGGCTGGGTTTGTCCCTTCCCTGTGTCCCTCTTACAGCTGTTTGTTTTTAATCTTCATCTCCTTTGCTTCAAATCACAGAACCAGATGTTGGTGTTTGCAAGTGCCCTGCAGGAGAGGTACTGGACCTGCTGGGGCTTTGGATGACCGATTTGCTGTGAAGCCAGGAGCCAAGGATTGGGTCAGAGAGCGGTGGCTGCAATCTTCTCCATCCCACAGGGCACCCTGAACCGTGTGTGTCAGCTTGCAAATTCTGTACACCCATACTGATTTTAATTTCAGGTCCATGGCTGTTCCAAGCTGGCAGCTTGGCAGGGCTGCCTGGTGTCTATAACCATCGAGAGCCATGGTTATGGTGAAGAAGCTACAAGACAGGCTGTCTGTGGCCTCCCTCTGCTCAGCTGCCAGCAGTCTGGCTGGTAGCGCCCACCCGCAGTGACATCTCCCCATGGGCTGTCTGGGGATGCCGTGTATTCTGATCCCTCAAAGTCCCTGTTAGCTAGAAAAAGTAATAATCTGCGGTGTTCACCTTCCCTGCTATCAGAAATTAAGCAGCTTTGGCAGAACACGTGTGTGTTTGCAAAATGCCGGAGACCCCTGCGGGTTTTGCGTGCAAAAGCCGAGAGAATCCAGTGCAGCTGCTTTTTGCAGGGAGCAGCAGAGCCCTTCTGCTTGATCCGCAGGGTCTCTGCAGCTCCCCTTTTGCGGGGCTGTGTCAGCTCTTCCCTGCTGCCAGGGAGGGTTTTGCCTGGGTGTTTCAGGCCCTGGCCAAGGGGCTTTGCCTCCCTCTGGGCTGGGAGAAGGTTTTGCAGGGGTTACCCAGGCTCTGCCTCTAGCGATGGGCACTGCAGCGAGGCTGAGGAGCCTGTCTGAGGCAGGGACAGAGCTGGGGCTCTGCAGGTGCTGGGCTGCTCCGCCCTGGGTGGCTGAAGTTAGCACCTGCACACTGTCCTGGGGTGCTCTTACCACGTGGTGACCTCTTCAGTGCTGTGATTTGGATTTTCCACAGGGATAAACCGTGTTGCTGTGTGTGCTGGTGTAGTTGCCCTCCTGGATATGTCCAGCCCGGGGTCTGGCAACAGCCGGTGGAGATTTGTCTGGAGTTGAAATAAGGGAGTTGCATGTAGGACTTGGGATGTGGGAAGAGGAGCCAAGAAGAAGACGGCTTTGGAGTCAAGGCATGTGCATAAAAAAATTCCAGCATGTTTCTCCCTGTCCAGTATGTTTGAGCTGCCCTATCCCAGGCTTCTCCTGTACTGTGAACTCTGCTTTACTTTGGAGTGAACCTGTCCAGGAGAAAAAACAAACCTGCCTAAACTTTGTGCAACATCTAGAAGATCTTGATGGGTCTTAATCTAGATGAGAAAATAGAGTGATATAGTGAAAATAGAGTGAAAATAGGCCCTGCTGACCTGACCTCAGAGCCCTGTGTTTCCCTCTGTCAGTTAATGCCCGGCTCATCTCTGGAGCAGCACGGGGAACACAAGGGGAAATGAACTGGCCCACAGTTAGCGTGTAACTCCCAGGTCCAAGTACGGAGGGAGGAGGATGAGCCGTGGTCGTGCTCATGCTGAAGGCACCAGAGGGTGATGTGCTGCGTACCAGGGGTGACTTTTTATTGCATGCGTTTGTGTTCTGTTGCTCAGCCCTTGGAAGACACTGTACGCTGAGAATCAGGCATTCCCCTACGGCCCTTTCCTGTGGCTCAGGATAAGCCTTGCTCAAAGGCTGCCATTACCCAGGGACACAGCACACACGTGCCTGGGTGAGGTGCATTAATGACCTTCTCAGGTCGAGTTATTGAGGCATGTCTGGTTATTCAGGCAGAATGTTTTTGTTTGAGAGGAAGTGTGGGGAAGATGAATACATGACATGTTCTTTTCAGATAATTTATTTCACATTTTCAGTCCCGTGGCATTTGCCCAAGGCTCAGGGTTGGAAGTGTCCTGGACAGTTCTTAATGAAATACCAGTGATGCTCATTACGAAGCAGGAATTAATCTCCAGATATCTGATTTGGAAGTGCTCTTGTTTGCCATCTTATGCAAATTCAGGTTTCCACTGTGCTCTTGTCAGCCAGCCAACCAGTCCTGTTCTCCTGCTTGCAGAAGCATCTCTGGCCTTGGAATGAACATGAGGGATTTGAGCAAAGCTCAGCAAGGCCTAACCCCCTATTAGCCCCGTGCCAGCCCCTGCACAAGGACACTGGGCAGAGGCACTGGGGTGCAGTGCAACTGCCTGAGCGGAGCCCAGGTGGCTGGAGCTGCTGAGTGAGGGCATGGGGGTAGCCGGGGTTCAGTCAGGAGTTAGTGCTATGCCTGTCAGGCGGCGCTTTGCAGGATTAATTTATGACAGGGCGTCCACAAGAAGGACAGTGGTCGTTGTGCTGGTTTGTGGATTGGTGTGGGCCTGTGCCAGAGCCCTGGCGTGGGTGGGCTGGGAGGTTTGAGGTGGCAGCAAAGCAGCTGAGGTGGTCGAACTGGTTGAACTGGGATCCGGTTAGGACTAAGCGTGGGGAGAGGAAAGCAGCTGGTCCCTTTGGAGGGGGGTGCTGGCACCCCTGTGGCTTGTGTGTCAGTGGCTTTGGAGGGTCTGTTGCCCCCCTGGGTGTTCCCTGATGGCGTGTGGCTCTCTCCGCAGCAGAGTTAATGAACCCTACACTGCCCACGGGCTCGCTTTGTTCAAGCCAGGAGAAGCCCTTTGGGTTCTGCCGGGACTGTCTGTAGCCGCTGCCCCGTCCCAGGGTAACGCACCCGGGGCTGCGGCTGTGCTGGAGCCGGGCGGGTGTGCTGGAGGCGGTTTCAGGGCCTGCTTGCTGTGCTCACTGGGTGCTTTTGGCGCTGAGCATCCCTGTCCCCTCTGCCCCCATGTCCCCGAGCTGCCCCCCCCCCGCATCCCCGTCGTTGCCATGGCGGTGTTGGGGCCGGCTGGCACATCCTATTGCCCTGGCAATGGGGGTGACAGCCCGTCTGGCAGCGGGGATCCTCCCGTGAGTGTGTCCTCACGGCCCCCGTGGAGTGAGAGAGGTGGGGGTTGCTGGGGTGGTGGTGACTGCGTCTCCTCCCTATCCGAAAGCTGGAGGGCGGCTCTGGGTGCCGGTGCTGCCGGGCTGCTCAACCGCGGGTGGGGGGGGCTTGGGAGCGGGGCGGAGCAGGGACCAGAACTGTGGGGGAGCTCGAAGGTGGGGCACTGACACCCCCTTCCCCATGTCGTGGGGCTGGGGGCATCCCTTGTGCGAGAGGGTGGTGCTTGGGGCAGGGGGGTGCCTGGGGCAGGGGGCCCTCAGTCCTGCCCAACCTCTCCTGGCCGCAGGCTGCGCTCGCCCTCCTGCGGGATCTGTGTCCCTGCATGGAAGCTACTTTTTTGGGGAGGATCTGAGGGGGGAGGATGCCCCCTGGAGCACAGGGCAGGGGGGCTCTTGTGTTGGGCAAGAGGCACCTGGAGGCTACAGCAATTTCCATGTCTGGGGGCTGGGAGCTGGAGCCCAGCGGAGACGGGTAGGGAGCAAGCTTTGCTCCCGGAGGGAGAAAGTGCCGGCCTGTCTCCCTTTCTTCCTCAGGGCTGCGGCTGTGAGTGCACCCGGGCTGTGGGTGAAACGTGGAGGGGACGGGGGCTGCCTGCCTCGCCACCACTGGCCTTGCCTGCCTTGATTTGCACAGGGCCTTTGGGATGTTTTGGCCTGAAATCTGTTTTGCATGGCCTGTACATGAGGGCTTAGCTTCTTCTTGCTCTGTCTATACAATGCTGTGAAGGCTTATGATGAAAACTGCAACAAACGGCCTAACTGGAAGGGACTGCAAAGCCAACTCCCCCTCACTGTCCTTTCCTTGCATTTGAAATCCGTAGGTGATTTCCCGAGAAGCAATTCCTGCACACATCCAGGGAAATAAGTGGTGGGCTTGGCAGTGCTATGTTTAGGGTTGGACTTGATGATCTTAAAGGTCTTTTCCAACCTAAATGGTTCTATGAAATGTGGTCCAGATGCCAGAAAAAGAGCAATTAAAAAGGGAGTTGCAAGTTGCCAAGCCAGGATAGCAGAGATCAGATGCTGAGAAAGGGAAAATATACTGTAAATACTTAAGGCAGGAGCCACAGCTGTATATGATAGTATGTGGAGCTGGGGACTCTCCAGCAGACCCTTGGAAGGGACCCTTGGTCCATCTCACTGTCAGCTGACTCCTGAAGTTTGTTAAATAACACTGGGCTCCTATTCATTCTCTCAGCTATGGTAGAGCTTTTGTAATAAATTGCATGATGATAGTACAAAGTGATAAAATAGAGAGGGACTGGAATATAAAGGTGACAGGTGAGGCTTCCTGGGTAGCAAGATTTGATTTAGAAAGCACTCGGCCACTTAGCAGCGGGCTGGAGGGGCAAGAGATTAGTCCTGGAAATTCTCCTCCTCCTTTCCTGGCTCCCTTGAGATGCTGTTTATGTGATAATTACAGCTAAGCAGGGGATTTCTAGGCCAGAAATGTGACCTTTCTATTTAAGCCTGAACAGCGCAAGATGATGTAAGTGAACAAAATTGTTCAACAGCATCCTGAGTCTCACTTGTAACAGATCTCCTGTCTTCCTCTTCCAGCAAAGTGTAATAGGAAGGCAAATTGACCAATTACTCCAGAGAGAGACGGTTGATCTTTGCATAAGGAAGAAGACAGAGGATTGATTGTGCATACTGAAGCAAGATTCAGACACCAGTCTGTGATCCCACAAGAGCAGCTGGGTGCAGTGTATTGTAGGGCAGAGTGTGCCCATCTCTCCCCAGCCTTTAAGTTTGGAGGGCAATCAGTTGGTATCCAACAGCTCTGAGGCTGGTGCTGCTGCTCCAGCACGAGTGACATGGGGTCCCTTGAAACAAGAGCTCTGGCACGTGGCACAGTGACAGCCACAGGATCTGTACAGGCGTGGGGCTGTGCCTCTACATGGAACTTGCCTTTTTGTTCTTCATGTCCTTTAAGCACTTTGCTGTTTATTCTTAATTTCCCGTCCCTGTCAGCACAGTCTCATCAGAACTGTTCAGTTTTATTTTACCGAGGGAAGCTGTCGGACACATGCACAAAGGGAGTGCTCACATCACCTTCTTCCTCAGCACAGCTTTTGCCAAGCTCCCGGGCCCTGAAGGCCTTTAATCCCAGTTCTTGCTGCAGCATGGCCTTGTGTCCATAGGACAGGGCTGTGCCCTGGGGTTTCTTGCAAGAACAAAAGGAACCAGCAACCTTGTCCTTTCCTGAACCTGTAAAGGGCCCAGTACCTTGGACATGTACAACACTGTAGCTGTTTTGGGAGTGAAGGAGTGAAGTTACTGCCTTGCTTGCAGGGTGTGTGTAAAACTCGAGGGGAAGGGAATGCTAATCTTTGCACAGATGATGTGGAACAGAAGGAAGCAGGAGGGAATATGATCTCTGATTCTACTCAATGTCATGATGTAAAAAATGGTAGAGTAGAGCTGTGTTTGAGAGCGCTGGTCTTTCAAGTCCCAGAAAATAAGTGGGCAAATCCATCTGTTCCTTGGTCCAGTTAGCCAGAAAGGGAGGGAAAATTATTTCTGGTCCAAAGTAGTGTTTAGTAAATGTTGTACCTGTTTATCTTTGTTTTTTGTTGGGGTTTGAGACCCACTTTCTGGGGTCGTCTTCTCTTCTTGCCCTTTCTTGCACACCCACAGGTGAAGAGAGGTGGTGGGCAGCCTGGGGGTTGGAAGAAGAATGGCCCAGGGACCTGTTAGCCCGTAGTTCTTGTAGGATGGGGATGCTGGAGAAGAACTGCATAAGAATAAAGTCTCAAGTGTCTCTGCTTTCACACACATTGCATTTATATTTGAGCTAATGGCTCATGTTCCTTTAATGGTTTTATGCTTTGATTTCTGCTGTTGCAGCCTCTAATGCCTGTAGGGAGCCTTGAGTTTGGGTGTTAGTAAGTGAAAATTAGAGCCCTTGTTCTCCATGGAGAAATGCTCTTGGGCACTGTGGTAATTTCATGCCTGGAAGGAATCATATTTGGGGAAAATTATTGGGTTTTTTTTTTCCTTACTGTAAATTAAGCCACAAATTTACACTTGTAATATATATAAGAACTAAGACAGAAAAATAAGCAAGTAACTAGCACAGAAGGTAACGCTGTAGATACCAGATCTCCTCCCACGCAGCGTTACCATTCAAAGACTTGTGCATAATGGCAGAATTGGTGAAATGTACTTTTCATAACAGAAAAGACCTGGGTAAGTCTGTGTATTATAAAAACTCCCCATAATTGATTGTAACTAGATCAAAACTAAGTTACAAATCGATTATGAATAGATAAAACTAAGTTTTGCAGCACCAGTCACTTCAGTTGCCTGAGGGGATTCACAGAATTGAAGTCTGACATTGAAGTCTTCATTTCTCGCAGTCTTCTGTGGGACTGAGGCAAGTCAACATCGGCCTGTCAGCCCTGCACAGCCCCTGAGAAGCAGCAAGGCTTGGATGAGAAACAGGCCTTGGGAGAAAGATAAAAACTGCCGAGTTGTGCTAAGGTGGCAGGGAAAAACAACGGACAGCTGCAACACTGAGCTGTGGAACAGTACTGAAGTGTGAGAAGTTACCGTCGTGTGAACAGCGCGTGAACAAGAAGGTGACTGGTCTGCACAGCGCGTGTTAGAGTGGTCTGATGGTGATAGGAGAAAAGGTTGATAGCTGTCTAATTGCTGATTTGCTAATTATGAAGTAAGAGCTTTGGCGAGAGCATAAGTATGTACTATTGTAAGAATAAGAGGCCCCTGCCCTGCAGAAAGAAAAAAGAACACAAGACTCATTATTTTGGCTGCTACAGTCTTCATTGAAGTCTTCCTTTTTATAGCAGTGCAACAGATAAGTACTGCATTTTCTACTTCTGTTTTTAAGAAAAAGGGGGGAGGACAAAAGACACACTTACCTAGATCTCTTCGGGCCAAAGGCTTAGGTTTCTGAGATGGTCTACAACAAATAGCACCTTTAGGTCCTTTTCCACAGACCTTGATTGCATCTTCTGCAGGTGGTACCTGGCCCCAAACTGCAGGGCATGACGTCACTGTTTCAGTATGCGGTTTCTTAGATTGGTCAGACTGCCTTGATGATGACTTTTTAGATTTTGAAGATTTTGGCTTGCTAACTATGGTCATTGGCCATACCTGTAACAGAGGCAAAAGTTCTGGTTGACATAAGAATATCAAGAAGCATTCCAGAATGGAAAGTGTAGGAGAAATCCTGTCACGTAGTCTCAAAGAAATAACAAAGAACTAAACAGCTGATAAGAATGATTTAAAACAAAGAAACCAACCACAAGACAACCCCACACTAAACACACAATGTACAATTTTCCATCAAAACTGTATCAATATGCCTTTAAACTTCTGCAGAGCTAGTGACTGATGACAGTTCTTGCACTCTCAGGGGATTTTAACCCATTACAGTTATGAAGAACTTTTTAAAAGGAACTGTGAGCAGTGGCACCTTCAAATACTGGCCGATGGAGACTTTTGGGTTTACCCGTCTGTCAGCTGAAATGCCGGTGTGTGTTGTGCTGGTACGCCGTGACGGGGAGCAAAGCTGCAGGTGGAGCAGTAACACACTGCTGCAAGACCTGCTGTGTCTTGCTCACTGTTGCCCTAAGAGGAGGTGCTGTGGTTGCAGAGCAAGCCAGTGAGCTTGGCCTGACTTGTGCTGAGCCTGTCAGCCAGCCATAATTCCTGCTTCATGTCAGGGTGTTACTATCTCTGTTCCTGTGCGGTTCTGTTCCTGTCTCTTTTTCTGTGCTCAGCCTGCAAACAGGCTGTATCCAACTCCTTTATTTGGTTAGCACGCCTGAAGGAGTGAGGATATAAATAGCTACTAGGCTCAGACTTAGCATGCTCCCCACCCTTTGCTGGCCAAGCTGTTGGCAGTCGGCTCGGAGGGGCTGGGCCCCAGAGGGACTGGGATGTACCCAGTTATCATCTGCTGACTCTGTTTCCCCCTTAGCAACCTTTCCATGGTGGTGTCTTTTCTCGTGAACCCTTGGGCTGCTCTCCATCCCCCTCTCAACAAACCTACCTCTGTCTGTAATTACACCTTCCTCATCCTGCATGCCTCCACTGTGTGGGCTTCTCACAGCTCTTTCCTGAAACTGAACATTTCCTCAGCAGTCTGAGCTGTGGGGGCACAGCAAGCCAGGCCTTGGGCCACAGGAGGCTGTGTGCTTCGGAGGGGAGGAGGCTACAAGGGGGTGTGTGGGGATCTCTGTTCCTCACCTTAGGGAGGGGGAAGGAGGTAGAATACCTCCTGCTGCTTGTAACAAACTCAGAGTAGCCCCCCTGCCTTGGGGGCACAGCAGAGCACTGTGACTTCTCAAACCTGCACCTGTAGGACACTCTTGTGGGTGAGTGCCTGGCGGGGTGCAGGGGAGTGGAACGTGGGCACAGCTGCAGGCAACGTTCCCTGGCACTTCCCTCCCACCCCAGACACCCAACTGGAGGCCACCAAGTCCCAGGTGGAGCACAAGGCCCGGGTAACCCCAAAGATGAAGAAGGCCAAGGCTGCAGTGCCATGCTCCCACCTCTGCGTAAGGTAAAAACCCATCTCCGTTAAAATGCAGGGTTGTGCATGCCCTGGGGAGCCAAGACCTCTCTGCTTGCGTTGTGTCCTTGCAGGGTTCTCTGCTCTCCTCTGCCCCTGCAGGCCCCCAGACCCCCTCTTGTGCAGGCAGGGATGGAGCTGCTTTTCTCCATGCCATGAACCTGCAGCAGTCCATACTGCAGAAACATCCCCAAGGCCACGGCCCAGCTCCTGTACCCTCCAGGAGTGCCACGGGCTGAGTCCTTGTGCTCTCCCCTGGCCAGGACATGGCTGGCAGGTTCCTGGTGCAGCAGAAGTCCTCAGCGGACCTGGAGCAGTATCTCCAGGAGTGCAAGGAGAAGCAGCAGGTGCTGAAGGAGACACTGAGGAAGCTGGAGCTGAAGCACGCTGAGCTGAAGTTTCGCCAGCCCCCCAACACCCTCAGGTGCTGCTGGCCTTGGGACGGTCGTGCCAACTGGACCACCACCCTTGGAGGAGGGACATGGGCATCCTTCCTCCATCCCACTGCAGTCGCCCACCCCTCCTGCTCTGGGAGGTTTTCTGAGCAGAGTGCTTCCCCAGTGCTGGTCCTGGCAGAGCACTTAAAGCTCCCGCTGTGGGTCGCAGCAGGAGGACTCTTGCTCCTTGCCTAGCATGGGGTGTGGGACCAGCAGCATGGGGTTGGGTTGCAGGCAACAGCCCTGCTCTGCAGGCGGTGAGGGGGGCAAGACAAGCAGTTTTGGCAACAGATGTGGGGTGACTCTGCACCCCTAGGCAGTTGTACGGATGTGAATATGTTTAGCTGCAGGAAGCTGAAGGAGGAGCTGAGGAGGAAGCTGCAGCAGGAGGAAGCTCGTCAGGAGCAGATGTGAACCCAGATGCTGAGGGACGAGGATCTGCTGCTCCAGTTTGAAAACGCCATTGACAACCTCGTCGTCCTTCTGCGTGGCATCACTGTGCCTGGCCAGGCACCCGTGTGGTGTGGGGGTGAGCACAGCTCCAGCCAGTGCTTGGGAGTCCAGCGGCACAGCGCGGTGACGCTTGGTGCGGCCACTGTCACCCCAAGAGGCTCTTTTTCCCCACCAAGGTGGTTGTTCTCTCTCTGACTCCAGGACACTTCTGTCAAGGCCAGGGGGGTGCAGGAGAAACTCCAGTACTGTAGGCAGAGGCTGCAGTCCCTGGTGCAGCGTGTGGCCAGCCTGCCTCCTAACAGCCACAGCCTCGACGAGGGTGACAAGGGTGCGTGCATGGGGGCTCCATCCCTGCGGTGGTCTTTGGGGACCCGCACAGAGCTCTCCCAGGTGGCCCGTCCCAAGCTGTCCTCCCAGCTGGGAGGATGGAGGTGGCCCCAGGGAAGAGCCACAGAGCAGCTCAGCCCCAAGTGGCACTGGGTGCTGCAGGGTGTCCCCCCCAGGGGGACATCGAGGTGGAGTACCCCTGGGCTTGGATCACCCACCTCCCCTTCAGCAGTTAACCCAGGGTGTCTTTCACAGGCTTTGGTGAAGGTCAGAAACCTCCTGGAGAAGACGATGGCGGATCATCCTCAGAGCCTGAAGATTTCCTTGGAGGACTGTAATGGTTTAGCCCCTGCCGGGGTCTGAGACCATGCAGCCGCTGCCCCTCCCCTACAAAGGGAGTGAAATGCAAAGCCCCGGTCTGAGATAAGGACAGGTTTAATACAGCAGTGCAATAGCAACACAACAAACAGCAACAATAAGAATAACAGTGGTAACAATGAACAGAGCAAAGTATATCTACCAATACAGGAGTGAGAAGAGCAGATGTATAAAACCACGCGCCCCGTGCTCCCGCGCCAGGATGTGACGCGCCAGGATGTGACGTCCGCATGGTATCTGAATAACCTGGCTAGAGCTCCCCCCCCACTGCTGGGGAAACTTAACCCTATCCTGGTTAAACCAGGACATAATCCACCCCTTTATTCTATACCATGTGCGTCACATCCAGCTGCCACTTAGCAATGAGTATTGACAAAGAAAAAGTAACAAAAGCACAGTATAACTCACGGTGTGTTTTCACCCACAATCAAGTCCCCTTGTGGTACCATCGGACCTCTCCATCCTTTTGCATCACCCACCAGGTGCACCCAGGTCCTTGAGCAAAAACAATCCCGTGGATGGGTTTGCCTTTGCCCGGCGCAGGACTAACCGAGACCATTTTTCCCAGCAGATCCCTCATGCGCACCACAGGAACTCTATCCCCGTCCACAACACGTGGGAGTTTTGACTGAGCCGGGCCAGCTCGATTGGCAGATCCTCTTGTGTTCACTAACCAAGTGGCCTTTGTCAGATGTGTGTCCCAGTGTTTGAAGGTTCCACCCCCCATTGCTCTCGATGTAGTTTTTAACAGTCCATGGTAGCGCTCGATCTTCCCGGAGGCTGGTGCATGGTAGGGGATGTGGTAGACCCACTCGATGCCATGTTCTTCTGCCCAGGCATCTATGAGGTTATTTCGGAAGTGAGTCACATTGTCCGACTCAATCCTCTCTGGGGTGCCGTGTTGCCACAGGACTCGCTCTTCAAGGCCCAGGATGGTGTTCCGGGTGGTGGCGTAGGACACTGGATAAGTTTCGAGCCACCCAGTGGTTGCTTCCACCATTGTGAGCACATGGCGCTTGCCTTGGCGGGTCTGTGGCAGTGTGATGTAGTCGATCTGCCAGGCCTCTCCATACTTCTATTTCATCCATCGATCTTCATTCCGCTGGGGCTTCACCCATTTGGCTTGATTGCAGCACACGTCTCACATCCATGGATGATCTCTGCGATGGTGTCAATGGTGAGGTCCACCCCTCGATCTCGAGCCCACCTGTATGTTGCATCTCTGCCTTGGTGGCCCGAGGTCTCATGGGTCCACCGGGCTATGAACAGTTCACCTTTACGCTGCCAGTCCAAGTCCACCTGAGCCACCTCAATCTTAGAAGCTTGGTCTGCCTGCTGGTTATGTTGATGTTCATCAGTGGCTCGACTCTTGGGTATATGGGTGTCCACATGGCACACCTTCACAACGAGGTTCTCCACTCGGGCTGCAATGTCCTGCCATACTTCAGCGGCCCAGATGGGTCTGCCCTTGCGTTGCCAGTTGTTCTGTTTCCATTGCTGCAACCACATCCACAGGGCACTTGCCATCACCCACGAGTCAGTGTAGAGATAGAGCCTTGGCCACTTTTCTCCCTCAGCAATCTTCAAAGCCAATTGGATGGCTTTCACCTCTGCGAACTGGCTCGACTCACCTTGTCCCCCAACAGCTTCAGTGGTTTCTCAAGTGGGATGCCACACTGCAGCCTTCCATCGTCGACATTTTCCCACAATGCGGCAAGACCCATCAGTGAACAGGGCATATTGTTTTTCTTCCTCTGGCAGCTCGTTATATGGTGGGGCCTCCTCAGCACGTTTCACCTCTTGTTTTGGTGACATCCCAGCATCTTTGCTCTCTGGCCAGTTCATGATCATTTCTACTAATCCTGGGGGGTCGAGGTTCCCTATTCGAGCCCGTTGTGTTATCAACGCAACCCATTTACTCCATGTGGCATCTGTTGCATGATGTGTGGAGGGAGCCTTTCCTTTGAACATCCATCCCAGCACCGGCAGTCGGGGTGCCAGAAGGAGCTGTGTCTCAGTGCCGACCACTTCTGAGGCAGCTCGAATTCCTTCGTACGCTGCCAGTATCTCCTTCTCAGTCAGTGTATAGTTAGCTTCAGAGCCTTTGTATCCCCGGCTCCAAAAGCCTAGAGGTCGGCCTCGGGATTCCCCATCTGCTCTCTGCCAAAGGCTCCAGGAAGGGCCATTCTCCCCGGCTGCGGTGTAGAGCACGTTCTTAATCTCCTGCCCTGTCCGGACTGGCCCGAGAGCCACTGCCTGGGAAATCTCCTGCTTAATTTTTTCAAAGGCTTGTTGTTGCTCTGGGCCCCATTTAAAATCATTCTTCTTGCGGGTTACGTGGTAGAGAAGGCTCACAATCAGGCTGGAGTTTGGGATGTGCATCCTCCAGAACCCCACAGCGCCCAGGAAAGACTGAGTCTCCTTTTTGGTGGTTGGTGGGGCCATGGCTGTTATCTTGTTTATCACCTCCATTGGGATGTGGCAACGCCCATCTTGCCATTTTATTCCTAGGAACTGAATGTCCCTTCCAGGCCCCTTAACTTTCTGTCGCTTGATGGCAAAAGCAGCCTTCAGGAGGATTTCAATTATCTTCTTTCCTTTCTCAAAGACTTCCTTAGCTATGTCCCCCCATACAATGATATCATCAATGAACTGCAGGTGTTCTGGAGCCCCACCTTTCTCCAGTGCAGTATGGACCAGTCTATGGCAAATGGTGGAGCTGTGTTTCCACCCCTGGGGCAATCGATTCCAGGTGTACTGGATACCCCTCCAAGTGAACGCAAACTGTGGCCTGCACTCTGGTGCTATTGGAATGGAGAAAAACATGTTAGCGATGTCAGTCGTGGCGTACCACTTGGCTGCCTTCAACTCCAGCTCATACTGGAGCTCTAGCATGTCCGGCACTGCAGCACTCATCGCTGGCATAACTTCATTCAGGCCACAGTAGTCCACGGTCAGTCTCCATTCGCCACTAGGTTTTCTCACTGGCCATATAGGGCTGTTGAAAGGTGAGTGAGTCTTGCTGATCACCTTCTGGCTTTCTAGTCGATGGATCAGCTGATGGATGGGGACCAGGAAATCTCGGTTAGTGCGGTACTGCCGCCGGTGCACTGTCTTGGTGGCAATTGGCACTCGCTGCTCTTCAACCTTAAGCAACCCCACCACCGAGGGGTCCTCTGAGAGGCCGGGTAAGGTGGACAATTGCTCAACCTCCTCCAGGGCAGCTATACCAAAGGCCCACTGGTACCCTTTTGGGTCTTTAAAGTACCCTCTCCTGAGGTAGTCTATACCTAGGATGCACGGGGCATCTGGGCCAGTCACAATGGGGTGCTTATTCCAGTCCTTCCCAGTTAAGCTTATTTCAGCCTCTAATAGGGTCAGCTGTTGGGACTCCCCTGTCACTCCGGAGATGCAGATGGATTCGACCCCACTGTGACTTGATGGCATCAGGGTGCACTGTGCGCCAGTGTCTACCAAGGCCTTATATTCTTGTGGTTCTGATGTGCCAGGCCATTGGATCCACACCTTCCAGTAAATTCCGATTATCCCTTTCCTCCACCTGGCTGGAGGCAGGGCCCCTCTAATCCTGCTCACCATCACTCACTTGATCTAAGAGTGACTCCTGCAAGAATGATTTCCTGGTCCCCTCAAGAGGGTCAAGCATACTGTTGGCCATTCTATTCTGTCTGGGGGATTTCTGACTAGACACTGGAGCTGCATCTCTCTTGGAAGACTCCCCTTTCATGGTGGTCTTCCCTTTCAGTTGCTGTACTCGTGCAGCTAGGGCGGAAGTGGGCTGTCCATGCCACCTTCTCATGTTTTCCCCATGGTCGCAGAGGAAAAACCACAGGGTGCCCCGTGGTGTGTGTCTTGCACTGCCCTTCTCTTGGGTGGGGAAGTGCCTGATTCTAATAGCTGAGACATTGGCCCGTGCAGGTGGAACAAAGGACATGTCCTGTTCCACTTTCTGGAGCCTCTGAGACAGTTCCTCTACAGCTGAAACCAAAGCATGTTGGGAGGAAGGGAGACTTCCCTCATATTGCCGGAGCTGCATAATCACTTCATCTACTGTCTGAGTCTGGGTATCTCGCCACCAGGACGCTACTGCTAATGCTTTGGAATGTCCCTCTCGTCCACTTTGCAGGAACTTCCCCCACATCAACTGTGTGCAAGGGGCCTGATCTGGATCCATTGGTGACTGCTCATCATTCAGGTCACCATAGATAATGTCAAACACAGCCATTTCCCTGAGGTTTTGGATGCCTTTCTCCATGTCAGTCCACTTGCCCAACTGACATAGAGCATCATCCTTGTAAGGGTACCTCTCCCTCACAGCGAGCAGGAGTCGTCTCCAAAGGCGGAGTGTTTGAGCCTGTTTCGCTATTGCCTTGTCAATACCAGCCTGCTTGGCTAAAGGTCCCGCCTGCTTGGCTAAAGTTCCCACCTGCTTGGCCTCTCTCCCCTCCAATTCCAAAACAGCAGCTCCACTATCACAGCACCGGAGCAGCCAGGTGCAAATTTGCTCGCCTGAACTGCGGCCGAAATCCTTCCACATATCTCACAACTCACTGAGGGATAGAGATCAGATGATTACCTCTGGCTCTTCCTCCTGCTCTCGCGATGGGCCTGGTTCATTATCACCCTGTGCACTGTGAGGGGATTTTTTGGTATATTTGGTTTTCCGTATCGGGGCCACTGATATTGGTACTGCTTGTCCCTCTGGCCCAGTTGCTGTGCTGGTGGAGGCGACTGGTACTGGCGCTGCCTGTCCCCCTGGCCCAGCTGCTGTACCAGCAGGTTCACTTTCAGACCCTGCAGCCCTTTCTCCCCCTTGAGGGCAGTGATCAGTGTTAAGGGCGATGCGGTAAGCATGGGCAAGCCCCCAGCACATCGCAGCAAGTTGCATCTCCCGGGGTTTATCAGATTGGCAGCACACCTTTTCCAAACACTCCACCAGTTTATCAGGACTCTGTACTTGTTCGGGAGTGAAATCCCAGAACATTGGGGGTAACCACTCACTCAGGTACTTGCCCATCTTCTCCCACATACCTAGTCATTTATAGCTATCTACCCTCAGGGCAGGTTTCCGGGTGGTGCTATTGTTGGAGAAGTACCGCATGGCCCAAAACAAGATCTGGCAGGCATTTAGAAAGCATTGTACCGCGAACACAGTGGCCAGGAGGCTCCAGGGATAGCTGAAACTCTCAAAAACCGAGAGAATCTCTTCCCCTAGCTCACCCACAGAGGGGGTGAGACCCTTAACAAAAGCCCAGGCAGCAAATAGGTACCGATTCACCCCCACAAGCAGCGAAACGACCCATTGTAAGCGGACAGTAACCAGTATAGCAAAATAAAACCCTTGACACATTTTCCACTGACAACAAATGCCAGTACTAGGAGCATAGAGTGGACATGAGGATTAATCCAGCCCCACCACGCAAGCAAATTGCCCAGCATTGCAAACATTTCTTATCAAACAATACAAGTAAAAACAGAAAAAAAATTACACTTAACAGATTACTCTAACACACTTCCTTCTGTCCTTATTTCAGTCTTCTCCAGCCTCACGTTGGAGTGCCAAAATTGTAATGGTTTAGCCCCTGCCGGGGTCTGAGACCATGCGGCCGCTGCACCTCCCCTACAAAGGGAGTGAAATACAAAGCCCTGGTCTGAGATAAGGACAGGTTTAATACAGCAGTGCAATAGCAACACAACAAACAGCAACAATAAGAATAACAGTGGTAACAATGAACAGAGCAAAGTATATCTACCAATACAGGAGTGAGAAGAGCAGATGTATAAAACCACGCGCCCCGTGCTCCCGCACCAGGATGTGACGCGCCAGGATGTGACGTCCGCATGGTATCTGAATAACCCAGCTAGAGCTCCCCCGCCACTGCTGGGGAAACTTAACCCTATCCTGGTTAAACCAGGACAAGGACACAGAGAGTAGGAGAGCACAGTGGGGACACATTCTCCAGTGACTGTCCCAGCCCCTGCCCAGGGGAAGTTCTGAGCATCCTCACCTGCCTCCCACTGTCCCAGCAGACCCCGACCCAGGAGTTGCCTCCAGACCTTGGGGCTGACCTTGGCTGTCTCCAAGGCTTTGAGCATGGGGGGTGGCTTTAGCTGGGGATGTTGGAGAATGATGGCAACTGGTGGGGTGGTAAGCACTGAACCCCAGCAGAAACAAGGGGAGATGCTGTGGGGCAAGGAGGGGGACCCTCATCTTCAAAATCCCCTTCACTGGGTGTGAAGAAGAACCAGTGCTTAGCTCTGCCTGTGGCCTCCTCTGACTGGATGCTCTTGGAATAGACAAGGCACTTTTGGCAGCTCACTGCCATTTTTTACCAAAGCAGAAGCGAACCCACCACCCCGTAGCTCCAGACCTTCATGGGAAGCCCCAGCAGTGTTGGGGATGGACTCCAGCAGTGGCATCCCCAGCTCCTGCAGGTCACTCTGGGATGCTGGGCTGGAAGAGCCCGTCAGCAGTGCCTGTGCCCGAGGGCATGGCATGGGGGGTCTCTGGGATGCCACCAGCCCTCCAAAACGGGCCAGATCTCCCCAGGGACATGGGACAGCGGAGGTGGCCCTGCAGACCCTCCCCAACCCGCTCCTCCCTGCTCTCTTCTCCAGACCCCCCTGGTTTTGATGACGAAGACCATGGCCTTGTCCTCACCTGGGAAGACATCGAGAAGCAGGGGCTGCTCCTGATAGAAAGCAACAAGAAACATGGCAAGAAGTAGCAACCCCTAGCCAGCTCCATGCACGAGAGCTTGGGATATCCCTGACGACCTGTTCTACTCTGGATGCCCCTGGTCATCCATTGTACCCTTTTCCCAGCAGGCTTAATACAGCAGGTCTTTGTCATTCCTCCCAAGCCTACAGCAGAGCTGGACCGGAAGCTCCTCGGTCACTTCTGTCAGCCAGAATGCAGCGGGGTCAACCCCTGAGGGGAGCTGAGCTGGGTTTGGAGGCAGCCCCATCCCCCTGCCCCTCACCCAGCTGCTCTCCCGGCAGTGGTGGGGATGGGCTGGGCTGGGCTCCACTTTCCCAGACAGAGCAGAGCTGGGGGTAGGCTGGTTTTCTCCCCCTTGGTCCTGTGGGCCAACACCTTCCTGGGACCTCTGCCTCCCCAGGCAGCTCTGGGAGCCCTGTGGGCTGGTGTCTGCCCAAGGCAGCTCTGGGGAAATGTGGAGCAGGGGCTGTGACCTGGACAGGTACTGGATCTCAGGGGGGGTCTCTTCATGTGCGTGCATGGGAGTGGAAGGGCAGACCCTGCCTTGGAAAGGGAGAGCCAAAGCGGAGGTGAAGCCCCTCGCCTGGGCTGTCTGACCTGGCGTGGACCGTTCGTGCCTCTTCCCTCCCCTGCTCCCTGCACACATATTGTGCGACTCGTCCCCTGAACTCTGAGCGAGACCTCTGGGCTGCAGGGAGGGGCCTGGAGGGAACGGCTGGCCCAAGGTGCCCCAGGCCAGTAGAGGATGCTGCAGCAAGTGTTTGACTCCAGGATGGGATCCCCAGCCCTGTCGATGGCTCACAGACACCCAACCATGGAGGCCGCGTCATCTCCTCTGCAAAGGCAGAGAACCAGGGGAGCTGCTGGTTCCCAAGTGCAGTCAACGCTGAGGGCTGCTGCCAGGGACCTGTGGTCCCAGCTGGAGACCCTGGAGAGTAGCACCTCCTCCAGCTCCGCAGGGACTGTCAGCTTCAGATCGAGCTTTCCCTGCCCTTTTGACTTGGTCCCTGTGCTTCATGATGACATCACTTGGGACATCACCACGGGGGCAAGGAACAGCTCTCTCTGCCAAGCCTCTTGGCAGACCGGCAGGTCACCCCAAATGTTCATGGTGGGTTTTATGTGACTGCAGGTGCGGGGGTGATAGTGCCCAAATACAGAACAACTTGTTTGTTTTAAAGGAAACTCCAGAAAAAGCGTCACATGCCAGTGAACACATCTAACGGAGCTTCCCCGATTCGACAACCATCTAGGCTTGCTCTTCCACAATTAAAGACCACCCTAGAATTACACCCACCCACCTCCCAGCCCTGTCCCCTTCTCACGTGCCCTCCACAGCCAGGCTGTGGCTCAGGGAGTCCTCTGCTGCAAGGAGCTGCCCAGCCATGACAGTAGAAATCTGAAAATACTCTGCAAACCGGGGGGCCAAGCAGACAGCTGGGGTGGGTGGTGCTGGGCCACTCTGACACTGTCCACACTCAGCACACCCAGGGTTTGAAGAACCTCAGCCAGGCCACACTGGGCAGGCTGTACTCAAACAGGTGCCGTTAAGAAACAAAACACCTGCCCAGCGCCCCCCTTCCTGCTGATCTGCCATCTCTGCTGGTGGTGTGCAGGGCCTCCAGGCTGATGGGGAGATCGGTGCCCCTCAGGCTCTTGGTGCATCCCTGGCACCCTGGGGCAACACCCTTGCAGGGATTGACCAGAAACCGTGGAAAATCAGTCTGTCCACAGGTTTTTGTCCAAGCCATCCACCCCTTCTCTCTCTCAAGGCTGTCTACGGCTGCTGCCAAAACAACGAGGCTGCAGGAACCGGCACCAACTCTGGTGTTTGCTTTTACTGGGTGTGGTACAGCAGAACTGTGGAGCATCAATGTTTGTCTGAACTGGCTTAGAAGCAGCAGCTCCAGGACGTGTCTGTTAGAGGCAGCCCCATCCCCTTGCCCCTTGCCCAGCTGCTCTCCCCCACAAAAAGCCAACAAAGTAGTAGATGGACATGGCACCCTGCAGGCGAAGGAAGGCTGTGTTGCTGGGGTAAAGATTTTCTGTGGATCTCTGAAGGGAAGTTGTTACAAGTACACCTCAAATTGCTAATGTACAGGGACCTGTAAAGTAGGACATTTAGTTTTAACGTTAACCATCACTTGTGTTTTACTAGCTTTTATTTTTCCCGTATTTTACTGCAATGTATGAAATTTCATTTATACTTTTTTTTTCCTAACTCCCATCTGTAGGTCATTACCCACTTGAAAGATGTTTTGAAACCTGTAACTCCTTGCCTAGTGGAGATAAGACAGAACTTGGACAGTCTGAAAAACTCCCCGAGTACATCCCTGTACTGGGTGCAGCTGAGCTGGAATTGGTTTTCCCCTCTAGCAGCCCTCATGGTGCTGTGTTTTATGTTGGGAGCTGGCAGGGTGTTGATAGCACACTGGTGTTGTGGCTACTGCTGAGTAGTGCTTACACAGCACCACGGCTCTTTCTGACATTTCCCCCCCGCAGTGGGACGGGGTGGGCAAGATCTTGGGAGGGGACACAACCAGGACAGCTGATCCAAACTGACCAAAGGGATATTCCAGACCATATGACGTCTGCTCAGTATAAAGCTGGAAAAAAGGAGGAAGGGGGTGGGGGTCACCCTTGGTCCTCCGAGGCAACCACTACGCGTATTGGAGCCCTGCTTCCTGAGAAGGCCCGACATCGCCTCTTCATGGGAAGTAGAGAATAAATCTGTTTTCTTTTTTTGCTCCCACACACGGACCTTTGCTTCACTTTACTTATATTAAAACTGCTTTTGTTTTACCCACAAGGGTTGGGTTTTTTTCCTATCTTATGTTCTTTCCCCTCTTTGCCCTGTTGAGAAAAAAAAGGGAAGGGGGGGGGGGGGGGGGAAGTGATAGAGTGACTTGGTGGGTACCTGGCATTTAACCAAGGTCAGACCACCACAATCCCTGATAGCAGGAATCTAAAAAACAAGTGTCTAAGAAGACACCAGTGTCAAGATAAGCGACTGGAAGCTGGTCTGAACTGACCTCCTTGGAATAAATGGGAGCTGAAGGACCGACGAGGTAACTCTATGACCACATATGGACACAAGAAACCTAAAGTTCAATTAATGGACAGTGTGAGGAAGACTATGTGGACCACTAAGGAGGGGAGAAGACCCTCACTCTATTTTTACTACTTATGCTCAGACTGTGCGAATGAATTCTGAGAATCCATTAGCATAAGACTG
Source organism: Strix aluco (assembly GCF_031877795.1). NCBI lineage: Eukaryota > Metazoa > Chordata > Aves > Strigiformes > Strigidae > Strix > Strix aluco. The sequence goes on from NW_027436667.1 coordinate 1,195,164, forward strand.
CCTTTTCTAGGAAATCTGATGAATCTGATGCTTTTTGTGTATATTAGTCAGAGTGTTTTGTTAGTAAGCACGCACTCGTGGTGGAGCAATCCCCAGTGCTGCCCAGAGCTGTGAATAAAGAATACCTGCTGAACAGTCATAATTCTGGCTGTGGAGTGAAACTCTTTGTTTCAGTACCTTAAATCTATACATATGTACATGTGCGTTCACAAATGCAAAACGTACAAACATGCAGACAGACAAAAGTATGTTGAGCCAGTAGAATATGTCTGTCCCCACACATGTGAAAATGACTGTGTATAGCTGAACACATTGGTAAGCAGAGAGCGAGTGGGTGAAAGAGAAGCTAGCTCAAAGTAAACATTTCCCTCCTCTTGAGTTCAGAGTAAATACCCACAATGCCTCAGCATTCCTCAACGGGTGATAATTGAGGCTCAAGCGGGTTGATTTCGCTCTGGCCTTCTGTCGGCTCTATCAGTGGATGGTACCCCGAGGAGTTGGTACCTGAGAGGCGTCCCAGCTCAGGGGAGATGCTGGTCACAGGCCCGCTGAGGTCCAGGAGAGCTCAGAGGGTCTCACTTGGGGTTGCTGTTTATAAGGTCCAAGAGAATTGACTTTTGTCAGATAATTTTCACTCTGGCCTAACTCGGACAATGAGGTGTTCTGGTGTCTTCTGCCAGCTGTGCAAGAACTTGCTGGGTGTGCAATTCTCTTATTGTTCTCCCAGGCCATTAGGAGGTGAGGGGTCCATCCCCAAGTGATAAGGAGGGCAGAGCCAGGCTCGTCAAAGCAGCATCTTCACTGTTTACTGCCATCAGCAGTACTTAACTCCTCAGGTTGGTCTGTGGCCCAGGAGTGGGGATCACACTAATCACCCAGTGGCATAGGAGGAGGGAGAGGGGGGGGAATTGCACCACCACAGTGAAGTACGGGGCATCTGAGGGGGCTGGAGAGAAGACACAGCCAAGGCCTCGGTAACTGGCATGAAACACCACTAGCGAGCAGAAGACAGAGCTGAGGAGAGGGAAAGTCGGGTTGCAGTAGCCGCAGAGGCATGTGTGGAGGCACGAGTGCTGCGGGGGTAGATGCCCTATTGTGACATCACCAACTGCTGGGCTGTGACATCAGTGAGTGATGGACTGTGACCTCACATCCCTCGATGCTTATCTTCGGGTGCTGGCAGAGCCCAGCCCAGTCTGACTTGTGCCTGGACTCCTGCCGAGTGTGCCTCCGAGGCCTGGAGGGTCAAGCGAGGCTGATCCCGGTGCTGGGTGGTGCTTTTGGGGCTGCCATTGGCAGCTCTCAGTGCCCGTCCCGGAGCCATCCCCTGTGTTTCCCCAGCCCTGCCTGGGTCAGGCAGCCGGGCACCGCCGGGCACGCTCGCACCAGCGGTGAGCTGTGTGGGGAAGCGTCCACCTGGGGCAGACCTGGGGTGGGTGATTGGGCTTGGGGAGCAGGGAGAGTGTCCTTCGCCAGGGGCCTGGGCATTTCTTCCTCCCCTCCCCTCGCTGGGACAGCGCGTGACCGGGGCCACTCCCACTTTTGCAGCACAGGACACCCTTTGGCAGCATCGTGCCAGCAAGCGAGAGCAGCTCCTCGTCCTCAGTGCTCCCCAACCTGCTGCAGCGTGTGAACATGGCCATGGAGACAGAGCAGATCTGCCCCATCTGCCGCGACAATCGAGATGATGGAGCTTATGCGATGCCCTGTTGCCACCGGTTCTGCCTGGGCTGCATCCTGCATTGGAGAAATGTGAAGGCAGAGTGCCCACTCTGCAGAGGACCAGTACAGTGGGTGCAGTTTCCTGTGCAGGGACAAAATGGCTATCAAGAGTGTGTCATCACATTCCTTGAAGCGTCGCCCGAAGCCAGCAGCCAGGCAGACACAGGTCCCAGCCGTCTGGACGAAAACAGCCCCCATCGCCCCATGGCTTCTCCTCCATCCTCTCCACAGGGGACACTGTCCCCAGAACCACAGGCCGTGGGTGACCTCCTGCCCGAGATCTGGGCAGAACTTTTCCAGACAAGAGTGCATCTCCTTGATCCTGTGCTGGCCTGGCTGCGCGGGGAGCTGCGGGCAATCTATGGATCCCAGTGGTGGCAGGTACAGCGTGCAGAGGGCAACATTTTGCACGCCCTGTGTGTCAGTGGCCCGGTTGTGGAGGCCATGGACCGGGAGCTGCAGCCTGTCCTTGGAGAACATGCAGCACCTCTGGTGCATGGCATCATAGACATCATTGCGAACCAGTGCAACGAGGAGGCCTGGAGACTGCCGTGCTCCCATGCTGTGGGGGAGGAGGACGACAGCTCTGAGGCCAGCTCCAGCCCCACCAACTCCAGCTGCAGCTGCTGCTTGTGCAGGACCGCCAACACCTTCTCGACCTCCTCCAGCAGCCCTGAAAGCTCTGACAGGGAGGAGGAAGCTGGCATGATGGAGGCCTCCCTCCACAGGGGTCCCAGCTGCCCCCTATCTGCACTTGTCCCAGCAGAGCAGGAACAGCCCAGGGAAGAGCAGGGGGAGGTGGCGGCAGCAGATCACTCTGGCCGGGGCCGCAGCCTGCAGCACCTCCGCTCCCAGCCGGGGCAGGGACAGCTCGAGTGGGAGGCCCAGGTGCCCCCCGAAGAGGAGGGCCTCCAGCCCCAGGACTCTCCCCAGCCCTGCAAGAGGCCGCCCTGCCAGCAGCACTAGCAGGGCTGCAGCAGGTCTTCATTCACAAGAAAAATAAATTCCTGTTTCCCTGACCCCGTCTCTGAGTGCTGCTTTCTCCCCCTTCTCCTGGTGACTCTCCCTGCCCCACCCTGTGCCCCACTATGGTGGCCCCCGCCTGCTGGGGGCACAGCCATGGCCCCCTGGAGCCCCAGGCTCATGTCGGCAGTGCCTCCTCCCACAGGAAATCCTGTGGTAGCTGCCCACCCGCTGTGCAGAAGATGCCGAGGGCAGAGCAGGCAGGAGAGGAAGCTGGTTTTGCCACAGGTCCAATGGGGACCTGACATCGCCCCCGGTCTCCGCTGGCAGTCAGTAAAAGTGTTGGGTTGAGCTGTAACCTTGCCCCCTCCAGCATTTGTTTCTGCACCCCACAGGTGTGGCTTGATTACCGCCTGGCTCCCCAAAATACAACCTGGGAATACATTTTCACAAGCTCTTACCCCTTCCCCACTGTGTGCCACACACAGGGCTGCCACTTGCACCACCCCCGTCCCATCGCAGTGGGATACAACAGGTGCCAATTGCCACTACAACAATATTGCACCAATCGAGACTCTGCAATCCCTATCCATAAACTGATTTGTCAACTAGAGAGCCAAGGAGTCATCAGCAAGATGCGCTCCCCCTTTAACAGCTCCATATGGCCAGTGTGAAATTCTAATGGAGAGTGTGGATTGACAGTGGACTAACGCGACATGAATGCAGTCACGCCACCGCTGAGTGCTGCCGTGCCAGACATGCTAGAACTTCAGTACGAACAAGAGTTGAAGGCAGCCAAAGTGGTACGCCACGACTGATATTGCCAACGGATTTTTCTCCATCCCTCTGGCAGCAGAATGCAGGCCACAGTTTATTTTTACCTGGACGGGTGTCCAATACACCTGGAATCGACCGTCCCAGGGGTGGAAACAGCCCCACCATTTGCCATGGACTGATCCAGACTGCACTGGAACAGGGTGAAGCCCCAGAACATTCACAGTACACTGGTGATATCATTATATGGGGTGATACAGCAGAAGAAGTTTTTGAGAAAGGGGAGAAAATAATCCAAATCCTTCTGCGAGCCAGTTTGGCCATAAAGCACGGTAAGGTCAAGGGACCTGTACAAGAGATTCAGTTTTTAGGAGTAAAATGGCAAGATGGAAGTCGTCAGATTCCGATGGAGGTGATTAATAAAATAACAGCTATGTCCCCACTGACTAACAGAAAGGAGACACAAGCTTCCTTGGGTGTGGTGGGTTTCTGGAGACTGCACATTCGAAATTACAGTCAGATTGTAAGCCCTCTATATCAAGTGACCTGAAAAAAACATTTTATACGGAGCCCGGAGCAACGACAAGCTTTTGAACAAATTAAACAGGAAATAGTTCATGCAGTAGCCCTCGGGCCAGTTTGAACAGGGCAAGATGTTAAAGATGTGCTCTACACTGCAGCCAGGAAGAATGGCCCTACCTGGAGTCTCTGGCAGAGCACCAGGGGGGACTCGGGGTCAACCCCTGGGGTTTTGGAGTCAGGGATACAGAGGATTTGAGGACCGCTCTACTCCAACCAAAAAGGAGATACTGGCAGCTTACGAAGGGGTCCAAGCTGCTTCAGAGGTGATCGGGACTGAAGCACAGCTTCTCCTGGTTCCCTGACTGCCAGTGCTGGGCTGGATGTTCAAAGGGAGTGTCCCCTCTACACACCATGCAACTGATGCCACGTGGAGTAAATGGGTCACATTAATCACAGAATGGGCTCGAATAGGCAGCCCCAGCCATCCGGGAGTATTGGAAGTTATTACAAATTGGCCAGAAGAAAAAGATTTTGGAATGGCGCCAGAGGAAGAGGTAACACGTGTTCAGGAGGCCCCATTGTATAATAAACTGCTGGATAATGAGAAGTGATGTGCCCCGTTTACTGACGGGTCCTGTCGCATTGTGGGGAAACATCGAAAGTGGAAAGCAACTGTGTGGAGCCCCACAAAACGGGTCGCTGAAGCTGCTGAAGGAGAAGATGAATCGAGTCAGCGTGCAGAGGTGAAAGCCATCCAGCTGGCCTTGGCTATCGCTGAGCAAGAAAGGTGGCCAGTGCTCTGTCTCTGCACTGACTCATAGGTGGTGGCAAATGGGCTGTGGGGGTGGTTACAGCAGTGGAAATGGAGCAACTGGCAACGCAGAGGCAAACCCGTCTGCGCTGCTGAATGAGGGCGAGATATTGCTGCTGGGGTAGAGAACCTGGTTGTGAAGGTAGGTCATGTAGACGCTCATGTACCCAAGAGCCAGGCCACTGAAGAACATCAGAACAACCAACAGGTGGATCAGGCTGCCAAGATCAAGGTGGCTCAAGTAGATCTGGACTGGCAGCATAAGGGTGAACAATTTATGGCTCGCTGGGCCCATGACTCCTCAGGCCATCAGGGAAGAGATGCAACATATAGATGGGCTCATGACCGAGGGGTGGACTTAACCATGGATGTTATTGCACAGGTAATCCATGAATGTGAGACATGTGCTACGATCAAGCGACCAAACGGTTAAAGCCCATTTGGTATGAAGGACGATGGTCAAAATATAAATATGGGGAGGCCTGACAGCTCTGTGCTTACAACACAGGCCAACACTATGGCCAACACTATGTGCTTACAATGATGGAAGCAGCCACTGGTTGGTTGGAAACTAATGTTGTGCCCCATGCCACTGCCCAGAACACCATTTTAGGCCTTGAGGAGAAAGTTTTATGGCAGCATGGCACGTCAGAAAGAATTGCGTCAGATAATGGGACACATTTCCGAAACAACCTCGTGGATGCCTGGGCCAAAGAACATGGCATCGAGTGGATATATCACATTCCCTACCATGCACCAGCCTCTGGGAAAATTGAGTGGGTTGCTAAAAATGACACTGAGAGCAATGGGTGGTGGAACTTTCAAACCCTGGGACGTGCATTTAGCAGAAGCCACCTGGTCAGTCAATCCCAGAGGATCTGCCAAGCAGGCTGGCCCTGCTCAGTCAAATCTCCTACGTACTGTGGATGGGGATAAAGCCCCCGTAATGCGCATCAAAAATATGCTGGGGCAGACAGTGTGGGTTACTCCTGCATCAGGTAAAGGTAAACCCCTGCGTGGGATTACTTTTGCCCAAGGACCTGGGTGCATTTGGGAGGTAATGCAGAAGGACAGAGAGGTCCAATGTGTGCCTCAAGGAGATTTGATTTTAGGTGAAAATAGCCAATGAATCAAACTGTCCAATAACCCTGTTACTGCAATTGATGCCTCACAGCATCCTCCTGCCACATGCAAAGCCTCCTGCTCCACCAACTGAGCCAACGCCACCTCATTCCTCCAGCCTTAAAGACTGTCATGACAGATGGAACCCGAAGTTATGGACTAAATGAACTCAGTAGACATTTTGGAAGGATGGCCCATAGACTGAGGGAATGAGATCTGTGAGACCCGGGAAAGGGGGTGGTGTTTCCTTAGAATGTATTTGGAAATGAGTATAATGTAAATGGCATGGAATAAGGGGTGGAGACTGTCCTGGTTTCGGCCAGGATAGAGTTAACTTTCCTTGGGCTGAGAGGGAGCACAGCTGGAGGACCGGGCCCGGATTGCTCATTGGAGTATTCCATACCATGCTCAGTATATAGGTGGACACGTTCTCTCTCACGGCCTGTTTCGGTTTCGGTTTCCGGGTCGGCATGGTGGGATTAATGACCTCAAGTTGTGCAAGGGAAGGTTTAAACTGGATATTAGGAAGCATTTCATTACAGAACGGGTTGTTAGGCATTGGAATGGGCTGCCCAGGGAGGTGGTGGAGTCCCCATCCCTGGAGGTGTTTAAGAGTAAGGTCGACATAGCGCTTAGGGATATGGTGTAGTTGGGAACTGTCACTGTTAGGTTAATGGTTGGACTGGATGATCTTCAAGGTCTTTTCCAACCTAGAAGATTCTGTGATTCTGTGATTTCTGTGGTTGGGATCGCTGTTGGGGGCGGGCTGTGTACCAGTTGCTGGTTGGTGAGCCACTGCTGCATTTTACCCATTTGGACTTAATATTGTTACTGTTGTTTTGTTACTATTTTATTTTTTTTTATTCAACCTACGAATTTCTGGTCTTTTGCTCCTCGCCTATTTCACCGGGGCAGGGGTGGGAGGGCGGGGGAGGGAAGTAGAAGACCGGCCACGTGGTGATTGGCTACTGGCTGAGTTCAAACCATGACAGTTACCCAGAGTGGTGGTAGATGCCCCATCCCTGGAAATATTCAAGGTCAGGCTGGATGGGCCTCTGAGCAACCTGATAGAGCTGAAGATGTCCCTGCTCATTGCAGGAGAGTTGGACCACTTGACCTTTAAAGGTCCCCCCAACCCAAACTATCTATGATTCTATGAAAAGAGACTACAAGGACAAGAAACAGGAAGGAAGATTTTAATTAAGGTTAATGAAAGATATAATATATACGTATCTATTACACACATGATAGTGTATCAGCAGTGGTTCAGGGCCCAGAGATTTTCAAAACTCAGCTGGAGAAAGCACTCACCAACCAGATGTAAGTGTAAAGCTTTGCCTGCTCAGAGCAGCTCATGGTACTGGAGACCTCCAGAGGTCCCTTCCAACCCAGTTCCTCAAGGAGGGAGGGGCTAGACAGTGGGGTCAGGGGTGAGGGACACTGCTGAGTACTGAGGCATTGCTGGCATGTGTAAGACCCAGGCTACCCCCCGTCCTCAGGGTTACACAATGAGTGAGGTTGTCCTCAAAAGGAGGGTCTTCTCCGTAGGCACCAGGACTCCAACTAGTGCAGCGACACCTCAGAAAAGTTCTCAGAAACACTGCTAGGCATTATAGAATCATAGACTCCCTGAAAAATTGGGGCCCACACAGGTTCAAAAGCCCTGGGACTCCTGACGGCCAGTCTCACCAAGAAACTGAGGTAAAGGGGCACTGCATACACTGCCCGTATCAGTGTCCCTTGTCACTAGGGTCCCGGCCCCGTTTTGGCCACATGGCCATGCTTTTCCCAGCCTTCCTTTTGCTGCTGATGTCTCTGTGAACTCATTCTTGTTCTTCAAACCCCTCAACAGATGCAACTCCAGGTGGGCTTTGACTTTCCAAGACCATCCTCTGCATTTTTGGGAAGTTATCACTGATGCTCTCCAGGAACAGGGTGGAGTGTCCTTGTGTTAGAATCAGGGGGAAGGCCAACAGGGCAGATGTTGTAATAGGAGTCTACTATAGGCCACCCAGCCAGGACAGACAGGTGGATGAAATATTCTATAGGCACGTAGGAGAAATCTCACAATGCCTTGCCCTTGTTCTTGTGGGAGACTTTAACTTCCAGACATCTGCTGGAAATACAACACAGCAGAGAGGGACCAGTCCCGGAGATTCCTGGAATATGTGGGAGAGAACTTCCTGACACAGCTGGTGAGTGAACCAACCAGAGAAGGTGCCCTGCTGGAATTCCACTTTGTGAACAGAGAAGGACTGGTGGATGATGTGGTAGTTGGAGGCCAACTAGGGCACAGTGATCATGAAACAATAGAGTTCTCTATTCTTAGGGAGGCCAGGAGAGGGGGCAGAAGAACAGACACCCTGGACTTCCAAAGAGCTGACTTTGTCTTGTTTGGGCACCTGCTTTACAGAATCCCCTGGGAGACGGTCCTGAAGGGTATAGGGATCCAGGAAGGCTGGGCACTCTTTAAGAAGAAAGTCTTAAAGGCACAGGAGCAGGCAGTCCCCAGGTGCTGTAAGAGAAGCCGGCGCCAGAAAAGACCATCCTGGGTAAACAGGGAGCTTTGGCTGCACCTCAGGGAGAAAAGGAGAGTTTAATGCCTTTGGAAGAAGGGGCTAGCCGCTCACCATGATTACAAAGATTCTGTGAGGCTATGCAGGGCAGAAATCAGGATGTCTAAAGCCCAGCTGGAAAATAATCTCGCTTCAGCAATCAAGGACAAGAAGAAATGTTTCTGTAAGTACGGCAACAGCAAGAGAAAGACCAGGGAGAGGCTCCATCCCCTGCTAGACGCAGGAGGAAACACAACAACAAGTGTTGAGGAAAAGGCTGAGGTGCTTAATGCCTTCTTTACTTCAGTCTTTAATAACAAGACTAGTTGTATTGTGGGAATTCAGCTTCCTCAGCCAAAAGACAGAGACTGGGAGAACGACACCCCTGCAATCCAGGAGGAGATAGTCAGTGACCTACTGCATCACATAGACATACACAAGTCTACGGGACCAGACGGGATACACCCGAGGGTGCTGAAGGAGCTGGCTGGGGTGCTTGCCAAGCCACTTTCCATCATTTACCAGCAGTCCTGGCTGACGGGGGAGGTCCAACAGATTGGAAATTGGCCAATGTGATGCCCATATATAAGAAGGGTCGGAAGGATGATCTGGGAAATTGCAGGCTTGTCAGCTTGACTTTGGTGCCCGGGAAACTGATGGTGCAGCTCATCCTGAGTACCATCACACAACACATGTGGGACAACCAGATGATCAGGCCCAGTCACCATGGGTTTATGAAAGGCAGGTCCTGCTTGGCAAACCTGATCTCCTTCTACAACAGGGCATCCTGCTTATTGGATGAGGGAAAGGCTATGGATGTTGTTTACCTTGACTTTAGTAAGGTCTTTGACACCATTTCCCACAGCATTCTGCTGGCGAAGCTGGCTGCTTGCGGATTGGATGGTCACACTCTTCGCTGAGTCAAAATCTGGCTGGCTGGCCGGGCCCAAAGAGTTGTGGGGGAACAGAGTTAAATCTGGTTGGTGGCAGGTCATGAGTGGTGCCCCCCAGGGCTCAGTTTTGGGGTCACTCTTGTTTAACACCTTTATTGATGATCTGGACGAGGGGATCAAGTGCACCCTCAGTCAGTTTGCAGATGACACCTAGTTGGGTGGGAGTGTTGATCAGCTCGAGGGTAGGGAGGCTCTGCAGAGAGATCTGGACAGGCTGGAGCAATGGGCTGAGGCCAAGTGTATGAGTTTCAATAAGGCCAAATGCCGGGTTCTGCACTTGGGCCACAACAACCCCCAGCAGCGCTACAGGCTTGGGGAGGAGTGGCTGGAGAGCTGCCAGTAAGAGAGAGACCTGGGGGTGTTGATTTCTAGCTGGCTGAACATGAGTCAGCAGTGTGCCCAGGTGGCCAAGAAGGCCAATGGCTTCCTGGCTTGTATCAGCAATAGCGTGACCAGCAGGGACAGGGAAGAGATCTTACCCCTGTACTCAGCACTGGTGAGGCCACACCTCGATTACTGGGTTCATTTTTGGGCCCCTCACTACAAAAAGGCCATTGAATAACTCGAGCGTGTCCAGAGAAGGGCAACAAAGCTGGTGAAGGGTCTGGAGCACAGGTCTGATGAGGAGTGGCTGAGGGAACTGAGGGATTCAGTCTGGAGAGGAGGAGGCTGAGGGGAGACCTCATCGCCCTCTACAACTCCCTGAAAGGAGGTAGCAGAGAGGTCGGGATGAGTCTCTTGAACCAAGTAACAAGCAACAGGACAAGAGGGAATGGCCTCAAGCTGTGCCAGGGCAGGGTTAGACTGGCTATTAGGAAGTATTTCTTTCTGGAAGGGGTTGTTGGGTGTTGGAATAGGATGCCCAGGGCAGGGGTAGAGTCCCCATCCCTGGAGGGGTTTAAGAGTCGGGTTGACCCAGCGCTGAGGGATCTGGTAGAGTTGAGAACAGATAGTGTGAGGTTCATGGTTGGACTGGATGATCTTCAAGGTCTTTTCCAACCCTGATGATTCTGTGATTCTGTCATTCTGTGGAATTGTCTGGGTTGCATGTGTCCTGCTGTGTTGTCCTTCCATGAGGACCAAAGCCTGTGAATGTGAGGTTTCTGCCTGTGGCCTGAAGAAAGCCTCAGCTGGTGCTTCCTGATCAGGTGATCTGTAGAAAGCACCCTCTACAACATCAGCGATGCTGGTCTGCTGCTTATCCTGGCCCATAAGCACCTAGCTGGCTCATCCCCCATCCCAAGACAGAGCTCCATGCATTCCTGTTGACCTCTCAGAAGAAGGACCACTCCTTATCCTTGCCTTCCTAGCTGGTCCTTCCCAAAGAGCTTCGATCCTGCCTGTATGTGCCTGAGACCTTCTTCCTCTTGGACACGGCATCTGTCTCTGCCACCAAGGCCTATGAGGAGACAGGTTGCCATCACGACCCTAGGGCCTCATTGCCTCCTTGAACAACCCCAGGAAACCTGGACACCGTCATACTGTTGTCCTCCACTGAGCATTGTACTTCTCACATCACACTGCCCACGGGAAGAGCCCTGAGCCACACATGAAGGAGAGAATCTCCCTTTTCAGGGGCTGGGGGTCAAGTCTTGGACAGCTGCTCCATAAGGCAAATCAAGGGTTTTCATGGCATCAGAGCCACCCACACAGTGCTTTGGCCTCATAATCACAGCCTCCAATTATCGTCTCTTACAAGCTCATGGGGAGGCTTTGTCAGTGATGGCCCTCAGTGGGGCCCGTTAATGCTTCAAGAATCTTTGGGTTTTACTTCTGACTTTGACTTCTTGAGAGATTACTTCTACCTTCTCTCAGTATCTGAGGCTCAGGGACTCAGAGCACCAAATACACCACGGGGCTCAGTACAGTGAAGAAAGCCCTAACGACTCATGTCACTTCCACCATCTTCATCAAGTCTTCAAGACTTGTACAGCTAATTGGAGAGTTTTCAGGAATGGAGTTAAAGATTTCAATGACCGCTTTGAAGACATGACAGCAGCGTTCTCTAATTGATATTGATCCAGGGTGTTTCTGATGGAGGTCTCGACTGGGAGGAAAAGCAGTCATTTGAGTTCTGACACTGTAGGGACAACCTTGCTCCTCACCTCCCCAGCCCTGCCATTTCTCTCATGGGCCACCTGGGACTTAATGTCACTTTTCCTGACATCAGACTTCTCCACTGAATTCTGCAGCTGGAGGTTACAGCTTCTTTGCACCAACTCCTATCTGCTTTCCTTAGAGAAGTGGCTACATCAGGCATGGAAGGGTTTTTCCTAATTGCAAAAATCCCCAAAGTAAAACATGATAAACAAGAAAACACACTTCTCAACTGTATGCCAAGTCCAAGCTCTCTCCAAGGATGTTCACCTTCCATGAGGGATAACCATAGAGGAGATGTTTTCAACAGACAGATAGGAAAAGATAAATACACTTATAAAGAGTGAGCTATAGAGACTATTAGGCAGACTAGTGAAAGACAGGAAAGTTTTTTACATCTCTGAAGCTCAAAGCAGCAGCTGGGTGGGTGAAAGTTGTTTGAATGGTCACAGAGTAAGAGGAAAGGAAATCTGGGGAACAATGGAAAGTGCCTAAGTCCAGTTAGACTGCTGGAAAGGTGACTTCAAACATGATCAATTTAGTCAGGACTGGTGGAAATACCCAAAAGATTAGTATAATACAGACAGTACTGGCAAGGCCAGTACAGAGGGAATTCTATGTCGTTTCTCATACAATTAATACACATCCTGAAAATGTGTAAAATCCCTCCTCTGTACTCAGTACTGGTCAGGCCACACCTGGAGTGTTGTGTCCAGTGCTGGGCTCCTGTGTACAAAAGAGATACTGGAGAGAGTTCAGCAAAGGGTCACAAAGAAAATTAAGGGACAGAAGCGCCTTTCATGTGAAAAAAGGCTGAGAGTGCTGAGCCTGTTCAACCTGGAGAAGGCTCAGGGGGAGCTTGTCACTGTTTCTAAATCTCCGATGGGAAGTCATTAAGAAGAGGGAGCCTGGCTCTTGTCAGTGGTGCCCAGTGACAGGACAAGAGGTGATGGGCACACACTAGAAGATGGGAGATTGTAGCTGAACAGAAGGAAAGTCTTTTTCCCTACCAAGGTGTCTGTCCACTGGACCAGGTTTCCCAGAGAGGTTGAGGAGCCACCATCCCTAGAGATACTCAAAACCCAAATGGACGTGGTCCTGGGACATCTACTCTAGTGGATCCTGCTTGGGCAGGTGGTTGGACTAGAAAATCTCCAGCAATCCCATCCAACCTCAACCTACCCTGTGATTCCAGAATGCCTGGCAGTGTTTCTGAGGACTTTTCTGTAGTTTCTCCACACCTGTTTGACTCCTGTCCCCACAGGACAGTGTCTTCTCTTGGGAGGTGAAATCCTGAGGACAGGGTTGACCAGGGTCTGCAAAATCCAGCTGTGCCTCAACTCACAGCAGTGTCCCCTACCCCTAGCTCCACCCTACAGTCCTTTCATTGGGTCAGAAGGGACTTCCGGAGGTGTCTAGTACTATCGTTTGCTCTGAGCAGGGAAAATTTCACAGCTAGATGATGTTGGTCAGTGTGTTCTCCAGGTGAGCTGGGGATCACTAGCATGGTGATTTTATTTTTTTTTCCCCTTAAGATCACTGGATATTTCTGTGAGTCCCATCCCAAGCATTTGGAGCTGCTCTGGCACCAGAGGGACTTCTGGGAGTGCTGGGACCTGCACTGCCCTCCCTGCCACCCCTGGAGACTCTTGGATGCTGGTGCTCTCACAGCGAGCAGGGGAAGAGCTCTGTCTGGCTGCAGGCTGGGTTAATCCTGAGCACCTGGCAGTGGTGCTTGGAGGGACTGGGGAGCATTTCCAAAGGAACCAGGTGTATCTCTAGCTCTGTCAGCTGTACTTTACTAATGGTGACATGAATCACTCTCCAGCCTCCCTTCCCCATGCCTGCTGGGTCTCTTCTGCCTCCCTTGGGACTGCAGAGTCCTCACTCACCTGCAGATACCAGGAGTGAACATTTCACTTTTGGGTGACTCGACCTCAGAGAATCTCACACTTTGTGGGGCTCCATTCCTTGTCCACCCCAGGCACACAATGTCCCTGCAGATCCCCCACACTCTCCAGACAGCTCCAGGTTCCCCTCCTGAAGGGCATCGCCTGCCACCTCCCATGTGGGACAGGCCTGAGTATGTACCTCAGTGCCCACTCACCATCTTCACTGTAACAAGGCAGAGGAGTCTGAAGTCCAGCTGCCAGCCTCAACAGATCAGAAGGTGACTGGGAAATCTCTGCTCCTGGAGTATGGAGAATCATAGCACAAAAAAATCTCCTTTCAGAGTTCAATTCCTTGGGCCTATTCTTGACATCCACACTGGAAGAAGATCCCAGCCTTCAAGTGTTCTACCGGTGAGATCCCAGTTTATTGCAGAGATGCTGTGAGAGAGTGAGAAAGACTTTTATATGGGCTTCAGGTGAAACTGAAAAGATTAATGCCTCGGCAGAAGTGGGATGAATCAAAATATTTGTGCAGGAACATAATGACAACAATAGTGATAATGATGTGGGTCATGAAGATGATAATAGAAATATTAGCAATAGTAGTAATAAGACAAGGGAAAAAACAACTCAGGTCTAGTGTGGGGTACATTGGAAATCATCTGCAGAGAGATATGGGGAGTTTATCCCTGCTGAAAAATGTCCATGAAAACAGCTTCCAGAGGGCCCCCTTCAGTCCTGGTTCCTCATGCTGTAAATTAAGGGGGTCACTGCTGGAGGCAGAATCGAGCACAGAACTGCCATCACCAGATCCAGGGATGAGGAGGAGATGGAGGGGGGCTTCAGGTAGGCAAAAAATGAGGTGTTGATAAACAGGGACACCACAGCCAGGTGAGGGAGGCACGTGGAAAAGGCTTTGTGCTGTCCCTGCTCAGAGGGGATCCTCAGCACAGCTCTCAAGATATTCACATAGGACAGCATGATGAAAATAAACCCAGCATAAACTAAACAGGTACTAACCACAAGAAGCCCATCTTCCCTGAAGTAGGAGTCTGAGCAGGAGAGATGAGGATCTGGGGGATTTCACAGAAGAACTGGTCCACAACATTGCCTTGGCACTGTGGCAGTAAAAATGTTTTGGCTGTGTACAGGAGAGAATTGAGCAACCCAGTGCCCCAGGCAGCTGCTGCCATGTGGACACAAGCTCTGCTGCCCAGGAGGGTTTCGTAGTGCAGGAGTTTGCAGACGGCAATAGAGCGGTCGTAGGCCATGACAGTGAGAAGGAAATATTCTGATGATATCAAAAATAGAAACAGAAATACTTGTGCAGCACATCCTGCATAGGAGATGTCCCTGGTGTCCCAGAGGGAGTTGGCCATGGCTTTGGGGAGAGTGGTGGAGATGGAGCCCAGGTCGAGGAAGGAGAGGTCGAGGAGGGAGAGGTTGAGGAGGAAGAAGTACATGGGGGTGTGCAGGTGGTGGTCACAGGCGATGGTGGTGATGATGAGGCCGTTGCCCAGGAGGGCAGCCAGGGAGATGCCCAGGAAGAGACGGAAGTGCAAGAGCTGCAGCTCCCACGTGTCTGCAAATGCCAGGAGGAGGAACTGGGTGATGGAGCTGCCATGGGACATTTGCTTCCTCTGGACATGGGGATCTGTACGTGGAGGAAAAATCAGTGACAAGTTAGGGTAGACTTCTCTGAACAAAACTTACTCCACTTCTCACAGAACCCCCCCAAACTGATTGGCCTTTTTCAGGAAACCTTTGGCAGGTCCACGTCATGTGCTCTGGTTGGTGCTGGCTGAGGGTACCCAGGGAAAGAGGGGTCTCTGCTCTGGGCTCTGGAGGAGTCAGCCCTACCCTACAACAGCAGATAACTAGGAACACAGGTGATCTCAAATTAAATCCACTTTTGATGGCAATGAACTTTTCAGCATTGTGGCTCCCATTGCACCCAAAAGCAGAGCAGAGCTGTGGGGATTTGCTTTTGTTTATTTTGTTCTAGTTGCCTCATCACAACTGAGGAGAGGTTTTTAAGGCAGAAATTCTTGGCGTTCCTGTTCCTTTCGATGTGAATCCCTGTTGGTGCTGACAGACAAAGGGACTGTCCCTTAGTGCAGTGTGGAGAGCTGCTCTGTCCATCAGCCCTGTGCTCAGCTGCCCTTTCCTTGCAGCTCTTTGAGCTGGAGGATGATCACACCCTGGTGGTCACTTGAGAAGAAATCAGGAACTTCTGACAGCAGAGGAATCCAGTTTCCAAGTGCAGATCCCCAAGCCCCTCCCCACCATCTCACCGTACCTGAGGAGGATCTCAGCTTCCCCCTCCCGGGCAGGGACACACAGGGCTCATTGCAGCTGCCCACACACAGACGATGAGCCGTGTTGCCATGGCCTTAGCACTGAGTTGTCTTCTCCATGGGGCACAGAGAGGCCATGGCAGAGCTGTGCAGCCTGCAGCCCAGCGGGACCCCAGGGTGAAGTGCTAAGCCTTGGACAAAAGGCCCCAGTTGACCTATAGATGGATCCTGTATATTTTATAACTGATAGCCATTGTGCTAATAGGTATTATAATAAGTTATAGCAAACCAACTAGTCTGATGTAAAACGTGGAAGTGTTGAAGCCTGAGCAACAGGCCCTGAGTCGAAACTACTAACTCAGTATGTAATCATTAATGAAATATGCATGGAAGATGTAGCTATCTTAAATGTATGTTTTCCTTCCTTTGTGTGTGGGTAAAATAACAGAGTCATGGAGACAGTTGTCTGTCACTGAGGCCTGATGTGAGACCTTGTGCATAATCCAATTAGATAAGCAGGGAAACTCCCTGAGCTTCTTCCTTGAGCCCCGGCCAGGCTCTGGGAGAATCTAACATGAGATTGAAACCAGATATTTCCACTTAAAACAAATGTGCCAGCTCTTCTGACTTGCTGATTTTTGGGTATATAAGGCTGGACCCGCTCAAAGCAACTTTGGAAGCCCCAGCTATGGGTGGACGCACCGCATAGGATTTCCCACTCCCCGCGGGAAAGGCTCAACAAATCCTCACTGTAACCGGGGCTCCCCAGCACCTGTGGGTCTGGATGATGGTAACGGGTGCAAGTGGTGAGGGATCTTTCTTAATCACTGTTCTCTCTCTCAGGTAGCAATGATTTGATGCATTACCCTATATTTCCCTATTTGTTTAAGTGCACTATTCTGTCTTTTCTTACTGTATGTTTTCTGTATTATTCTGTTATATTGTTTAGTTCTTTCTAGTAAAATACGCCTGCTCTTTTCACTCTGGTGTCTGAGTTTAATTGGTATCCCTAATCAGCAAAACACAGGGAAAGAGTCAAAAGCCCTGAAGATGGGGTGTCCTTAAGTGAGGGTCAGCTCATTGCAGCCCCACAAACTGCCATACCCAGAACCCCCAGGTAAGGTGGGGACACAGGCAGCAAGGACCAGAGTGGAAACACAGAGAAATGCCCCAATGTTCCTGCCAAGGGAGGAAGGACAGGGACAGACAGACAGGCACTCAGGGGTTTCTCCTCACTTCAGTCAGGCTGCCAAGAAGAAGACTCAGCCTGAAATATCACAACCCTGATGGCAAAGGCTGTGTTGGGTGGGAGAGGAGACCAAGGTCGGATGCTCCTTGAAGGTGTCTGCACTGCAGGGGATGGCAGGGAGCTGCCCAAATCTCCTCCAAAGGCGATTCTGAGAGTAGATCCCTCTCTGCCCATTTCTCTTCTGCCTGGAACTCTCCCTGCCAGGAGTTGCTTCTCTATCCCTCTCCTATCTGTCGGTGCTCACAATCTCCATCCCACCCGCTCTATGCTCAGCTCTGCCATGCAGACATCCTCTGGTAGCAGGGCACTGTCCAGGGGATTCCCTGTGAGTGCAGAGACTCAGGAACATCTCAGAAATGTTCCTTCTCCAAAACAGGGAAATAAATTCCAGCATCCCACTGTCCTGAAGGCCAACCAAGAGGAGAATACACAAAACACACACTCCTTCCCTTTTAGGTAGTCTTGATCTTGACCTTCCTCTTGAAAAGTCCCCTTGGAAATTCCCTGGGGTGATCTGGAGCTGTGAGTGACCCTGACCCACGCAGCACCACAACAGAAGGACCCTGCCCTGCCGGGGATCTCTCCTTCCCCCCACAGCTTCTCCCCACAGTGCCGTGGAGAACTCCCCGGGCAGGCTGAGTGCTGACCCTGGCAGGCGGCAGAGTCCCTGCCCCAGCACACAGCCCCTGGGGTGCAGGGACCCTGCTCTGAAGGACAGCCCTGGGCACCCCTGGCTGCACCCCCGGCTGCACACCCCTGCAGCCGTCCCTGGCAGAAGGCAGCCGCCACGGCCTGTCCCTCTGACAGTGCAACAGGGAAGCCCTGCTCTGGAGCACGTCCTCCTCCTCCAGACAGGAGGGAGATTCCTGGGTGTTGTGCCGGCTTGACCAGATCCCTCCACAAA
Organism: Strix aluco; assembly: GCF_031877795.1. Taxonomy (NCBI): domain Eukaryota; kingdom Metazoa; phylum Chordata; class Aves; order Strigiformes; family Strigidae; genus Strix; species Strix aluco. Next base: position 1,213,025 of record NW_027436667.1, read on the forward strand.
CTGTAGCTGCATTGCCCTGCACCCAGACACTGACTGTGTCAATGGCCCTGATGATTTCTCCTTCTCTGAGCCCTCAGTATTCTCCTACTCCCGACTGCCTTTAAGCTCTCTCTACCTCACTCCTCTCATGTGCCTGCAGGCAGTGCCCTCAGCCCTGCTGCGCTTTGCAGAGGAGCTGCTCCCGGGCAGAGCTGTCTCTCTGCAGCGCTGCCCACTTGCCCCGAGCTCCCTCAGTCCCAGGAGCCCACCCCAGCTCCGCAGCACAGGACTAGCCCAAGGCATTTTAATGAACCCTCGGGTGGGTTTGGTGCCAATTCCATGAACCTCAGACATGGTGAAGAAGCTGAAGAAACCTCTCAATATTCAAAGTTAGATTCAAACTACAGTTTCTTGTGGCTTTAATGGGGCCCACTGAGGGACACTGTTGACAAAGCCTCCCAAGGCTCCAGTTAGAGCAGAAATGTGAAGGCAGTGATGACAGGTAGGGAAAAGCAAAGGAAAGGTGGCTCTGATGCTGAGGAAACCTGGATGTGTCTCATGAAGCCCAAGGACCAAGCCCTGACCCCATTAACCAAAGGGCCAAGCCCTGACCCCCAGCCCCTGGGGAGGGAGATCCTGTCCCTCACACATTCCTCAGGGCTCTTCCTGGGGCAGTGGGCGATGGAGATGTGCACCTCCCAGGCTCCTGAGTAGGGACAAGGGGGCAATGAGGCCCCAGTGCTGCCAGGGACTGTGCCTCCTTATAGGCATCCGTGACAGAAACAACAGCCATGGCCAAAGTCAGGAAGAGGCTGACTTTGTTGGGGGCGTCCAGCTTTTCCACAACCCTGTGTCACCTCCACCACAGGATAAAATAGGAATCTTATTGCATCACCTGCACCTCTTTCCCTGCAGGCTGTAGTCACCCACCCAGCTGTCCCACCTTGCTCTCACCTGAGCATCTTCCTTCCTTTCCTGATATCTCACCGTCCACCTTGGCTATCCCAATATCTGCTGAAGGGGGAACAGAACAAGGTGCAAGCCACACAGGCTGCTTTTGGAGCTTATTGACTTGTCCTGAGAAGGGTGACTGTGGAGGCAGTGAGGTGAGGTGCCCTTTGGGACTTCATACTTACAAACAAGGAAGAGGTGTTCAGGGATGTAACAGTCAGAGGTGAGAAGGTAGAGCTGTGGCCCCTGAAAGAAGGGAACAAGGCTTCCTGAGAGCAGGCTTTGGCCTGTGGAGGGACTTGATTGGAAGAAGTCATTGGGATACCACCCTGCAGAGAAGAGGGGTGCAGAGAGCTGTTTGGTGGCCACGGATCTCTTCCAGCTCCAGAACAGTCCACCCTTACATGCGGGAAGTCATAGAAAGGTGGTAGGAAACTGGCACGGAGGAGAAGGGAGCTCCTGACTAAAATGAAGCATGAAGAGGTGTCACAGAGAAGGTGGAAGCTGGCTGCCTTCCAGCCTCAATGGTTCTGTGACTCTGTGCTGAAGAGAGCCATGTGTGTGGGTGTGTGTGTGTCTGTGTGCTTGCCTGTGCCTGGGTGAAAAGGGGGACAAGGGATCCCAGGGCCAGGTTCTAGGTAGACAGAAGGCCTAAGACCATCTCTTGAGGCATCCATTTTGCCTGTCTATATAGAAATATATCTGGCAGTAACATGTTATCGCAGACCAACAGTCCACCCTTGTTTCTCTTTCTCTACTGACTGTGGGTTTGGTTGGCCTAGAAACCTGTCCTTGCACCATAAAGCATTTGTGGGGCAGGGAGGCTGGGTCAGTGCAGGGCCAGGGCTGGCTCTGACAGGCGTCATGGAGCAGCTGCCAGGAGGTGACACCATGGACTGTTCACAAAGGATAAATTTATGTATATTGACTTTGTTGTTTTTAGGAAGGCAAAGCTGGCCTGGAGCCAATGGTTGCAAGGAAAGTCAAGAGCAAAAAGACAAGCTTCAGTCACTCGTGAGAGACCAAGGCTGAACAAGGGAAATGCAGGGCTGCTGCTGAATGGGGAGGGTGATTTCATAACAGCAGACACAGGTCGGGCTGGGGGACTCAATGACGTCTTTGCCTGAATCTTTATTGAAAAGGTCTCCAGGCCTCAGTGCTCAGGGAAGGGGCCAAACGAGCAGGAGAGCACGTACTGGCAGGAACCTCAGGGAATGCAGCAAGGACAAGTGCCAGCGTCTGACCCTGCAGGACATCCCCCAGCAATGGCACAGGCTGGGGGCTGCCTGGCTGGGAGAAGCCCCGTGGGAAAGGTCTTGGTGGGTTGGGCAGGAGGCAGCCGTGTGCCCTGGCAGCAAGGGAGGCCAGCTGCCCCCAGGGCTTGATGGCCAGGAGTGCGGCCAGGAGATCAAGGGAGGGCATTGTCCAGGTTACTGCATCCGGATTTCAGACCCCCAGTACAGGAATGATGTTGCCAAGCTGGAGGGGGTTGGTGAACGGCCCCCAAGATAGGCCGGGGCTGGAACGCTTTTCCTGTGAGGAGAGGCCGAGGGAGCTGGGCTTATTCAGCCTGGAGAAGGGAGGGCTGACGCGGAACTCATTGCAGCCTGTCAGCACCTACGAGGAGGCCATAAAGAATAGAGAAGTAGGCTTTCCAACACAGTGCATGTTAAAGGCATGAAAGATGAGTGTTGGGTGAAACAGGGGATGTTCAACTTGGAGATAAGGAAAAGATTTTTCACCCATCTCAGGGCTAGTGTGACCATGGTGGCCATAAGCCCTGCCTGCCCTTCTGTCTGCCACAGTTGGTCAGGTCACAATAACAGAGGTGCCCCCCAGAGTCAGAACCCAGGTGGGCCTCTTCCACCTGTCTCACCTCACCCCTCCACAGGGATGTAATTTCTGTTGGGTGGGTTCTCTGATGCACTGGATGACCTCAGAATGCCTGCTGGCCAGCGTGTCTCCTGAGGGCCAGGCAGGCTGCTGCGGTGGAAATGACCTCATAAGCATCCCCATTCCAGCCAGCTCCCCTTGGCCTGTCTCTCCCCTTCCTCTCTGTCCCCATCTGGTCTCTGCTGGGATGAGTGGTTTTGTGATGAACATCTTGTCCCCAAATTGCTGGGGCCAGCTGCTGGCTAATCAGGCTCCTGTAACAGGAGTGGCCTCACAATCAACGTCACAATTTGTGGTGCCTTATCACATCTCTCCCCATCTGCTCCTTTGACTCCTCATCGCTGCTGGACCCCACGTTCAACAGACAAACCCAGCCCCTTCCCTGGCCTTTCCCTCTCCCCTGTCCCATGGGTTGGCAGAGCCAGGGTGGATGTGTCATGGTTAGGGTTTTGCAGTGCTCATGCATAATTATTGTCACAAAGTCGGTGTTGAGATCAGACTCAGTGGTGTGGAGAAAATCCCATCAAGAAATAACGGCGTTAAACAGTAGATATGCAGTGGTGGCAACCATGTTGGTTTTGCAAGGGGGGCTTCTGTCCACTTACTAAAAGGATCTGCTACTACCAAGATGCACTTGGTGTTTCAAGCTGTCACTGGCAGAGGTCCCACGAAATCAATCTGCAGTTGTGCCTGTGGTCCTTCACTCTGTTGGTGCTGGGCTGGGGCTTTTACTCCAGTGTAATCTGCACTGGTCACGGCACAAGACAGACAGCTCCTACCCCAGACACCTACATCCTTCTTCGTGTTAGGCCAGCACTCACTGTCCTTCACTCTGATCAGAGTTTGCCTCAGCTCATGGATGAGCTTGATGAGATTCTCCTTGAATATTTGGAGGCACAATCCAATGCTTTCTGCATCTACAGCATAGTAAATATTTCTTTCCCTTACTATGCAGGTTGACCTGACTTTTTTTTTTTACCTGTGTAAAACTATATATTTGAATAAGTGACTAGGTTATAGTGATATTATTCAAATTAGAATTAGATATACTGCATTTAAATCTTCTGAGGACGACAGGGAGTCATGGCTGTACTATGTAAGCCTGATTACTTTGTATAAACAAAGATGCCCCCTGCCTGGAAGTGTTCGAGGCCAGGTTGGATGGGGCTTTGAGCAACCTGGTCTAGCGGAAGGTGTCCCTGCCTGTGGCAGGGAGGTTGGAATTAGATGACCTTTAAGGTGCCTTCCAAGCCAACCCATTCTGTGATTCTGTGGTTCTGTGGTTCCATGGCTCTATGACTGACTGTGCAGGGCAGAATCACAGTGCAGATGTTTGAGGGTTTTTTTCCTAAGTTCATACTCCCTCCTGCACAAACCAATTCATAAAATGAAAGAGCCCTTTGCAATGCAGACTAAGGCAAAGGCTCCAGCAGAATGACGTAGTACAGATGCATAAGCTGCAGTTTTTGATGCTGAGCTGTCCTGACACCTTGTTCCATCATGATTCCCTTCAGGCTTACCATCATGGGTAAACAGAGTCCCATGGAGTGCCACATGCTCTAGCACCCCTAGCATTGTCACCTTGGATCAGATACCTGTGGGGACAGGAGGGAAATTAAGGGAGCCCTGTCTCTCTCCTGCTGTTCCCCAGAGCAGACTATTTCTCATCCTGAAGGACTTTCTTAGCCAATGGAGAGGCAGATGGGAGAGCTTCAGTGTGGCAGGAGTCTGTTCCAAGGTGTTTGCTTGCTTCCTGGGATAAACTGTATCCAAACACAAGTCCTCTTTGCTGCCATCTCGCCCCTCTTACTCGTAGTGCACATAGAGAATAGAGTAGTGTCTTTCTTCCAAATCCACAACCTAATTTTAAATTCTGAGCTTCTCATCCAAACCACTTTCAAACGCTCCCAGATTTGCTCTGTAAAGAGCCCTCTCCCTCCCTGCAGCCATTAATGGGCCTGTCTAGAGGCACTGGGTGCAAGTCAGGGCTCTGCAGAGCCCCACCAGACACAGGCTTCCCTTTGAGCAACAAGTTCCCCCTCCTGTGTACACTGGGCTCAAGAAGAAGCCGTTTAGGAGACATTTGAGTCCCTCGAGTCCCACACAAGACATGTTAAGGGCACAAGCACATGACTGGAGTCTATGATCCTTAGATCATAGGTGCTTTTTGTGTAAAAAGCAACTCCCAAGAAATATTAGAATCTGACTTTTTCTTCCTCTTTATTTTTTTTTATTTTGTGGTTTTAGTAAAAAAAAAAAAAAAAAAAAAAAAAAAAGAAGAGGGGAAATATAAATTTTTCTAAGCGGTGAGGTTTGTTCCTTGTCATTGTCTCCATGTTTGCTCTGTCAGGTCTGTGTCCTAGTACATTATGATTTCTGGCTTCCCCTTTTTCTAGTGGTTTCCCAATTGACAGCTCCTACCCCGGCCCCACAACCTCGGGACAAGCCACATTCTGCTGGTGCCCATCAGCCCCGATTGGAGTCTGCTGCCCTGGGGACTCTCAGGTCCCCCCCCAGCTCCCTGGGAAATATTTCCTGGAGAGATGAAACCACAGCTGAAAGATAATAAACACAAAGTCCCACAAAGCCAGGCCACACATGGTGGGAGATGGGGGGAGGTCAGTGCAGCATCTGGGAACCATGACCTGCTTTCCTGGCTGTTGCACGCCAGAGGAGGGAGTGGGCTGGGGACCCAGGAAGGCACATGGGCCCAGTGTTGGGCTCTGACATCTCCTGTGAATCCAGGAGAGCTGAGTCCATGAGGCAGGGAACCACCACCCCTCCCAGAGCGGGGCAGAGGACCCAGGGGTCCGGGCTGCCTGTCCACGCTCCTCTCCTGCCCAGACACCAAATTGTGCTCTTTGGGGGATGGTGCTCACTGGAGCCCCAGTAAGAACCTGTTTCCTGCTGTGCCTCCAAAACACAGGGAGTCCCAAGGGCTGGCACCAGCTGCCCCTCGTCTCTCCCAGTCTCATGGTGGGACACCCCATTTTGACCTAATATGCCCTTACCTCGGGGCACATGGTGGGTGGGAAGGGGATCTCCTTTACAGAGACACCCCAGGCACTCGGATTCCCTCAGCCACTCTGCTCATCATGGTGGTGCAGCCAGAGAGGACCCTGGTGTCCAGGCGCTGGCAGAGGAGAGGGGACGTGGACACGGACACACACACACACACACACACACACACACGCAGAGTTAAGCTTTGCTGAAGGGGTTTATTGATCATTAGAGGGAAATGGCCCAGGGCTCCCGGGGGATCAGGTGGGGTCATCCAGGGATGATCATCTCCTCATGCCGTTGGAGGGGGACCGGACAAGGGTGTCACCACCAGCTTTGGTCCTGAAAGACAGAGCCCAAAATGTGACCCCCAGTGTCAGCTGGGACATGAGAGGGGCCTTGTCCCCACCATCTCTCTCTGCAGAGTCCTGGAAAAGGGAGAAGGGAATTGGAGCCCTCAAGATACCCAGGACAGGACACAGATGGCACCCAGAGCCCCTTGCCCAGTGTGTCATTGCCCTGGGATGCCCCTACATCTTGCAGAGTCCTGCCCAGCCCTCACAGTGATCCTGGGTGTCTGGATGGCACCAGAGGCCCTGCCTGGCCTGCACAGTGACCCTCTGGGGCCGTAGAGCCCCACGGAGTGCATGGAAAGGCATGGGGGCAGCTCTGTCCAGCTCACCCTTGACATGAGGCAGGGACAGTCCCCTCTGTTTCCCTCTCCCATACCCAAGGTCTGCCCATGGCTGAGGTCTCAGGGAACTCTCGGGGCCCAGGATCCTGTGTGGGGCTGGAGATACCCTGGTCCTTCTCACCTAGACATCAGCAGATACAGCCAGGCTTTCTGGGGGCAGAACTTCCACCATCATGTCATCCAGAAGGGGCTGGGGAGAAAGGGAGGGTTAGGGACACACTTGAGTACATCGGGGTGTACTGGGAGATAGGGGACAGCAGTGGCGTCCTTGGGGAAGGTGCCTCTGGGAAAAATGGGTTACGTGAGCTTCTATGTTGGTGCACAGAAAGGAGTGGGAGTCCTGAGGAAGAGGCCCACGTGGGTGCATGGCTGTGTACTGGGGCATCCTGGGTTGCACTGGTGTGTACTAGGTTGTAATGAGATGGACGGGTATGCAATGGGTACCCCAGGAAGGAGGCCTCCCTGAATAAACACTGGGGTGCGGGGGTGTTTTCTGGGGTTGCCGTAGGGTGCACTGGGGTGTACTGGGACACACTGGGATGCCCTGGACTGTTGTGTCCATGAGAGGTCTGGGTGTGTCTAGGGAAAACAGAATGCTTGGTACCCACCTCAGCCCTCTTCACTTTCCTGAATTTGAGAAACCGCACCTGCAGAGAAAACACGAGACCTCACTGGTCACTGGGATGTCCCCAATCCCAGCAAGGGATGGGAGGACCACATTGCCCTCCAGTTCCCCAGACTGGATGACCTCCAAGTCCACCCCACTACTTACCTCCCGCACATTATTTCCACCTTCTTCCAAAAATGCCTAGGGAAGAAGAGCAAAGGGGTGGTCTGGATTGGACCTTGGTGGGGGGGTATGTAGGGCACAGGTGTCCTCAGTCTCCCCAGGCCCATGGCTTCCCCCTCTTCTCAGTGGTAATTTCCCTTCTGCTACTCCCAGCCCCATTCCTCCATGTTTCACCTGGGATACCTGTTCATGCAGGGACCAGGGTTGGGGATGGAGACAAGGAGAGTGTGGGGAATTCAGGGTCTCCAAAGAAGATGGGGTTGAGGTGGGGTGAGACCCAACGACAGGGCACTGGGGTTAACTAATGGACCCTAGGGTGCTGAGCTGGGGGTTTTGAAGGGACAGGACTGCGTCAGATGCAAGTGAAGGATAAAGGCATTGTAGTGGAGAGGACGTGAGGACTTCAAGCATTGTGGTCAGTGGAGGCAGAAGGAAGAGGACTGCAGAGGACAAAAATGATGGGATTGGGAGAGTGTTTGGGAGCGGGGGTTCAAGGATGGGATCTGAGGACAGTACCACAGTGGAGAGGATGAAAAGCAAAAGACTGGTGGGAAAGATGGAAAGAAAGGCGTTGGGAATCATTAAAGGGAGGGGATTTGGGGACCCTAGATAGGACACGGAGGAGATCCCAGGGAAACGTGTCTGAGGGAACCAATAGGATGTGATGGCACCAAGACAATAAACCAGTGGGGGCCCTCCCAGGCAGGAGGCAGGTCTGAGCATTCAGTGAGGAACTCGGGGTCTAGGCACAAGAACATTAATTGAGGTGGAAGGGGAGGAACTGAGGGAACTGTGGAAGGTTGAAATCTGCATTGCCTGGGACTGGAGGTACAGGGTATCCTGAAGGAGCCCCTTGCTTGGGAAAAGGAGAGGCCAAGGCAAGGGGTTTCCTGCTCCCCACTATAATTCTATTCTGCAGGAGAGCTGATGTCCTGCAGCCAAAACCCATCCCCAGCCTTGAGCCCCTTCCCGTGTCATTGGGGACTCACCTGAGCATCTTCCGGGGTGCACAGCAGGATGGTGAAGAGCAGGGCCACGCTGAGCACTGCGACCTTCATCTTCCTCTGAGGTGTGGTGAGTGCTGGGTGAAGCTGGAGAAGGTGAGGGGCAGATTTATCCCTCCCAGGACTCCTCCTTGCCCACCCCCAGCACCCTCCCCAAGAGTCTCCAGGGCAAAGTCAGGCTTGGCAGAGACACCAGCCCTGGCCACAAGCCCAGACCCAGCACAGAGTCACCCCCACCTCTGGCTTGGATCCAGCCACCTTCCCTGGCATCACTCCAGCTTCCTGCATGGGGCAGCTGCACATGGACAGCCCGAGGATTCTGGGGGTGGTGAGGGGATGCAGAAAGAAGACTCCTGATATCCGGATACCCTACAGTGATACCCCAATCCTCCAACATAAAACCAGCCTCCAACAGTCTCCCAAAGCCAGATTCCCACATCTCCCAGTGCCCCTCACCTCCCAGCACTGCCATCTCCCAGTGCCACCTGCCTCCCAGAGTAGTCTTTCCCTTCAGGACTCCCACACAGATGACGCCAGCCTCAAACAACTTCCATCAGAATTGTTTCGATCTCCTCTCCAGCCCCCTGCCTAAATGGGGGACTGGGACTGACCCCTCTTCTTGGGACAGCAGGAACCCCAGGATTAAGGAAGTTTGAGAGGTTGGACGACAACTGGGGCATGGGCGATGGGGACAGTTGTGTGACTGGGATCTTCAGTCACTGGAGGCACTGGGAAACACTAGTGAATGTTGGACATCAGGAGATGAGGGCTGGGCTTGGATCAAGTGCTGGCGTTGTCGCAGTGTCCAGCTCCAGCTCACTCCATTTTCCTTGTACTGCAGGCCCAAAACTGGTCCAGTCCACAGCCATGGCCTCCCCAGAACAGAGACCAAAGGACCTGAGTCCTCTGCCCCGGCCTCACTCTGCCACTGCCTGGGGCCACTGGGCCCTCCCAGACAACCTGTGCCTCACTCTGCAGAGTTGTCCCTGGATGGTGGCTCCCAGTGACTCTGTCCCTAACAAGGCTCTGGCTCCAGCCCCATCCCTGACTGGGCCTTGGACACAGCTCACCCATGGCCCTTGTCCCCAGGGAGCGTCCCTTCAATGCCCTCGTCCTTGGCCCAGGCCAGCGCTGTCCCTGAGCAGGATGTGGCCATCCAGAGGGACACAATAAATTGGGCGCTTGTTCCCAGGCAGCCACTCGGAGCTAATTGCAGGGACAGAGCTGCCCTGGCAAGAGGAGGGAGGTTTGTTCCCACAGCATCTCTGATCAGCCGTGTTTGCCCAGGGCTTGTGGAACAAGGACCCCTTTCAGAAAGCTCGGTGCTTCATGAGAGTCCCTGATTCGGTGGCATCTGGGGGGGGGTTAAAGCAGTTTGGACGCCTGGTCTCCCTCTAGCCCCAGAGACAGGGGCTGTCCTGGGGAAGCAGCCTGAGAGACAGGGTGACCCTCTCCTTCAGAAGAGCCTGGTGGCAGGGGAGTCCTGCAGAGCGGTGCTTAGAGCAGCCTGGGGGATGGAGCTGCCTCCTCAGCGGAACCGTGTCCCTTTCCCTCTGCCCCCCTCACCTGCCCTGCAGCTATCCCTGCCTTTCCAGGGTGGTTTATTTCACAGCAGCCCTGGCCCAAACATCCCCATCCTGGGGGCCCTGGGCCGCAGCCTCTGGCCAGTGTGGGGCAGGGGCACTGTGGGGTTGTAAGCAAGACGTTCAGCTCTGCACTCGGAGTTGGGAGAGCTGGTGGGTGAAGCTGCTGGCCTGGCTCGCACAAGCCAAGCAGGACCTTCTCCAGCAAACCAGCATCGATGCACCCGTTCTTTCTGGTTGTGACTCTCACACGATCTGCTGTTGTTGCTCTCCTTAAGCATGCAAATGCCCCAAACTGCAGAGGGAATAGCTGGTTCCTCAGTTAGCAGGGACATACTTGTGATGAAGATGGACATAGTTTGGATCCACAAGCTCAGGCACCCCTGCTTTCCTCCCTGCAGATGCACACAACTATCAGCAGAGATAGATAACAGGAGAGGTCTTTATTTCTGCATAATGAGAAGAGAGCATTTCTCCTGGTGGTGTGAGTGAGAACTGGGAGCGTCAGTAGGGCCAGTAAGGTCTCAATCAGGAGATGCAGCACGTAGTTACTTGTCTCTTTCGGTAGCTGAGAGTCAGCAGTAACCACATGTAATGACCAGCAAAGCCACTGGCCGCACTGAGCAACAGCAGCACTGAATGCATTGGGCTCACTGCCTGTGCTGAGTTCGTGGGACATCACCATTATGACAGCCGATCCAGGAACACTTTCTAAGGCCTGCACGGTCCTCTGTAAACTCATCCTCTGGTTGTTATGTGCCACAGTAATTCAAGCCGCCACGCTGTGCTTCCCAATCACCATTCACTTCCAAATCCACCCAGCAGTCCGTGTCACATGTCTGAAAGTAAAATAGTGCTGTGTTATAGTCCTCTGTCTATGAGGGTGTGAGCATCATTTGGTATTGCAAGACACAAACTGGGAATCAAAGACTGATGGTATAAATCTGGTCTAGGTTTTGAAGTCAGTGGGAGGTTTGACTGAGTTCAGAGAATCCAAGTTGTCACTGTTTTTGTTCCCACGATGATACAGACTGCTGTCACGGCTTCAAAGAAATAAAAATACACTGAGAGTGGTTCAGGAGAACTGTAAATGGCTCAGATTCTTCAGTGATATTATACGTCATTTTTAAGGGTTATGCTTATATCTTTACGGGACACTAACCGTAAATAAGAGCTCTGTTGTGGATCAGTGGTGAGAAGATCTAAGGCAACTGACTTGAATATTTGCTTTGGAAATTGCCCAAAGGCAGGCAGTCACCTGGAAGGTTGTCATTTTAACAGATTCTGCTTTGTGTGCTATCTATTAGATAACTATGTTACACAGTGCTGTATTTTTTATCATATTTAAATATGCTGTGACGTTATTTGTATTCTGAATTATTTTGAAAAGAACTGATGAATTGTACGCACTGTCATAACTGAGGAATATTGACTCAGGAGCGGTCAAGGCTGCCTTTAAATGCCAATCAGGTGGATGGCATTTGACAGCCACTGAATATTAAAGGTGCAATGAAAATGCTCGTACTACTTCTCCTTTGGTGGAAACATTTGGTTCACCTGTTCATCCTGCAGAGGTATATGGGGTTGGAGCCTAAGCAATCACCCCAGCTCTCCCCTCTACCATTTGGAGCTGCACCTTCCCCTGCCCCGTTGTAGGAAACCCAGAGATGGAGGCAGGGAGGGAGAGAGACCAACCAAGGCAGGCACGGAAGGGGAGGAGAAGGGATGGGGGGATAGAAGGAGGGGGAGAGGCAGCTCTGCAGCACTGGCAGGTGTGTCAGTGGGGACAGACGGAGAGTTTTCCGCACATTTACATCTTGCTTCCCATCTCCCAGTGCCCTCCAGTTCCCAGTGTCCCGTAGTACCTGCGGAGGTTGGGGGAAGGACAGGACTCAGCAGGGGGGCTCTGTCCTGCTGTGCTGCTTTTGGCTGGGCTTGAGTGAACAGCGGAGTTGTCCAGAGCGTGTTAGAGGGAACTTACCATGGTGATTTCTGTTTCACAGTTGTGGGTCGTGCTACTGACTTCTCTGGGCTCAACATCAGTTTATCTGCTCTGTCCATGCTCCCTTTTCTGTTGTACATGTTAAAGGCTGGTTTGGCTTTTGCAGTTTGCTGTGCTCTGTAGGGGTTGGTGGTGTTTTTTCTGGGAGATGGACTGTAAAAGCTCTGGCCTTGAGCTTAATCAGGTATTTGAGCTCTGCACTGATGCCATTACTCTATTTTGGGAATCATCTCTTGGAGGCAATTAACAATTACACTTTTTCCTTTTCTGCTCCAAGAGGTTTTCAGTGGAGGAAACAGAAGGCCACATTCACCATCTTCTTCTGCATGGCAGATATTTACTCCCTTGCTACAAAACTCTTCAGTATCTTGAATGTCCTTGGGTAACCAAAATACTCCTATTGGTACTTGTCCATATTTTTCTTTTTCAACTTTTTCTAGGGTTAACCAATGATTTAGGAATATTATCACTAATATATATTAATATAAAGGCAGGGACATCAGATGTTATACTGGGGTTCTGCTACAGGCCACCCAACCAGGAAGAATGGGTGAGGTCCTCTAGAGACAGATGGGAGCAGCCGCATGTTCACAAGCCCTGCTCCTCACGGGGTACGCCAAGCACCTCGATATCTGTTCGAGGGGCAACACAGCAGGGCATAAGCAATCCAGCAAGTTCTTGGAATTTGTCGATGATAACTTCCTTCTCCAAGTGATAGAGGAGCCAACAAGGAGAGGGGCTTTGCTGGATCTTGTTCTCACCAAGAAGGAGCTGGTGGGGAGTGTGAAGCTCAAGGGCAGCCGTGGCTGCAGTGACCATGAAATGGTGGAGTTCAAGATCCTTAGGGCAGCGAGGAGGGCACACAGCAAGGTCATTACCCTGGAGTTCAGGAGAGCAGACTTTGGACTCTTCAGGGATCTGCTTGGCAGTGTAACATGGGATAAGGCCCTAGAGGGAAGAGGGGCTCAAGAGAGCTAGTGGATGTTCAAGGATCACCTCCTCCAAGCTCAGGAGTGAGGCATCTGGACAAAGAGGAAGTCAGGTAAGAATGCCAGGAGGCCTGACTGGATGAACAAGGAGCTCCTGGACAAGCTCAAGCATAAAAAGGAAGCCTACAGAGGTGATAGCAAGAACTGGTAGCCTGGGAAGGATACAGAGAAATTGTCTGAGCAGCCAGAGATCAGGTTAGGGAGGCCAAAGCCCTGATAGAATTAATTCAGGACAGGGACATCAAGGGCAGCAAAATGAGCTTTTACAGTTATGTTGGTGAGAGAAGGAAAATGTGGCCCCTCTCTGGAAGGAAAAGGGAGACTCACTCAGCTGGGATATGGAGAAGGCTGAGGTATTCAATGACTTTCTTGTCTCAGTCTTCACAGGCAAGTGCTCCAGTCACACCACCCAAGACACAGAAGGTAAAGATGGGGACTGGGAGGATGTAGGAGAAGATAAGGTTTGAAACCATCTAAGGAACCTGAAGGTGCACAAGGCCATGGGACCTGATGAGATGCATCCATGAGTCCTGGGAGAACCGAGGGTGATGTGGCTAAGCCACTATCCATCATATTTGAGAACTCCTGGCAGTTTGGTGAATTTCCTGCTGACTGGAAAAAGGGAAACATAAACCCCATTTTTAAAAATGGAATAAAGGAAGTCCCAGGGAACTACAGGCCTGTCAGTCTCACCTCTGAGCCTGGTAAGATCATGGATTCAATCATCCTGGAAACCATGCTATGGCACATGGAATATAAGGAGGCGATTGGTGACAGCCAATGTGGCTTCACTGAGGGACTATCCCGCCTGACACATTTGGTGGCCTTCTACAATGAGGTTACAGTGCTGGTAGATAAGGGAAGAGCAACTGACGTCATCTACCTGGACTTGTTCAAAGCATTTGACACTGTCCTGCACGACATCCTTGTCTCTAAATTGGAGAGACATGATTTGACAGGTGGACCACTCGGTCGATAAGAAATTGGCTGGATGGTCACACTCAAAGAGTTAGGATCAACAGCTCTGTGATCGAGTGGAGAGCAGTGACGAGTGGCGTCCTCAGGGGTCGGTGTTGGGTCTGGCGCTGTTTAACATCTTTGTTGGCGACATGGACAGTGGGATCGAGTGCACATTCGGAAGGTTTGCCGACGACACCGAGCTGTGTGGTGCAGTCGACACGCTGGAAGGAAGGGATGTGCCATCCAGAGGGACCTGGACAGGCTTGAGAAGTGGGCCCATGAGAACCGCATGGAGTTCAACAATGCCAAGTGCAAGGTCCTGCAAATGCGTTGGGGCCCATGCACAAATACAGTCTGGGTGAGGAGAGCAGCCCCCAGGAGAAGGACTTGGGGGTATTAGTGGATGGAAAACTGACTATGAGCCAACAATGTGCGCTCGCAGCCCAGAAAGCCAACTGTGTCCTGGGCTGCATCAAGAGAAGTGTGGCCAGCAGGTCGAGGGAGGGGATTCTCCCCCTCTGCTCTGCTCTCATGAGACCCCACCTACAGTGCTGTGTCCAGCTCTGGGGCACCAACATCAGGAGGACATCAAAGCGGGTCACAAAGATGATTGGGGACTGGAGCACCTCCCTTATGAGGACAAGCTGAGAGAGTTCAAGATGTTCAGCCTAGAGAAGAGAAGGCTCCGGGGAGACCTTATAACAGCCTTCCAGTACTTAAAGGGGCTACAGGAAAGATGGGGAGGGACTCTTTATCAGGGACTGTACTGATAGGGTGAGGACTAACAGTTTTAAATTGAAAGAGGGGAGATTTCAATTAGATAAAAGGAAGAAAATCTTTACTATGAGGGTAGTGAGACACTAAACAGGTTGCCCAGAGAAGTGGTGGCTGCCCACTCCTTGGAAGTGTTCAAAGCCAGGTTGGACAGGGCTTTGAGCAACCTGGTCTAGTGGAAGGTGTTCCTGCCCATGGCAGTGGGGGTGGGACTAGATTATCTTTAAGGTCCCTTCCAACCCAAACCATTCTAGGGTTCTATGATTGCCATCATGGGGTTGCTCTCATTGAGGTTGTCATAGGTGGGAGCATACCAGTGTCTCTCTTTGTCTTCTCCAAGAGCACTGGCATTCCCTTCCTGCCTCTTCCCAGACACCTGCCTCTCCCTATCTGCTCTGGGAAGCCCAGCTCTCCCCCTCTTTACCTGCTTGTTCCACGAACCCTCTTCAGGAGCTTTTCTCCTACTAGCTTGTCACTAGGGCTGGGCCTGCGGCTCTATGGGGCTGTGTGTGTGCGTGTGTGTGAACACATGCTTTTCCTGTACAAATTGCATCTCTCCTCTCCCCGCTCTACCCTCTCAGTAAAACCTCTGAAAGTGAACACCATTTGCCTAAGTACTAGTTTGGACAATGGAAGGAGTCAGCCCCTGTCCCTCATACCCCATAGCCAAGCTGTGTAGACGTGACGGGCACCAATTTGGTTTCTTCCCTCTGTGGCCACCTCTCACTCCTTGCAGCTCATGTTTTGCTTCTTCCCACCTCCTCATCTCACAGGCCATGTTGGCACAGCTGCTCACTCTTTCAGGAAAGCTAATCACCTTCCTTTCTTTTCCTTCTCCATCCCTCCCTCCCTCTCTCCTCCCCTCTTTCCCTTCTTCCCTCCTTCTCTCCCAATGTTGTTCCAGAATGGTGAGGAGTCCAGCCCATCCAGCACCCCACTGCAGAGCTGGTGGGGAACTAGATGGTGGAAGCAGGAGGAATTTGGAAACACATTCCAGGGAAGCAGACATTTTTTCAGGAAAGACAGTGCTTCGTTCCGCTTGGACCTTGCAGGGGACATCAACGGCAAGATGGTGAGCTGCTACTGCTTCCTTAACATGGGAAGAATAAACAACGAAAATTCAGGGCTAGCTGCTCAGCGGGGTGGGTAATCACTAATGGCAGATCCAGACAGGTCTGAGGAACTCCAGGCCTCCTTTGCTTTGGTCTTCACCAACAATGTCTCCCAGGCCTTTGTGTGTAGGGTCAAGTCTCAAGAGGAGAAAAATAACCAGCAGTGAATAAGGGTGGGGTCAGGGGTTACTTGTATGAACTCAGCCCATGCAGGTCTGTGGGGATGAAGAGGCTGCATGGGGGCACATTGAGAGCTGGCTGCTCTCCTCTCACTCATTTTCTCTCCTTTTCCCTCTGTTTCCCATGTTTTTTCCTCCCCAACCCACCTTGATCACTTCCTTTTGCTTCCTAGACATTCCATGACAAGATTTGCAAAACTACCAAATGCTTTTTCTGGCATCCCACAATGAATCTCAGCTCCCCAGAGGCAGAAACACCCATTCTCAGTCTGCAAGGTCATCCTCGGAGGTTCTCCCAGTGAACCACCTGGTGAGTCTCACACCCAGATACCTTGGACCTGTCTGTGCATGAATGTTTTTTCCTTTGTGTTTTCAATTGTTCCTCTGAAAACAGATTGAATCACTGCCTAGAAATGAAAATTCTATCTTTTTTGTGGAAGTGTAGGGGATTGGGTCAAATTAAAATGCCTACATGGGGTATGTGTGAGACCAAGCAGACTACTTGCCTCCTGCCTGACCATGACCAAGTCTTGAGGACAATTCCACGAGGCATTTACTTGCACCAGTCATACACGGTAAGGACCATAACATCCATCCATCTTGATGACCTGGTAAATCCTCTTCATCCCAGTCTGCCTATGTTGCTGTATCCCTCCTCAAAGGATGTGTCACACAGTCAAGCTCAAAGACTTAAAGGGACACAAGTGCAAACCAGGCCAGCAATAACTCTCTTCCAATGCTTAACCCTCAATGAACATGTCAAGCAGCAGTCATACTCTGAGATTAAGGACATCGTAGAGTATTTGGGGGTTCATCATCTGAAGGATGCCTGAGGATGCGTCAATGCATCCAGTCCTCTGGAGGTTGTTTCACAACCTCTCCAGTGTGATGAAGTCATGAAAAGATGAGGTGACCTTGCAGAGACACAGCTTGCATCCTGACACCTAATCCTATACCCTAACCCTAATGTTAAACCCTAGTCCTTAACCCCAACCCTAACAATAACCCTCTTAATCAGGGTCTCTCACTGGGAGGTGGGGGAGGCTCAGGGGCACTGGCAATGGCACAGCAGAGGCACTTGGAACTGGATGGTGTTGGTGATGGGGGAACGGGGAGACATGGGAAATGAGGAGCAGTAGTGAAGAGTGGGCAGCAGGAGAGGGGGATACGACTGGGGGAGGTGTAGGGGCTAAGGTCAGTGCAAGGTTCCAAATCACACCATCCTCAGATTGCTGCCAGTCCCAAACTAGTCCCAGTCCTCAGCCAACACCTCCCGAGAGCAGACACTTTGACTAATAGATATCTGTATTTTATATATATATATTCAAACCCACAATATACAGTGTAATGTAATGAGGTAGTGGCATTTTACTGAAAACTTTGGGTTTACTATGTTTATTAACTCGCAGTGCGGGTGTTAGTGATTAGTCAAGTCACGGTTTACCTAACATTTCAAGGGTACAAGAACCCTGTGTAAAACCACATTTGGGTGTCCCAAGTTGACTGGGACACCTCATGTGCATGAATAAATATTTACCCTTGTAATTCTGTGCTTTGTGTTCTGGTTTCTCACCTCGGTCAGTGTGAATTTTTGTGACACCCTTCAATGCCATTATCATCAGCCCAGGTCAACACGGTCCCCAACCAGGATGCGGCTGTTCAGAGTGGACATGATGAATCGCCTGCTTGTCCTTGAGCAGCCGCTCGGAGCTAATTGTGGGGACAAAGCTCCCCTGGCCAGAGGAGGGATGTTTGTCCCCGCAGCATCTCTGATAAGCCATGTTTGCCCAGGGCCCGTGGCACAAGGAGCCTGTTGATGGAGCTTGGAGAGAGCCTGTTGTTGTGGGGGTTGAAGTAGCCCAGACACCTGGGTATCTGGGTGGTTTTCTTTGCTGCCTCTCCTGGGCAGCATCCTCTGGCCAGTGTGGGGCAGGGGCAGTCGTGGGAGCCTGGCGACTGGCCAAACCAAAGGATGAGACATAATTTCATGCCTGTTTGCAAGCATTGCAACCTCGTCCTGCACAAGAATCAACTGTAATGGCAATAAAGCCCTAAAACATGGCTATCAGCCTGAGTCCTTTCCATGGGACAAGCAATGTTGTCTACATCCCATACGAGAAGGAAAAGGGAAGGACAACTGAGAGCACCCTCACAGTCTTGGCCAATCTTGGGCCATTTCAGCTCAGGACCCTGATGTCTTTCTCTTGTGCCTTTTTGAAAGGTAAACCACCGAGGCATGCTGGGTTTCTCTCTTCAATCCCATTCTTGTCTCTTCCCCAAGACAGCTTGGCCGTGGTGTCCCATCAGGTGAGGGCACAGAGGCTGTTGGTCCCAAAGAACCACTCCAACCCCCCCATCCCTCTTGGGGTCACCTGTCTACCAGTCTCTTGTGGGAATGAAAATCAGAAGTGACCATGTGTAACCACCAGCAAACCTGTCAGCTGCTCCGAGCAATGGCAGCATTGAATGCTCTGAACTGAGGGCCATACTGAGGTCCTCTGAGGACAACATTAGGAGAGGCGAGCTGTGAATGCTTTGCCAAGTTGTTTTCTTCCTCCTTAGGCCCTTCCTCTCCTGAAGTGCCACAGTCCTTCCATACACCAAGCAAAAGACTCAGCACTTGCTCCCTCTAAAATAACTGAAATACCTAAAATAATCCTCTGCGAGGACCATTCCACAAGGCTGGTGGGGAAAATCTGACTTTGGTTTTGAAGCCCAATGGAGATTTCAGGGGAAGCGAGAGGTGACCCTGGTTTTGCCTCTGTCACAATACACACTGCTGTCATGGCTTCAAAGAAATTCTGCCTGGCTTGATCCAGATGGAGAGACATGAATAAAGACCCAGGGTGTGGCTCATGAGAGCTGAAAATGGCTGGGATTCTCCAGTGAAACATTAAAGGTAATTTCTAAAGACTATCCATCAGAGGATGGGTGCTTGTTCTTTACAGGACACTTGGCATAAAGAAAAGGGCTGTTGTGGGACAGTTGTGAGAAGGTGTCAAACACTCTTGAATATTTGCTTTGGAGATGGTTCAAAGGAAAGGCAGTCAGCTGGAAGATTCTTCTGCCTTGTGAGTTAGTTGCAAGAAGACTGAGCCACAAAGAACTAAGTTATTAATTGCATTTCAATGGGCTGTGACACAGCTCTGAAGTCCCTCTGAGAAGATTTAAGGCATTGCCTGCATGTAGGGGGTTACCCCGTGGGCAGCACAGCCCACCCAACTGCTCACTGGCTCCCTGCAGTGAGTTCAATCCTCCCTCCATCTCCCCATCCTCTCCATTCCCCCTTTACCCTCCCTGCATCTGTTGGTCTCCCCATCCCTTCCTCTTTCCTCCCTCTCTCCATCCCTTCCTCTCCCTCTTCATCCCTTCATCCCCGCATCCCTCCATCCCTCACCTTCTCACCCTTCCTGAGTCACTCACTCACTCACTCACTCACTCACTCACTCACTCACTCACTAATACCCACAGCCATCTACATGAGCACCACAAATGGACCAGCAATGATTTTACCATCATTAAATTGACGCAAGTCTTTCTGCACTTTGCACCTTCTTTACGGGTACCCTCTGAGCAACACCAAAGCACCTGAGTGAAGGCCACTACAGCTTCATGCCCAACTGGGACATCACCTGCAAGGACCTGTTCTTTGAGGGACTGGATGTCACTGATTACCCCCTCAATGAACACCTCCAGAGACTGAGCCATCTTGGGGAGGATGGTCCCGAATCTGGGAGGGGTGAGAGGTGAGGAGTCACTGGCTGGGGTCTAAAGGACTTGGGGATGTGGGGCTCCTGGCCTGGCTGGTGGCTACATGTGGTCACTTCCATGGTCACTTCCAATTTTCAGCTGCCTCCAGAGCCTAGTAGGTAGGTGACACCTTCCAGCAGGGCACAGATGTTCTCTGCCCTCAGGCTTCCAGTCACCTCACAGTCCCCAGTGACTCCTATTGCCACAGTGCTGCTCCCAGTGTCATCCTACACACCCTGAGTGCGACCCCAGCATCACCTAAACCCCCCTGAACCCCACTGCTCCCAGATCTGCTGCCTCAGTCCATCGACCTGTCTCAGTGCCCTCCCATGCCACTCCCTGGTTCCCTTATCTGCCTCAGTTTTCCCAGTACTTCTTCCTTGCTCCCCCACCTACCCCAGTGCTCCCAGTTCTGCTCCCTCATTCTCCCTGTCTGCCCCAGTGCTCCCAGTTCTGCCACTTCTTAATTCCTCTCCCCCTCCCCCATGTTCCCCAATGCTCCTTCCTCATTGCCCCTGCCCACCCAAGTACTCCCAGTGCCACTCCCTTATTCCACCCACCCACCCCTGTACCACTACTGCTGCTCTCTTATTTTCCCCATCTGTCCCAGTGCTCCCAGTGTTTCTCCCTAATTCCCCTCACTGTCCTCAAGTGCTCCCAGTGCCACTCCCTTGCTCCCCTCACCCAACCTAGTGCTCCCAGTGTTGCTCCCTCATTCCCTTCACTTTCCCCTGTGCCCCCCAAGGACCTCAGTGCTCCCCAGTGCCCCCTGTGGTGGGTTCACCCTGGCTGGCTGCCAGGTGCCCACCAAGCTGCTCTATCACTCCCCTTCCTCAACAGGACAAGGCGGGAGAAAAAAAAGATGAAAAGGAACTCATGGGTTGAGAGAAAGGCAGTTTAATAAAGAAGAGCAAAGACTGCAAGTGGAAGCAAAGGAAAAGAAAAAGATTTTATTCTCTACTTCCCATCAGCAGGCAATGTCCAGCCAGTGGGAAGCAGAGCCTCAGTTTGGTACCAGTTGCTCCAGAAGACAAACACCTTAATGACTAATGGCCTCTCTCCTCCTCCTTTCTCGTAGTTGTTATTGCTGAGCATGATGTCGTATTGTACAGAATATCCCTTTGGTCAGTTTGGGTCAGCTGTTCTGGCTGTGCCCCCTCCCAACCTCTTGCCCACCCCCAGCCTCCTGGCCTTTCTTGGGGGATGTTTGGAGAGAGCCTTGATGCTGTAAATCACCTCCACCATAGCTAAATCCCACAGATAGTGGATACCTCCCTCAACAGGGGTCCACTTCTTTGGGAATTTGCAAGAATTTCCTTGAAGCGATGCCTGTCCTCCACATGTGAGAGGAGTCGCCTCCCAAGGCTGAGTGCTGCCCCTTTGTCAATACCTTTGATCACGGCCTTATCCCTAGCAAGGGATCCCAGCTGCCGGGCTCCTCACCCTCTAATTCCTGACTATTGGCGCCAACATGCCAGCATCAGAGCAGCCAGCTGATACTTCCTCTCCTGGATGACGGCTGAAATCTTTTGGCATATCTCCCAAATTGACCTCAGCTCCCATTGTTCCTTCTTGAATATGGGGCGACTGATACAGATGGGGGCTGGGGCTCTGCTTTAGCCACAGTGTCTGTTTGTATGTCTTCAGATCCAAAGACACTGTCTTCCCCTGAGGGTGCTGAATGGTGCTGGATCATGCCCAGTGGGTGTAGGACAGACCCCAGCACAGGGCGACAAGCTGTGTCTCTTTGGCATAGCCAGGGCCAGGGCACCCTTTTTCCAATCACTGTCACTTCATCAGGATCCCGCACTTGTTTGGGTTGAAGTCCCAGACCATTGTGGTACCCTCCCATATTGTCCCACAAGCCTTGCCACCCATCACCACACTGTCTTGGGGCATATCCCTGGCGATATTCCTGAATAATTGGTTAACCCTAGAAAAAGTTGAAAAAGAAAAATATGGACAAGTACCAATAGGAGTATTTTGGTTACCCAAGGACATTCAAGATACTGAAGAGTTTTGTAGCAAGGGAGTAAATATCTGCCATGCAGAAGAAGATGGTGAATGTGGCCTTCTGTTTCCTCCACTGAAAACCTCTTGGAGCAGAAAAGGAAAAAGTGTAATTGTTAATTGCCTCCAAGAGATGATTCCCAAAATAGAGTAATGGCATCAGTGCAGAGCTCAAATACCTGATTAAGCTCAAGGCCAGAGCTTTTACAGTCCATCTCCCAGAAAAAACACCACCAACCCCTACAGAGCACAGCAAACTGCAAAAGCCAAACCAGCCTTTAACATGTACAACAGAAAAGGGAGCATGGACAGAGCAGATAAACTGATGTTGAGCCCAGAGAAGTCAGTAGCACGACCCACAACTGTGAAACAGAAATCACCATGGTAAGTTCCCTCTAACACGCTCTGGACAACTCCGCTGTTCACTCAAGCCCAGCCAAAAGCAGCACAGCAGGACAGAGCCCCCCTGCTGAGTCCTGTCCTTCCCCCAACCTCCGCAGGTACTACGGGACACTGGGAACTGGAGGGCACTGGGAGATGGGAAGCAAGATGTAAATGTGCGGAAAACTCTCCGTCTGTCCCCACTGACACACCTGCCAGTGCTGCAGAGCTGCCTCTCCCCCTCCTTCTATCCCCCCATCCCTTCTCCTCCCCTTCCGTGCCTGCCTTGGTTGGTCTCTCTCCCTCCCTGCCTCCATCTCTGGGTTTCCTACAACGGGGCAGGGGAAGGTGCAGCTCCAAATGGTAGAGGGGAGAGCTGGGGTGATTGCTTAGGCTCCAACCCCATATACCTCTGCAGGATGAACAGGTGAACCAAATGTTTCCACCAAAGGAGAAGTAGTACGAGCATTTTCATTGCACCTTTAATATTCAGTGGCTGTCAAATGCCATCCACCTGATTGGCATTTAAAGGCAGCCTTGACCGCTCCTGAGTCAATATTCCTCAGTTATGACAGTGCGTACAATTCATCAGTTCTTTTCAAAATAATTCAGAATACAAATAACGTCACAGCATATTTAAATATGATAAAAAATACAGCACTGTGTAACATAGTTATCTAATAGATAGCACACAAAGCAGAATCTGTTAAAATGACAACCTTCCAGGTGACTGCCTGCCTTTGGGCAATTTCCAAAGCAAATATTCAAGTCAGTTGCCTTAGATCTTCTCACCACTGATCCACAACAGAGCTCTTATTTACGGTTAGTGTCCCGTAAAGATATAAGCATAACCCTTAAAAATGACGTATAATATCACTGAAGAATCTGAGCCATTTACAGTTCTCCTGAACCACTCTCAGTGTATTTTTATTTCTTTGAAGCCGTGACAGCAGTCTGTATCATCGTGGGAACAAAAACAGTGACAACTTGGATTCTCTGAACTCAGTCAAACCTCCCACTGACTTCAAAACCTAGACCAGATTTATACCATCAGTCTTTGATTCCCAGTTTGTGTCTTGCAATACCAAATGATGCTCACACCCTCATAGACAGAGGACTATAACACAGCACTATTTTACTTTCAGACATGTGACACGGACTGCTGGGTGGATTTGGAAGTGAATGGTGATTGGGAAGCACAGCGTGGCGGCTTGAATTACTGTGGCACATAACAACCAGAGGATGAGTTTACAGAGGACCGTGCAGGCCTTAGAAAGTGTTCCTGGATCGGCTGTCATAATGGTGATGTCCCACGAACTCAGCACAGGCAGTGAGCCCAATGCATTCAGTGCTGCTGTTGCTCAGTGCGGCCAGTGGCTTTGCTGGTCATTACATGTGGTTACTGCTGACTCTCAGCTACCGAAAGAGACAAGTAACTACGTGCTGCATCTCCTGATTGAGACCTTACTGGCCCTACTGACGCTCCCAGTTCTCACTCACACCACCAGGAGAAATGCTCTCTTCTCATTATGCAGAAATAAAGACCTCTCCTGTTATCTATCTCTGCTGATAGTTGTGTGCATCTGCAGGGAGGAAAGCAGGGGTGCCTGAGCTTGTGGATCCAAACTATGTCCATCTTCATCACAAGTATGTCCCTGCTAACTGAGGAACCAGCTATTCCCTCTGCAGTTTGGGGCATTTGCATGCTTAAGGAGAGCAACAACAGCAGATCGTGTGAGAGTCACAACCAGAAAGAACGGGTGCATCGATGCTGGTTTGCTGGAGAAGGTCCTGCTTGGCTTGTGCGAGCCAGGCCAGCAGCTTCACCCACCAGCTCTCCCAACTCCGAGTGCAGAGCTGAACGTCTTGCTTACAACCCCACAGTGCCCCTGCCCCACACTGGCCAGAGGCTGCGGCCCAGGGCCCCCAGGATGGGGATGTTTGGGCCAGGGCTGCTGTGAAATAAACCACCCTGGAAAGGCAGGGATAGCTGCAGGGCAGGTGAGGGGGGCAGAGGGAAAGGGACACGGTTCCGCTGAGGAGGCAGCTCCATCCCCCAGGCTGCTCTAAGCACCGCTCTGCAGGACTCCCCTGCCACCAGGCTCTTCTGAAGGAGAGGGTCACCCTGTCTCTCAGGCTGCTTCCCCAGGACAGCCCCTGTCTCTGGGGCTAGAGGGAGACCAGGCGTCCAAACTGCTTTAACCCCCCCCCAGATGCCACCGAATCAGGGACTCTCATGAAGCACCGAGCTTTCTGAAAGGGGTCCTTGTTCCACAAGCCCTGGGCAAACACGGCTGATCAGAGATGCTGTGGGAACAAACCTCCCTCCTCTTGCCAGGGCAGCTCTGTCCCTGCAATTAGCTCCGAGTGGCTGCCTGGGAACAAGCGCCCAATTTATTGTGTCCCTCTGGATGGCCACATCCTGCTCAGGGACAGCGCTGGCCTGGGCCAAGGACGAGGGCATTGAAGGGACGCTCCCTGGGGACAAGGGCCATGGGTGAGCTGTGTCCAAGGCCCAGTCAGGGATGGGGCTGGAGCCAGAGCCTTGTTAGGGACAGAGTCACTGGGAGCCACCATCCAGGGACAACTCTGCAGAGTGAGGCACAGGTTGTCTGGGAGGGCCCAGTGGCCCCAGGCAGTGGCAGAGTGAGGCCGGGGCAGAGGACTCAGGTCCTTTGGTCTCTGTTCTGGGGAGGCCATGGCTGTGGACTGGACCAGTTTTGGGCCTGCAGTACAAGGAAAATGGAGTGAGCTGGAGCTGGACACTGCGACAACGCCAGCACTTGATCCAAGCCCAGCCCTCATCTCCTGATGTCCAACATTCACTAGTGTTTCCCAGTGCCTCCAGTGACTGAAGATCCCAGTCACACAACTGTCCCCATCGCCCATGCCCCAGTTGTCGTCCAACCTCTCAAACTTCCTTAATCCTGGGGTTCCTGCTGTCCCAAGAAGAGGGGTCAGTCCCAGTCCCCCATTTAGGCAGGGGGCTGGAGAGGAGATCGAAACAATTCTGATGGAAGTTGTTTGAGGCTGGCGTCATCTGTGTGGGAGTCCTGAAGGGAAAGACTACTCTGGGAGGCAGGTGGCACTGGGAGATGGCAGTGCTGGGAGGTGAGGGGCACTGGGAGATGTGGGAATCTGGCTTTGGGAGACTGTTGGAGGCTGGTTTTATGTTGGAGGATTGGGGTATCACTGTAGGGTATCCGGATATCAGGAGTCTTCTTTCTGCATCCCCTCACCACCCCCAGAATCCTCGGGCTGTCCATGTGCAGCTGCCCCATGCAGGAAGCTGGAGTGATGCCAGGGAAGGTGGCTGGATCCAAGCCAGAGGTGGGGGTGACTCTGTGCTGGGTCTGGGCTTGTGGCCAGGGCTGGTGTCTCTGCCAAGCCTGACTTTGCCCTGGAGACTCTTGGGGAGGGTGCTGGGGGTGGGCAAGGAGGAGTCCTGGGAGGGATAAATCTGCCCCTCACCTTCTCCAGCTTCACCCAGCACTCACCACACCTCAGAGGAAGATGAAGGTCGCAGTGCTCAGCGTGGCCCTGCTCTTCACCATCCTGCTGTGCACCCCGGAAGATGCTCAGGTGAGTCCCCAATGACACGGGAAGGGGCTCAAGGCTGGGGATGGGTTTTGGCTGCAGGACATCAGCTCTCCTGCAGAATAGAATTATAGTGGGGAGCAGGAAACCCCTTGCCTTGGCCTCTCCTTTTCCCAAGCAAGGGGCTCCTTCAGGATACCCTGGACCTCCAGTCCCAGGCAATGCAGATTTCAACCTTCCACAGTTCCCTCAGTTCCTCCCCTTCCACCTCAATTAATGTTCTTGTGCCTAGACCCCGAGTTCCTCACTGAATGCTCAGACCTGCCTCCTGCCTGGGAGGGCCCCCACTGGTTTATTGTCTTGGTGCCATCACATCCTATTGGTTCCCTCAGACACGTTTCCCTGGGATCTCCTCCGTGTCCTATCTAGGGTCCCCAAATCCCCTCCCTTTAATGATTCCCAACGCCTTTCTTTCCATCTTTCCCACCAGTCTTTTGCTTTTCATCCTCTCCACTGTGGTACTGTCCTCAGATCCCATCCTTGAACCCCCGCTCCCAAACACTCTCCCAATCCCATCATTTTTGTCCTCTGCAGTCCTCTTCCTTCTGCCTCCACTGACCACAATGCTTGAAGTCCTCACGTCCTCTCCACTACAATGCCTTTATCCTTCACTTGCATCTGACGCAGTCCTGTCCCTTCAAAACCCCCAGCTCAGCACCCTAGGGTCCATTAGTTAACCCCAGTGCCCTGTCGTTGGGTCTCACCCCACCTCAACCCCATCTTCTTTGGAGACCCTGAATTCCCCACACTCTCCTTGTCTCCATCCCCAACCCTGGTCCCTGCATGAACAGGTATCCCAGGTGAAACATGGAGGAATGGGGCTGGGAGTAGCAGAAGGGAAATTACCACTGAGAAGAGGGGGAAGCCATGGGCCTGGGGAGACTGAGGACACCTGTGCCCTACATACCCCCCCACCAAGGTCCAATCCAGACCACCCCTTTGCTCTTCTTCCCTAGGCATTTTTGGAAGAAGGTGGAAATAATGTGCGGGAGGTAAGTAGTGGGGTGGACTTGGAGGTCATCCAGTCTGGGGAACTGGAGGGCAATGTGGTCCTCCCATCCCTTGCTGGGATTGGGGACATCCCAGTGACCAGTGAGGTCTCGTGTTTTCTCTGCAGGTGCGGTTTCTCAAATTCAGGAAAGTGAAGAGGGCTGAGGTGGGTACCAAGCATTCTGTTTTCCCTAGACACACCCAGACCTCTCATGGACACAACAGTCCAGGGCATCCCAGTGTGTCCCAGTACACCCCAGTGCACCCTACGGCAACCCCAGAAAACACCCCCGCACCCCAGTGTTTATTCAGGGAGGCCTCCTTCCTGGGGTACCCATTGCATACCCGTCCATCTCATTACAACCTAGTACACACCAGTGCAACCCAGGATGCCCCAGTACACAGCCATGCACCCACGTGGGCCTCTTCCTCAGGACTCCCACTCCTTTCTGTGCACCAACATAGAAGCTCACGTAACCCATTTTTCCCAGAGGCACCTTCCCCAAGGACGCCACTGCTGTCCCCTATCTCCCAGTACACCCCGATGTACTCAAGTGTGTCCCTAACCCTCCCTTTCTCCCCAGCCCCTTCTGGATGACATGATGGTGGAAGTTCTGCCCCCAGAAAGCCTGGCTGTATCTGCTGATGTCTAGGTGAGAAGGACCAGGGTATCTCCAGCCCCACACAGGATCCTGGGCCCCGAGAGTTCCCTGAGACCTCAGCCATGGGCAGACCTTGGGTATGGGAGAGGGAAACAGAGGGGACTGTCCCTGCCTCATGTCAAGGGTGAGCTGGACAGAGCTGCCCCCATGCCTTTCCATGCACTCCGTGGGGCTCTACGGCCCCAGAGGGTCACTGTGCAGGCCAGGCAGGGCCTCTGGTGCCATCCAGACACCCAGGATCACTGTGAGGGCTGGGCAGGACTCTGCAAGATGTAGGGGCATCCCAGGGCAATGACACACTGGGCAAGGGGCTCTGGGTGCCATCTGTGTCCTGTCCTGGGTATCTTGAGGGCTCCAATTCCCTTCTCCCTTTTCCAGGACTCTGCAGAGAGAGATGGTGGGGACAAGGCCCCTCTCATGTCCCAGCTGACACTGGGGGTCACATTTTGGGCTCTGTCTTTCAGGACCAAAGCTGGTGGTGACACCCTTGTCCGGTCCCCCTCCAACGGCATGAGGAGATGATCATCCCTGGATGACCCCACCTGATCCCCCGGGAGCCCTGGGCCATTTCCCTCTAATGATCAATAAACCCCTTCAGCAAAGCTTAACTCTGCGTGTGTGTGTGTGTGTGTGTGTGTGTGTGTCCGTGTCCACGTCCCCTCTCCTCTGCCAGCGCCTGGACACCAGGGTCCTCTCTGGCTGCACCACCATGATGAGCAGAGTGGCTGAGGGAATCCGAGTGCCTGGGGTGTCTCTGTAAAGGAGATCCCCTTCCCACCCACCATGTGCCCCGAGGTAAGGGCATATTAGGTCAAAATGGGGTGTCCCACCATGAGACTGGGAGAGACGAGGGGCAGCTGGTGCCAGCCCTTGGGACTCCCTGTGTTTTGGAGGCACAGCAGGAAACAGGTTCTTACTGGGGCTCCAGTGAGCACCATCCCCCAAAGAGCACAATTTGGTGTCTGGGCAGGAGAGGAGCGTGGACAGGCAGCCCGGACCCCTGGGTCCTCTGCCCCGCTCTGGGAGGGGTGGTGGTTCCCTGCCTCATGGACTCAGCTCTCCTGGATTCACAGGAGATGTCAGAGCCCAACACTGGGCCCATGTGCCTTCCTGGGTCCCCAGCCCACTCCCTCCTCTGGCGTGCAACAGCCAGGAAAGCAGGTCATGGTTCCCAGATGCTGCACTGACCTCCCCCCATCTCCCACCATGTGTGGCCTGGCTTTGTGGGACTTTGTGTTTATTATCTTTCAGCTGTGGTTTCATCTCTCCAGGAAATATTTCCCAGGGAGCTGGGGGGGGACCTGAGAGTCCCCAGGGCAGCAGACTCCAATCGGGGCTGATGGGCACCAGCAGAATGTGGCTTGTCCCGAGGTTGTGGGGCCGGGGTAGGAGCTGTCAATTGGGAAACCACTAGAAAAAGGGGAAGCCAGAAATCATAATGTACTAGGACACAGACCTGACAGAGCAAACATGGAGACAATGACAAGGAACAAACCTCACCGCTTAGAAAAATTTATATTTCCCCTCTTCTTTTTTTTTTTTTTTTTTTTTTTTTTTTTACTAAAACCACAAAATAAAAAAAAATAAAGAGGAAGAAAAAGTCAGATTCTAATATTTCTTGGGAGTTGCTTTTTACACAAAAAGCACCTATGATCTAAGGATCATAGACTCCAGTCATGTGCTTGTGCCCTTAACATGTCTTGTGTGGGACTCGAGGGACTCAAATGTCTCCTAAACGGCTTCTTCTTGAGCCCAGTGTACACAGGAGGGGGAACTTGTTGCTCAAAGGGAAGCCTGTGTCTGGTGGGGCTCTGCAGAGCCCTGACTTGCACCCAGTGCCTCTAGACAGGCCCATTAATGGCTGCAGGGAGGGAGAGGGCTCTTTACAGAGCAAATCTGGGAGCGTTTGAAAGTGGTTTGGATGAGAAGCTCAGAATTTAAAATTAGGT
Source organism: Strix aluco (assembly GCF_031877795.1). Lineage (NCBI taxonomy): Eukaryota > Metazoa > Chordata > Aves > Strigiformes > Strigidae > Strix > Strix aluco. Next base: position 1,242,274 of record NW_027436667.1, read on the forward strand.
TGTGGATTTGGAAGAAAGACACTACTCTATTCTCTATGTGCACTACGAGTAAGAGGGGCGAGATGGCAGCAAAGAGGACTTGTGTTTGGATACAGTTTATCCCAGGAAGCAAGCAAACACCTTGGAACAGACTCCTGCCACACTGAAGCTCTCCCATCTGCCTCTCCATTGGCTAAGAAAGTCCTTCAGGATGAGAAATAGTCTGCTCTGGGGAACAGCAGGAGAGAGACAGGGCTCCCTTAATTTCCCTCCTGTCCCCACAGGTATCTGATCCAAGGTGACAATGCTAGGGGTGCTAGAGCATGTGGCACTCCATGGGACTCTGTTTACCCATGATGGTAAGCCTGAAGGGAATCATGATGGAACAAGGTGTCAGGACAGCTCAGCATCAAAAACTGCAGCTTATGCATCTGTACTACGTCATTCTGCTGGAGCCTTTGCCTTAGTCTGCATTGCAAAGGGCTCTTTCATTTTATGAATTGGTTTGTGCAGGAGGGAGTATGAACTTAGGAAAAAAACCCTCAAACATCTGCACTGTGATTCTGCCCTGCACAGTCAGTCATAGAGCCATGGAACCACAGAACCACAGAATCACAGAATGGGTTGGCTTGGAAGGCACCTTAAAGGTCATCTAATTCCAACCTCCCTGCCACAGGCAGGGACACCTTCCGCTAGACCAGGTTGCTCAAAGCCCCATCCAACCTGGCCTCGAACACTTCCAGGCAGGGGGCATCTTTGTTTATACAAAGTAATCAGGCTTACATAGTACAGCCATGACTCCCTGTCGTCCTCAGAAGATTTAAATGCAGTATATCTAATTCTAATTTGAATAATATCACTATAACCTAGTCACTTATTCAAATATATAGTTTTACACAGGTAAAAAAAAAAAGTCAGGTCAACCTGCATAGTAAGGGAAAGAAATATTTACTATGCTGTAGATGCAGAAAGCATTGGATTGTGCCTCCAAATATTCAAGGAGAATCTCATCAAGCTCATCCATGAGCTGAGGCAAACTCTGATCAGAGTGAAGGACAGTGAGTGCTGGCCTAACACGAAGAAGGATGTAGGTGTCTGGGGTAGGAGCTGTCTGTCTTGTGCCGTGACCAGTGCAGATTACACTGGAGTAAAAGCCCCAGCCCAGCACCAACAGAGTGAAGGACCACAGGCACAACTGCAGATTGATTTCGTGGGACCTCTGCCAGTGACAGCTTGAAACACCAAGTGCATCTTGGTAGTAGCAGATCCTTTTAGTAAGTGGACAGAAGCCCCCCTTGCAAAACCAACATGGTTGCCACCACTGCATATCTACTGTTTAACGCCGTTATTTCTTGATGGGATTTTCTCCACACCACTGAGTCTGATCTCAACACCGACTTTGTGACAATAATTATGCATGAGCACTGCAAAACCCTAACCATGACACATCCACCCTGGCTCTGCCAACCCATGGGACAGGGGAGAGGGAAAGGCCAGGGAAGGGGCTGGGTTTGTCTGTTGAACGTGGGGTCCAGCAGCGATGAGGAGTCAAAGGAGCAGATGGGGAGAGATGTGATAAGGCACCACAAATTGTGACGTTGATTGTGAGGCCACTCCTGTTACAGGAGCCTGATTAGCCAGCAGCTGGCCCCAGCAATTTGGGGACAAGATGTTCATCACAAAACCACTCATCCCAGCAGAGACCAGATGGGGACAGAGAGGAAGGGGAGAGACAGGCCAAGGGGAGCTGGCTGGAATGGGGATGCTTATGAGGTCATTTCCACCGCAGCAGCCTGCCTGGCCCTCAGGAGACACGCTGGCCAGCAGGCATTCTGAGGTCATCCAGTGCATCAGAGAACCCACCCAACAGAAATTACATCCCTGTGGAGGGGTGAGGTGAGACAGGTGGAAGAGGCCCACCTGGGTTCTGACTCTGGGGGGCACCTCTGTTATTGTGACCTGACCAACTGTGGCAGACAGAAGGGCAGGCAGGGCTTATGGCCACCATGGTCACACTAGCCCTGAGATGGGTGAAAAATCTTTTCCTTATCTCCAAGTTGAACATCCCCTGTTTCACCCAACACTCATCTTTCATGCCTTTAACATGCACTGTGTTGGAAAGCCTACTTCTCTATTCTTTATGGCCTCCTCGTAGGTGCTGACAGGCTGCAATGAGTTCCGCGTCAGCCCTCCCTTCTCCAGGCTGAATAAGCCCAGCTCCCTCGGCCTCTCCTCACAGGAAAAGCGTTCCAGCCCCGGCCTATCTTGGGGGCCGTTCACCAACCCCCTCCAGCTTGGCAACATCATTCCTGTACTGGGGGTCTGAAATCCGGATGCAGTAACCTGGACAATGCCCTCCCTTGATCTCCTGGCCGCACTCCTGGCCATCAAGCCCTGGGGGCAGCTGGCCTCCCTTGCTGCCAGGGCACACGGCTGCCTCCTGCCCAACCCACCAAGACCTTTCCCACGGGGCTTCTCCCAGCCAGGCAGCCCCCAGCCTGTGCCATTGCTGGGGGATGTCCTGCAGGGTCAGACGCTGGCACTTGTCCTTGCTGCATTCCCTGAAGTTCCTGCCAGTACGTGCTCTCCTGCTCGTTTGGCCCCTTCCCTGAGCACTGAGGCCTGGAGACCTTTTCAATAAAGATTCAGGCAAAGACGTCATTGAGTCCCCCAGCCCGACCTGTGTCTGCTGTTATGAAATCACCCTCCCCATTCAGCAGCAGCCCTGCATTTCCCTTGTTCAGCCTTGGTCTCTCACGAGTGACTGAAGCTTGTCTTTTTGCTCTTGACTTTCCTTGCAACCATTGGCTCCAGGCCAGCTTTGCCTTCCTAAAAACAACAAAGTCAATATACATAAATTTATCCTTTGTGAACAGTCCATGGTGTCACCTCCTGGCAGCTGCTCCATGACGCCTGTCAGAGCCAGCCCTGGCCCTGCACTGACCCAGCCTCCCTGCCCCACAAATGCTTTATGGTGCAAGGACAGGTTTCTAGGCCAACCAAACCCACAGTCAGTAGAGAAAGAGAAACAAGGGTGGACTGTTGGTCTGCGATAACATGTTACTGCCAGATATATTTCTATATAGACAGGCAAAATGGATGCCTCAAGAGATGGTCTTAGGCCTTCTGTCTACCTAGAACCTGGCCCTGGGATCCCTTGTCCCCCTTTTCACCCAGGCACAGGCAAGCACACAGACACACACACACCCACACACATGGCTCTCTTCAGCACAGAGTCACAGAACCATTGAGGCTGGAAGGCAGCCAGCTTCCACCTTCTCTGTGACACCTCTTCATGCTTCATTTTAGTCAGGAGCTCCCTTCTCCTCCGTGCCAGTTTCCTACCACCTTTCTATGACTTCCCGCATGTAAGGGTGGACTGTTCTGGAGCTGGAAGAGATCCGTGGCCACCAAACAGCTCTCTGCACCCCTCTTCTCTGCAGGGTGGTATCCCAATGACTTCTTCCAATCAAGTCCCTCCACAGGCCAAAGCCTGCTCTCAGGAAGCCTTGTTCCCTTCTTTCAGGGGCCACAGCTCTACCTTCTCACCTCTGACTGTTACATCCCTGAACACCTCTTCCTTGTTTGTAAGTATGAAGTCCCAAAGGGCACCTCACCTCACTGCCTCCACAGTCACCCTTCTCAGGACAAGTCAATAAGCTCCAAAAGCAGCCTGTGTGGCTTGCACCTTGTTCTGTTCCCCCTTCAGCAGATATTGGGATAGCCAAGGTGGACGGTGAGATATCAGGAAAGGAAGGAAGATGCTCAGGTGAGAGCAAGGTGGGACAGCTGGGTGGGTGACTACAGCCTGCAGGGAAAGAGGTGCAGGTGATGCAATAAGATTCCTATTTTATCCTGTGGTGGAGGTGACACAGGGTTGTGGAAAAGCTGGACGCCCCCAACAAAGTCAGCCTCTTCCTGACTTTGGCCATGGCTGTTGTTTCTGTCACGGATGCCTATAAGGAGGCACAGTCCCTGGCAGCACTGGGGCCTCATTGCCCCCTTGTCCCTACTCAGGAGCCTGGGAGGTGCACATCTCCATCGCCCACTGCCCCAGGAAGAGCCCTGAGGAATGTGTGAGGGACAGGATCTCCCTCCCCAGGGGCTGGGGGTCAGGGCTTGGCCCTTTGGTTAATGGGGTCAGGGCTTGGTCCTTGGGCTTCATGAGACACATCCAGGTTTCCTCAGCATCAGAGCCACCTTTCCTTTGCTTTTCCCTACCTGTCATCACTGCCTTCACATTTCTGCTCTAACTGGAGCCTTGGGAGGCTTTGTCAACAGTGTCCCTCAGTGGGCCCCATTAAAGCCACAAGAAACTGTAGTTTGAATCTAACTTTGAATATTGAGAGGTTTCTTCAGCTTCTTCACCATGTCTGAGGTTCATGGAATTGGCACCAAACCCACCCGAGGGTTCATTAAAATGCCTTGGGCTAGTCCTGTGCTGCGGAGCTGGGGTGGGCTCCTGGGACTGAGGGAGCTCGGGGCAAGTGGGCAGCGCTGCAGAGAGACAGCTCTGCCCGGGAGCAGCTCCTCTGCAAAGCGCAGCAGGGCTGAGGGCACTGCCTGCAGGCACATGAGAGGAGTGAGGTAGAGAGAGCTTAAAGGCAGTCGGGAGTAGGAGAATACTGAGGGCTCAGAGAAGGAGAAATCATCAGGGCCATTGACACAGTCAGTGTCTGGGTGCAGGGCAATGCAGCTACAGTTTGTGGAGGGATCTGGTCAAGCCGGCACAACACCCAGGAATCTCCCTCCTGTCTGGAGGAGGAGGACGTGCTCCAGAGCAGGGCTTCCCTGTTGCACTGTCAGAGGGACAGGCCGTGGCGGCTGCCTTCTGCCAGGGACGGCTGCAGGGGTGTGCAGCCGGGGGTGCAGCCAGGGGTGCCCAGGGCTGTCCTTCAGAGCAGGGTCCCTGCACCCCAGGGGCTGTGTGCTGGGGCAGGGACTCTGCCGCCTGCCAGGGTCAGCACTCAGCCTGCCCGGGGAGTTCTCCACGGCACTGTGGGGAGAAGCTGTGGGGGGAAGGAGAGATCCCCGGCAGGGCAGGGTCCTTCTGTTGTGGTGCTGCGTGGGTCAGGGTCACTCACAGCTCCAGATCACCCCAGGGAATTTCCAAGGGGACTTTTCAAGAGGAAGGTCAAGATCAAGACTACCTAAAAGGGAAGGAGTGTGTGTTTTGTGTATTCTCCTCTTGGTTGGCCTTCAGGACAGTGGGATGCTGGAATTTATTTCCCTGTTTTGGAGAAGGAACATTTCTGAGATGTTCCTGAGTCTCTGCACTCACAGGGAATCCCCTGGACAGTGCCCTGCTACCAGAGGATGTCTGCATGGCAGAGCTGAGCATAGAGCGGGTGGGATGGAGATTGTGAGCACCGACAGATAGGAGAGGGATAGAGAAGCAACTCCTGGCAGGGAGAGTTCCAGGCAGAAGAGAAATGGGCAGAGAGGGATCTACTCTCAGAATCGCCTTTGGAGGAGATTTGGGCAGCTCCCTGCCATCCCCTGCAGTGCAGACACCTTCAAGGAGCATCCGACCTTGGTCTCCTCTCCCACCCAACACAGCCTTTGCCATCAGGGTTGTGATATTTCAGGCTGAGTCTTCTTCTTGGCAGCCTGACTGAAGTGAGGAGAAACCCCTGAGTGCCTGTCTGTCTGTCCCTGTCCTTCCTCCCTTGGCAGGAACATTGGGGCATTTCTCTGTGTTTCCACTCTGGTCCTTGCTGCCTGTGTCCCCACCTTACCTGGGGGTTCTGGGTATGGCAGTTTGTGGGGCTGCAATGAGCTGACCCTCACTTAAGGACACCCCATCTTCAGGGCTTTTGACTCTTTCCCTGTGTTTTGCTGATTAGGGATACCAATTAAACTCAGACACCAGAGTGAAAAGAGCAGGCGTATTTTACTAGAAAGAACTAAACAATATAACAGAATAATACAGAAAACATACAGTAAGAAAAGACAGAATAGTGCACTTAAACAAATAGGGAAATATAGGGTAATGCATCAAATCATTGCTACCTGAGAGAGAGAACAGTGATTAAGAAAGATCCCTCACCACTTGCACCCGTTACCATCATCCAGACCCACAGGTGCTGGGGAGCCCCGGTTACAGTGAGGATTTGTTGAGCCTTTCCCGCGGGGAGTGGGAAATCCTATGCGGTGCGTCCACCCATAGCTGGGGCTTCCAAAGTTGCTTTGAGCGGGTCCAGCCTTATATACCCAAAAATCAGCAAGTCAGAAGAGCTGGCACATTTGTTTTAAGTGGAAATATCTGGTTTCAATCTCATGTTAGATTCTCCCAGAGCCTGGCCGGGGCTCAAGGAAGAAGCTCAGGGAGTTTCCCTGCTTATCTAATTGGATTATGCACAAGGTCTCACATCAGGCCTCAGTGACAGACAACTGTCTCCATGACTCTGTTATTTTACCCACACACAAAGGAAGGAAAACATACATTTAAGATAGCTACATCTTCCATGCATATTTCATTAATGATTACATACTGAGTTAGTAGTTTCGACTCAGGGCCTGTTGCTCAGGCTTCAACACTTCCACGTTTTACATCAGACTAGTTGGTTTGCTATAACTTATTATAATACCTATTAGCACAATGGCTATCAGTTATAAAATATACAGGATCCATCTATAGGTCAACTGGGGCCTTTTGTCCAAGGCTTAGCACTTCACCCTGGGGTCCCGCTGGGCTGCAGGCTGCACAGCTCTGCCATGGCCTCTCTGTGCCCCATGGAGAAGACAACTCAGTGCTAAGGCCATGGCAACACGGCTCATCGTCTGTGTGTGGGCAGCTGCAATGAGCCCTGTGTGTCCCTGCCCGGGAGGGGGAAGCTGAGATCCTCCTCAGGTACGGTGAGATGGTGGGGAGGGGCTTGGGGATCTGCACTTGGAAACTGGATTCCTCTGCTGTCAGAAGTTCCTGATTTCTTCTCAAGTGACCACCAGGGTGTGATCATCCTCCAGCTCAAAGAGCTGCAAGGAAAGGGCAGCTGAGCACAGGGCTGATGGACAGAGCAGCTCTCCACACTGCACTAAGGGACAGTCCCTTTGTCTGTCAGCACCAACAGGGATTCACATCGAAAGGAACAGGAACGCCAAGAATTTCTGCCTTAAAAACCTCTCCTCAGTTGTGATGAGGCAACTAGAACAAAATAAACAAAAGCAAATCCCCACAGCTCTGCTCTGCTTTTGGGTGCAATGGGAGCCACAATGCTGAAAAGTTCATTGCCATCAAAAGTGGATTTAATTTGAGATCACCTGTGTTCCTAGTTATCTGCTGTTGTAGGGTAGGGCTGACTCCTCCAGAGCCCAGAGCAGAGACCCCTCTTTCCCTGGGTACCCTCAGCCAGCACCAACCAGAGCACATGACGTGGACCTGCCAAAGGTTTCCTGAAAAAGGCCAATCAGTTTGGGGGGGTTCTGTGAGAAGTGGAGTAAGTTTTGTTCAGAGAAGTCTACCCTAACTTGTCACTGATTTTTCCTCCATGTACAGATCCCCATGTCCAGAGGAAGCAAATGTCCCATGGCAGCTCCATCACCCAGTTCCTCCTCCTGGCATTTGCAGACACGTGGGAGCTGCAGCTCTTGCACTTCCGTCTCTTCCTGGGCATCTCCCTGGCTGCCCTCCTGGGCAACGGCCTCATCATCACCACCATCGCCTGTGACCACCACCTGCACACCCCCATGTACTTCTTCCTCCTCAACCTCTCCCTCCTCGACCTCTCCTTCCTCGACCTGGGCTCCATCTCCACCACTCTCCCCAAAGCCATGGCCAACTCCCTCTGGGACACCAGGGACATCTCCTATGCAGGATGTGCTGCACAAGTATTTCTGTTTCTATTTTTGATATCATCAGAATATTTCCTTCTCACTGTCATGGCCTACGACCGCTCTATTGCCGTCTGCAAACTCCTGCACTACGAAACCCTCCTGGGCAGCAGAGCTTGTGTCCACATGGCAGCAGCTGCCTGGGGCACTGGGTTGCTCAATTCTCTCCTGTACACAGCCAAAACATTTTTACTGCCACAGTGCCAAGGCAATGTTGTGGACCAGTTCTTCTGTGAAATCCCCCAGATCCTCATCTCTCCTGCTCAGACTCCTACTTCAGGGAAGATGGGCTTCTTGTGGTTAGTACCTGTTTAGTTTATGCTGGGTTTATTTTCATCATGCTGTCCTATGTGAATATCTTGAGAGCTGTGCTGAGGATCCCCTCTGAGCAGGGACAGCACAAAGCCTTTTCCACGTGCCTCCCTCACCTGGCTGTGGTGTCCCTGTTTATCAACACCTCATTTTTTGCCTACCTGAAGCCCCCCTCCATCTCCTCCTCATCCCTGGATCTGGTGATGGCAGTTCTGTGCTCGATTCTGCCTCCAGCAGTGACCCCCTTAATTTACAGCATGAGGAACCAGGACTGAAGGGGGCCCTCTGGAAGCTGTTTTCATGGACATTTTTCAGCAGGGATAAACTCCCCATATCTCTCTGCAGATGATTTCCAATGTACCCCACACTAGACCTGAGTTGTTTTTTCCCTTGTCTTATTACTACTATTGCTAATATTTCTATTATCATCTTCATGACCCACATCATTATCACTATTGTTGTCATTATGTTCCTGCACAAATATTTTGATTCATCCCACTTCTGCCGAGGCATTAATCTTTTCAGTTTCACCTGAAGCCCATATAAAAGTCTTTCTCACTCTCTCACAGCATCTCTGCAATAAACTGGGATCTCACCGGTAGAACACTTGAAGGCTGGGATCTTCTTCCAGTGTGGATGTCAAGAATAGGCCCAAGGAATTGAACTCTGAAAGGAGATTTTTTTGTGCTATGATTCTCCATACTCCAGGAGCAGAGATTTCCCAGTCACCTTCTGATCTGTTGAGGCTGGCAGCTGGACTTCAGACTCCTCTGCCTTGTTACAGTGAAGATGGTGAGTGGGCACTGAGGTACATACTCAGGCCTGTCCCACATGGGAGGTGGCAGGCGATGCCCTTCAGGAGGGGAACCTGGAGCTGTCTGGAGAGTGTGGGGGATCTGCAGGGACATTGTGTGCCTGGGGTGGGTGATGCTTTGTAGCATAAAGCCCAGACAAGGTGCTACGAGAGGGTCGCACGTTTGTGGTGGAGCCATCCCCCACGTGTCTCAGCGCTGAATAAACATACCTACTTTATAACCTTATAGGTTGTGGAGTCATGTTTCCGCAAGTCATTTTGGCACCCCAGATGGGACGTGCTTTGCTCCGCTGCAGGATAGACTGAGGAGTGGACATCCTACGCGCACCCTGAGTCCTTTCTCGGAGGAACTCCGCTCCCAGCCACTCACTGCGGGGGCAAACAACGACCATCTACAGCTGCGGAGAAATGGTAAGTTTAACGAGGGAAGCCAATAAGTCGTACGCTTGGCTGGGGCTGATGATAAATCGCGCAGAGACGTCTGGCATACAGCATAGTCCCCATATGGGAGGAGGGTACCCTGTATGTTGGTAAAGGGGATTCGCTGACTGATAGAGTGGCCGCTAGCGATCTTGGGAGTAGATCGAGTGAATCCGAGGTCACCACTGCATCCCAGTTTTGGGAGCCAGGATGGACCTGCTAATGACTGTATAAAAAGCAGGAGAAGGGTAAGTGGAACCTCTTAAGTGGTTTTGGTAAAACATTAACAGCTGTTGGAAGGATATCAACTGGAGTGTAGTAACTGTGTATTTAATTTGTGAAATGCCTAGGAATTTTATGTATGTTTAGGAAACCGTATTACCACCTAAAAACGTTTGTATGGTGTGCCCGGTACCGAGATATAACATCAGCAAATTGTGGATCCAAGAGTAAACAACTCAGATCAGTTATAAACAACATTATATTAAGCTAGCTTTTAGACGAGTGAATGAGTACCTGTGTGTGTGTATGAGATGCAGCACAGCTGTGAAGCGAGTGTGGAGTTCTGATCCACGGTTCCATGTTCTCCGCGAGGAGAGCGGCCGGAGGTGAACAAAGCGAACGAAGTGTATGTCAGATTGTAAAAAGTGTTATTTGAGACTGTGATTAATTTTTGGTGCCCTCATATACAAGCCTGAGGTTTTTCTTGTAATCTGATCTTTGTGTTGAATGCCTCTGAAGCATGCAGGAATGAATGAATGAGTAGGAGGAGAAGGAATAGTGAGTCTCTCCTCCGGTGGTTTGGGCTGGAACCCAGTGATTATTTGAATGATGAGAGTGAGTGGATAAGAAGGGAAAATGGTCTATATCAGTTGGAGGGATTATATGTAACCCCTCTAGCGAGACCTGTAGCATTAGATTGGGAACAACCCTCTGAAATCGCTCTTCCCCCGACTGAAGACAGAATTCCTTGTTTTGTTTGTGAATTAATACCTTATAACTTTTATAATAGAGGGGATTACCATCAAGCCTGGGTATTGCTGGAGTGTAAGCTCTGTAAACAAAGGTGGTACTGTGCATCTGATAGGCGAAGGCCTGAATGCCCTAAATGCTTACCCGAAACAGCACTTCCAAATATTTATAATTGGGAAAGGGCTAGACAGGTGTCAACAATAATAAAATTTGTATGTGGTAAGAGTAGCTTAATTCCGGATCTTTGGGACATATGGGAAAAGAACTGGGACAGAGTTAAAATACAGTGTAAGAAACGCTTTAAGTGGAAATTTAAAAGAAAATAATTTTAAAAATGGGAAACACACAAGGGGGAGTTATAAAGAGCAGCCCTCTGGGATGCATATTGACCCACTGGAAAGATATTGCTGGGACAGGAAGCACAGAAAGCAAAAGAAATCTTGTTAAATATTGTAATCAATGGTGGCCACTATATAAGTTAGAGAATGAAGCCAAGTGGCCGTTTAATGGGACTCTCAATTATAACACCCTTTTACAACTAGAGAAGGGAAGTGGGATGAGGTATCATATGCAGACATGTTTTTCACTCTCTGAAATCATCCAGAGTGGCAAAGGGACTGCGGGATTGTACCTCCACAGGATCCTTTGGTACTAGCCCTTGAACAAGATAATAAAAAGGAACTTAAAGACAAACTGAAACGGTGTTGTTCAGAGTGCAGTATTGGGCAAAGATGCACTAGAGCAGATAAGATTCATCAGGTACCAGAGCAGGATCTAACCGATTTGTTTAAGCCTCCTCCTCGACCACAGGAATGGGATGAGGACTCGGATGGACCCTCCACTCCCCCGGGTAGTCCAGTATCCTCCCACACCAGGAAAAAGTCTGCTCCAGCAGTCTTGCAGGCACCTCTCTGAGAGGCAGTAGGACCTAACGGAGGGACAATGTTAATTAAGGTACCTTTCTCTACTACCGATTTACAGGCATGGAAAAAGGTTGCCAGGAATTACTGTAACGATCCGGCAAGTGTGACCAGATACTTTCAGTTTATTGTAAAAACAACATAATCCCGATTGGAATGATATACAGCTATTGTTAGATCATTTGACTGAGACGGAAAAGCAACTAGTTTTAAAAACTGCAGGGAATTTGGCAGAGGATTATTATAAGACTACGGGAGGAGACGTTAAAGAATATCTCCCCCTCCAAGATCCAAACTGGGAGGCAAACAGGTCTGCACATATGGAAAGATTGCAGGCATACCAGGAGTGGATTGTAAAAGGAATGGAGAGGGCTATTCCCAAAACAATAAATTGGTCAATATTACATGAAATTAAACAAGGTCCTTCTGAGTCACCATCAGAATTCCTGGATTGACTGAGGGACATAATGCGTCGCAACACACCATTGGATCTGGGGTCAGAGGTAGGAATACAACAATTAGTTTCTCTGTTTTTAGGACAATCTACAGGGGACATTAGACGCAAGCTTCAGAAGCTGCGTTCCACAGAAAGTAGAAACCTGGAAGTATTACTGGATGAAGCGTGGAGAATGTTCAAATAGAGAAGAGGATTATAAGCGAGGACAGAGAAGGGTACTGGCAGTTGTTAGGGAAGAAGAAGAAAGGAAACCTAGGTGAGGACTGCCTCAATTAAGAAAAGATCAATGTGCAATATGCAAACGGTTTGGGCACTGGAAAAATGAGTGTCCGGAAAAATGGAAAGTTAAGGAAAAGGGACGAAGTAATCATAAAGGAAGGGCAGTGGCCCATATGAAGGAGGACTGACGGGGACCGGAGGAATCTACCCTAGCGGATCTGCTGGTTTCAATAAAGCTAGGGAAAGAACAAAAGAAGGTAGAATTTTTAGTGGACACTGGAGCAACCTACTCAGTTTTAAACCAAGACCTAATGCCCTTAGAAGACTACTATATTATGGTAAAGGGGGTGACTGGCCAAAGTGAAAAGGCATATTTTTGCAAACCCCTAAGGTATAAATTAGGAAAACAATGGGGCATACACAAATTTTTATATATGCCCAACTCCCCGAAGGCACTTCTGGGGAGAGATTTATTAGAACAATTGGGAGCAATAATTAAATTTAAAGAAGGAGAGATTACTCTGGAGGTAAATGACCAAGAGTTTATACAAATAATGAGCTTATCCCTAACTAGTGCTCCCACAGAAGGAAGAATCAGTGAAGAAATTATTGACCAGGTGTGGTGGTTTAGGTCCTGCTGGGGTCTGAGACCACATGGCCGCTGCCCCTCCCCCACAAAGGGAGTGAAATACAAAGCCCCAGGGATGAGATAAGGAGAGGTTTAATACAACAGTGCAACAGCAACACAACAAACAACAACAATAACAGTAATAACAATGAACAGAGCAAGATATCTACTGATACAGCAGTCAGAGCAGAGAGACGGCATAACACACGCGTTCACCGACTCTCCCGTACTCCCGTGCTTGGGTGCCAGGAGGTGAAGTCAGCATGGTATTGAATAACCCGGCTAGAGCTTCCCCCCACTGCTGGGGAAACTTAACCCTATCCTAGCTAAACCAGGACACCAGGTTTATCCTGGAGTATGGGCCACCGACGTGCCTGGGAAAGCAAAGAATACCCCACTTGTTGAGGTCAGACTTAAAGGACAACAGCCGGTAAGAATCAAACAATATCCTCTGAAGAGAGAGGATCAGGAAGGGATTCAGCCAGTTATAGAGAAGTTCCGACAACTAGGATTACTGAAAGAATGTGAGTCTAATTTTAATACTCCCATATTACCTGTCTGTAAACCTGATGGGTCATATCGGGTTGTTCAGGACCTGTGGGCAGTGAATAAGATAACTGAAGATCTCTACCCAGTGGTGGCAAATCCATACACTTTATTGACTGTACTGACACCTGAACTAACCTGGTTTACTGTTTTAGACCTCAAGGATGCTTTCTTTTGCCTCTCTCTCCACGAAGCCAGCCAGAAAATATTTGCATTTGAATGGGAAAATCCTAAAAGCGGATGTAAAACCCAGCTGACTTGGACAGTGTTACCACAAGGGTTTAAAAACAGCCCTACTATATTTGGCAATCAACTCGCAAAAGACCTCGAGTCGTGGGAAGCCCCAACCCCGCCTGAGGAAGGGAAACTGTTACAATACATGGATGATATCCTGATTGCCACCAAGACAAAAGACGCTTGCGTGACTTGGATGGTAAGCCTGTTAAATTTTGGGGGGCTTCAGGGATACCGAGTGTCTAAGAAAAAGGCCCAAGTAATGCAGAGCAAAGTGATTTATCTGGGTTATGAAATTAGTGCTGGAAAAAGAACTTTAGGACAAGCTCAAAAAGAAGCAATATGTCAGACCCCGAGGCCACAAACAGTGAAAGAGTTACAGACTTTCCTGGGAATGACTGGATGGTGCCGACTATGGATTTATAATTATGGACTGCTTGTCAAACCCTTATATGCATTGACGACCACTGAACAAAAACACCTTCAATGGAATAAAGAAACTATACAGGCCTTTGAGCTACTGAAAAAGGTTCTGATGTCGGCTCCCGCCTTGGGACTACCAGATGTAAGTAAGCCATTTTTCCTTTTTTCTCACGAGAAGCAGAGGATTGCCCTGGAGATATTAGCACAAGAGCTGGGCCCGTATCGTTGAGCAGTTGCCTACTTTTCCAAACAGTTGGATACAACTGCCAAGGGTTGGCCTGGATGCTTGTGAGCAGTCGCGGCTATGGTATTAAACATCCAGGAAGCCTGAAAATTCACCTTGGGCCAGAAAATGACTGTGTTAGTATCCCATACAGTGTCTGCAGTGCTGGAGGCGAAAAGTGGACATTGGCTTTCCCCGCAAAGATTCTTGAAATATCAGGCTGCGATGGTAGAACAAGATGATGTAGAGATTGCAGTTACTAACATTGTAAATCCAGCCTCTTTCCTCAGTGGGAACACAGGAGAACCAGTACAACATGACTGTCTAGAGACCATTGGAGCGACGTATTCAAGCCGCACGGACTTGAGAGACAGCCCTATAGAGAACACAGAGAACTGGTTCATGGATGGAAACAGCTATGTCCTAAGTGGTAAAAGACATGCTGGGTATGTTGTTACTACCAGGCAGGAAATAATAGAATCAGGGCATTTGCCCATGAATACCTCTGCACAAAAGGCAGAAATAATTGCCCTGACCTGCGCTTTGGAGTTGGCCCAAGGCAAGGCTGTGAATATCTATATGGACTCAACATACGCCTTTGGAGTCGTACACGCACATGGAGCAATTTGGAAAGAGAGAGGACTGTTGAACTCACAGGGTAAATACATCAGACATGCAGAGGGAATTCTGAGACTGTTGGAAGCAGTCCAGCTTCCTAAAAAAGTGGCAATCATGCACATCAAGGCACACCAAAAGGTGAACTCGGATTTGGAGAAGGGAAATGAGCTGGCGGAGAGAGAGGCAAAACGAGCAGCCAAAGGAGAGGTAAAAGTAGAAGGAGCTTTAATCCCTGATGGGCGAATTTCCCTAGAGGGTAAGCCTAATTATACTAAAGAAGATCAAAAACTTATCACAGATCTGGAAGGATCATATAATGAGGAAGGTTGGGCCCTCATCCCGCAAGGAAAGATAGTCATTCCCTCTTCTTTAACATGGTCCCTGGTAAGGGAGGAACATAAGAAATTACACTGGGGAGCAGAGGCCCTATATAAACACTTAATTAAAGATATTAGAGCTAGAAATTTATATACTACAGTAAGACAAGTGACTCAGCAGTGTGATCTTTGCCTCCAGACTAATCCTAAAAATACCCCCAGATTGGAAATGGGCCGAATTGGGAAAGACAATGGGCCCGGGCAACAATGGCAGATTGATTTTTCAGAACTTCCAAGAAAAAGGGGGTATCGATACCTATTGGTATTAACAGATACCTTTTCAGGCTGGCCGGAAGCGTTCCCTACCAGAACCGCCAAAGCTCGGGAGGTGACCAGAATATTAATACAAGAAATAATATCACACTTTGGGGTTCCAGCAACAATATCCTCTGACAGAGGGCCACATTTCATTTCAAAGGTGGTACAACAAATCAGCCGCCATTTAGGTATAGATTTGCAGCTTCATACCCCATATCATTCCCAGTTGAGTGGTCAAGTAGAAAAGGTGAATCATTTAATGAAACAGCAGATTGTGAAACTTGGACAGGAGACTAATTTGGCTTGGCCTCAGTCTCTTCCTGTGGCCCTTCTGCGCATACGAACTAAGCCAAGGGCAAGAGAGGGGTTAAGTCCTTTTGAAATTCTGTACGAACGACCCTATAGCATACAAAAGGGCATATTCACGCAGGCAGGGGATGAGACTATAACTTCATATCTGGTGGCATTGGGTAAACAGCTCAATAAAATTGGAAAACGTGTTTGGAACCCGAAGTAGAGGGTTAGATGGACCTGTGCGTAATATACAGCCTGGGGATTACGTGTATGTTAAGTCTCTTGCAGAAAAGCCTCTGGAACCGCAATGGGAAGGACCATTCCAAGTACTCCTCACCTCCTTTACGGCAATCAAGATCAAGGAGCAGAGCGCCTGGATCCGTCATACCAGAGTGAAGAAGGCCTATAGATCTCCATGGAAGGTTACACAAATTCGGCCAGGAAAATTGTATTTTTCACGATAATTTTGGTCAACGTCTATACCGTTGTGGTAGCATGGAATCAGAATTTCTTTGTAGGCCTTCTTCATGGGATGGCTCAAGGAAATAATTTGTCAGACTGCTGGGTATGCACAGAATTACCAAAATCAGGTCAATTTCCTTTTCTAGGTATTCCCAAATTGAGACAGATGTGCATAGGATTTGGGAAGCTTCAAAACTATTTCATTTAATAGCACAAGATGATACGTCCTGGGGTTTCACAAATCTTTGGGAAAAATTGACTTCATGGCTACCTAAGTTTGCATGGTTAAAACAGCTTTTTGTTCTGGTAGTGACACTGTTGATTTTAGGAGTATGAACTTGTATTCTAATCAAAAGTTTCTTTTGGTGCTGCCAGAACACTGGAGATACTTATGTCAGATGGAAAAAGAATCAGCTTAGGCACAGGCTGGAATTAAACAAGTACTTTTCTAAAGTGTTAGATCAGGAGTCAATTTATTAAAGGTAGTAAAAGAATTTACTAATGTCTTAGAAAAGGGGGGAATTGAGATGAAGAGCTAGGAAATTAAAATAGTATACAGAAATTAGGCACTCAAGAAATGAAGGTATAACTTAGTTTAGAGATAAAGATGGAAGACTTAGAGATCAGGCTAGGGGCTAGAGACCCATTAGTTAAAAGATAACTAAGATTAAATAGGATAATAGATCACAGTCGATGGGCCAGAGAGCAGAACAATATGGAAACCTTGATTAATGGAAGCTGTGAGGGAACACTTTCTGATGGAATAGGAAGACAGCCCTAAAAACTGGTCAAAACCAACCCTATGGTCCCGCCTGAGTCCAGGAGGCTACAGAGACTGCGCAAGGAACGGAGGTAAAAAGTTCAACAGTGAGGAAGAGGAGCTACTTCATCTCTGCGACCCCAGCCCACGACCACGGGGACACACTGCGCAGACGTGACTAGGAGGAGACCGGGGCAGAATATATGAAAAAGACTTTCAGGCTCATTATAATACAAAGCAGGGATAGGTCATGCATGTGTATAGGCGTATTATGAATATGTGATGCTTTGTAGCATAAAGCCAAGACAAGGTGCCACGAGAGGTGCGCACGTTTGTGGTGGAGCGATCCCCGGTGTGTCTCAGCGCTGAATAAACATACCGACTTTATAACCTTATAGGTTGTGGAGTTGTGTTTCCGCAAGTCATCTGTGCACTGATTCACACCCCCTGTTGCGCCAATGTTACAAATCTCGACAAATCAAACACCATTTCCTGTGCCATTTCCAAACATTTAAAAACATTACATCAAATTGCCATAGCTCCTGGTGGATTTTCACTTTCTGACCTGTTTAGGTGGATACCATCCTTAAATTGTGCCCTGGTTTGAGCCCAGAGGGCAACTGCGCACCACGCAGCCGCTCACTCACCTCTTCCCCCCCAGTGCTGGGAAGGAGAAATGACACAAAAAGCTCAGGAATCAAGATAATGACAGGGAGGGGTGGCTCACCCATTACAGTCAGGGGCAAAAGACAGACTCGTTAGGGGAAGAAAACAAGAATATCACTTGAATTCAAACACTAACAACAACAACACTTAACAGAGACAGTGTGACAGTGAAAAGCGTTATGTTACCACACCTTAAAAACCCCTCGCCCCACCCCTCCCTTCTTTCTGGGGTCAGTTCCATGGAAAATGTCATTGGCTCCATGGGGTTGCCCTTCTGCTCACCCTGTCCTTGGTGGGAGAAGCCAGCTCTGCTACAATACCAAGCACCCAGATCATCCTGGAGGATGCATTTCACATGGGGGACCCTCTGAAACAATCGGAGATGCAAAGTTTCATTCCCTGGGAAAGTGCTCTGGCACCAACTTCAGTAATGATGTGACACCAAAGATAAGTAACTTTCCCCAGGTCTCACTAAGCAGGCACTCATGTTTTCCAATTTCCTTTCACTGAAGTATACAAAAACTCTCTCTACAACAATAAATTACATGTGCCTGGGACCATTCCCTAGAATGGAGGCCAACTGGCACAATTACCCTTGTCCATTTGGTTGCACTTTGTAATTCAAAATTTGGATGAAGAATAGCTGCGCCCAAAAATGCCCGCTGGGAAATCCCCTGGCCCATTCTTCGAGCAAGAGGACATCAGAGCAATTAAAAAGTGAAGAGGGAACAGATATCTTGAAAGACAGTGCCTGTGGAGGCAGTTAATTTGAAGGAAGAAGAGGTTGTAAGAGATCTCCAGGCCCATCATAAACTTACTGAACTCCTTAGTAAGCAATAAGGGGTTGGCTGGTTGCTTTCTCCTTTCTTTATTTCCCTTGGAAGGCTGTTGCAGAACCCAAATCTTCTAAGCATTAAGAAGTTTTCTTTCAGTTTGCAGTTAAATTTACTCAGGGCCAGGCAGTACACATTTTTTCAGGTGCCCACACCTACTCTAGTCCTACTCCAGGAGACATCATTTTGAAACAACAAAGAAACAATCACCACATGGCAAGAGAAACCTTGATGCTGATCAGCAGCCCACCCGAGCAGGCAGGCATGGCAGAGGGAAAATAAAAACTAAGTGAGGAAGCCTTACAGCTGAACTTCTTAAAAGGGCACACGTGAGAGGATGAGACCCAAAAGAGTCACTCTGCCATGATTCTGATCCAGAGTGTGGAAGATAAACCATAAGAAAACCTTTTTTTTCCCCAACCAAGCCATACTTCAGCTGTCAATATATTAAAAACAACAAAACGGTCTATCTGTAACTCACTGCCAGAATAACCATACGCAGAATGGTGTCCTTTCTCTTGTTTTTCATAGTGACCTTTTCCACTGCATCCAACTTCCTACAGGCATGCGAGACCCCATATGATAGAAAACTATCAGGTATCAACAGTAAAGGACAGAAAATGAAGCGCAAGCAGCCTTATGGTTATTCTAGAAGGTTATTCTAGAAGGTTCCCACATGTGACAGACTGACATAAGTCGTAGTGAATATGGTGGTGAGTATTTGCACTACTGCATTTTGCCAGAGGCAGGCAGACCAATTTCAGTATTTGTATCTGTCTTATCAAACAGGCTCTACCCTTAGTAGGAGTTAACAGGGGCTCTTCGTTAACTCAGGCAGTCCAGCACCGTTTGGTCAGAAGGACAACTTGCAGTAAGTTCACTTAGCACCCTGTGCATCCAGGTTAGAGAATGTGCATCGCCTCTGTGGTATAAACAAGCAAAAGGTTTTCAAAGTTATGAACGGAAAAGTGTTTCTCCTTTGCCTTCAGAACAGACTTGTTTAAAAAAAGGAATGAATGCATTTTCCCCATCCTGCAAGAATTCTTGAATTTCACTGAATTTTCACTGGTTTGAATCAAATGAAATTTTAAACCTTCAAAAAAGCTTGAAAAGCCAAAATCTGTTTCAAACCCAATCAAAGGGACTCAATCAAATACTTTGTTTCAATATTTCTGAAGACTTGTTTTATTTCATCTATCATATTTGCTATAGATCATGTGTCAACTCCAAAGAAGCATTTGTTTTGTGTATTCTGAAAGCTGTTCTTTAAATTGAAATGTTTGCTTTTACATTTTTTTTGGCAAGGGTAATCGAATTGAAAGGACTTTTATGCCCAATCAGGTTGTGTTTTAATGAGTCAAGTGTTTTCCTCTGAAAAAGTAATCTGACAAATATTCACCCAGCTATGCTGCTATTGATGGGACTGAAGGGCACCTTTTTGCATGGCTGATCTTGTGAAACATTCATCCCATAATCAAAGGATATTGAAGGAAATCTTGTATATCAAGTATTTAGATATATGTATATATGTATATCATATCTGTAAATACACTCCAATTCTTTTCCCTTTCGAAGTCAGGCACAAGGTTTGTTCTTCAGCCATCTGAGCTGTAACACCGTCCCTCCATTTACAAATGGCACTTTGGCTAGTACCCTCACTGCTCGAGTGGTTTTATCTGAACATTGTTGAATATCCTGTTCTCTAGCCCACTTTTCTGTAGTTCAGTATTTTACTAAACTAAATCTCCCTAAAGCTGGTTACAATCCACGTTTTCTGGTGAAGACTAAGGAAATGCGTATTTGCCACTACTGTTTCAATCATTATTTCTTCTCTCTCATTAAGCAAGAGATATAAGCTTTTCCCTCCTGACCTTTACTTTTGAAATGCAAAACAATTATTAGGGGTTCTAACTAAAATTCATTTTGTGTCTTAGGCTTCTCAATTTTATCCTTACCCATGCATGACATTACCCTGTGCCTTATGGCCCTGTATTCTTTCTCACACAGTTCTTTTATTTCAGAGGTGTGGGTGATAACTGATGAGTCTGTCGCCCACTTTGGGGTAGTTTTCCGTTTGGTAATTTCCACTTAGATTTTCAAACCACCTTCTTTCCTGCCTGAGCTTTTCCAGTTCAAGAGTTGTTGCTTCTCGGTATGTTCAAACAGGTCAAACACGTTTAGCCTCAGCTGAAGGTGGGAGATCGGGTATGTTGGTCCAAGGGTTCTCTGAAGCAGACACAGGGATCTGTGATCATTTCCGTGAACGGACCACACTTGCATTTAGCAGATGACTAAGCAGTATTGTTCCAGAAGGAACACGTTAAATTTAGTCACGGAGTCAACATCTGTTTCTTATGCCTGAACAACAGTCAAAACTTATCTTGCTCTGTAAGCGTGCTTTCCTCCACTGAGGTTAAAACCACCTCAACTGTATTTCACCCCTGGGAGTCAAATGCATTCCAGTATTTCCCCTCACGCAGAGGGCCCTGTTGGGATGCATCCCTTCACACTGCTGTAAGCACTGCGTAAAAACCTCAGAAATTCAGCCAGAAAACTTCTAAACGTGCCTGTAGTAAAAATTACCTGTGCAGGCCTGAGCATCACTGCATACCAGGTGTCTTCAGCTCAAAAAACTTGGGAAAAAGTAATCATAAGAAACTCCATGTGTAGAGTAAACTAAATTCACAGGAGACTAACAAATCATCAGTAATGCTGCTACAGTGCTCTGAAAACAGAGGAGAGTTTAACTGAGCATTAAGACAGACTTCAACTACAGCTTTTTCAGCACCAGTTTATCTAAAAATACACCGTTTCCCCTGGTTTTATGGAGATATTGCATAAAGAAACAGCCAAAATTTTACTTCGTTGCAAGTTTATTAATTATTCTGAACCTTGATAATAAAGCATACTTAACACATTCTGACTCAAATAAGAATCCCATTTCACTGAGTCCTAAATTTTCTGTATTTCATTAGACCAAAGTATGTTCACAGAGCACAGTGCAAAAGAAATTTTCTGTTTTCAATGGCCTCATCATCACGAGCACAGACTATGCAAAGGGAGAGTCTGAGTCTGCCTTAAATTCCCGTACATCTGCTGTTTACTTTGGTGACACCAGTTCCCTGGACCACGCTTAGGAAACGCTAGATGAGCACATTTCATGACTATTACGGACCTGTGCTCTTTGATTCTGGGAAGTAAACATCTGAGTGGCTTAATTGGAAAGTGTGTTTTACCTTGTGCAGAAAACACCTGAAGTCCACCAAGAATGCCTTGACATGCATAGGAAGTGAAATCAAATACTAATTTTGATTTGTTCTTGTTTTAACCATCAGAAGTACAGGATGCTCAACCTCTAATCCAATATTTAAAATGTGATAGTCACCTCCACTGAAAACCAAGGTGAATTATTACTATTACTATTTACTATCTCTGTACTGTTTAAATACCCTAACCATAGTACCTATAAACAATGGCACTTTTTGAACAAAATAGTCTCTCCAAGCAGGAAGCCCTAAAAGGCTGCTTTAATTTATTGTACTTTCAAACAGAACTCTTTTGGGGCAAATCCCATAGCCAATCAGTCGAGGGCTTTCACTACTGAATTAAATCGTTACCGGATGTTCTGCCCTTAATGCACAACGAGAAGTATTTCTTCAGGCCTGTATTTACTGAATTTATTCAGGCCTGCATTCTCAGGGGACTTTTCCACAAATGAAGCACACTAACAGCAGGTGTTCATGCTACTTTTATACACACAAATCATAAGTTAGTACTTTTCCATAACACGCCTACTAGGTACTGATTGGTTAGTGATTAACAGACAATTATAATACAGCTCACCTAATGCTTCTACTCCTACACATGCTCAGGGGAAGGGTCTTAACCTGGGCAAGGGTCTTTTTGACCTGTGGGTGTGGTTTTTAGTATTATAATGAAGAGAGTTCACTTTCAGAACACCCAAAAGCTGGTTTCATTGCCAAGTGAACTGATCAATCACTTTGTCAGGTTGTCAAATAACTCATTCTCAGCACAATTCTATACATTGTCTTTATGGTCCAGGACGTTCTAGTTGTTTTCTAGGGTATGGACAACAAAGCCCATTCTTGATAAATTTCAGTGTCTCACCTGACCAATTTTACAATTATCCCCAGGTGTGCAGTAACTATAGTTATTAGCATAATCATTGACCATGAAATTTAGTAAACATGAAGTATACCATATCAGTACCTCCCCACATTGCATCAGTTCCAAGATTTAAAGTCCTACCTGTCTTTTCAAATTAAACCCACTGATACGTTATTTTTCATACACATTAACTATCAGCAAGCTTCTACTGGTAGCTTTTTTCTACCACTAGTCTTTTCTCTGCTAATGCCCAGCTATTACCGGAAATCTCATCACATTGGAGAGTTCACTGAAAACTTTTTATAGTAACAAAAAAGTGACATAACTGGGCTGTAATGTATTCCGCAAGTCATTCTGCTGATATTTTATAACTGATAATAGCTTCTTCTGATTCTTCTGAGAATCAAACTCTTCTGAGATGGGAACAAATTATATATTTATGCTACAATGCTTATCTGTCTTTACTATAAAAGCAATAAAAACAAACGCATATAATAAGGAATCTCTCCACACAGAGAAAACAGGACCTACAACTTGGCTCTCAGAAAAATCAGCCACAAGAACAAAACCAACAGAATAATCTTAAAAGTCACCATTGTTGGAGTTTGAACCCCATGTCCCAGCAGGGCTATTAAAATCTACCCCACGCAGCTTTAACAAGAAAGATACACTCCGAATGCCTCTGTAAACTAATATCCATTAAGAAAGTTAACACACTGAAAGCCCTCACAAAGAATATAATGCTTCATGGGTACTTACATAACACATGTTTTGCTGGTAGCTTTAACTCCTCCAGCAGGGATTCTTCTAACAATTACTGACAAGTTCTTAGGAATCAGGGCATTATCATCTGTGTATTCTGAAAACAACATCAATACAGAAGAAAACATTAGTCAATTCATAAGAATATAAATTAATATGTAATTACATAGCACTTGAGAGAACACCTTTACAGACATAAAAGCAAAATTTTATATGTAACATCGTGCCTGTATTGTCTCAACACACTAACAGGACCTTTCAAGAAATCTTCAGGTTTGAGAATCAAACATAAGCTGAAAAATCTTTTTCATTTTTTTATAGTTTGAATGCAAAATGGTCTCAAAGGTCACTAAAGGAGAGTCTGCTAATGCATGAGGTTCTTTCCTGACCTAGCTTAAGTTGCTTTTGCTCCTGTTAGGCTGCACACCCAAGAGATCTTTGGAGAGAAACAAACCACAGCAAAGTCTGACCTTCATAAACCAGACTCTAAAGTCTGACCAGCTTGCCCTGCAACAAAACTGCACTTGGCTAAAGCATGAAAGCTCTGCGCTGTTGCTTTCAGAGCTGTTAAGTAAAAACAATTCACCTGTGCTGAGAGCGCTCGAGACTGACAGAAGAGAGCCGCCATCTCTATTTCTTGGAGCTTCATCCATCAACAGCCACACTGTCAGCTGCTCAGTGCTGTACACTTAAATGGAAATGAAACTGGCAGTGCTGGAATTTGGATCACAGAAATCTGGGGGGTTTTTTGAGCTTGCTTTCACAAGTAGGGCAGAATTGGCTCAAACTAAAGTGGTATTTCCCCTCTCAAGCTAATCATCTAGCTTGAATTAACCAAAGGGATGTGAATTCCTTCAACTCACTTTTTGCAGAGACTCAAAGTTATGCATGAAGACAGCCTTGAAAAGCCTTTCGAAAACAGTGTGTGCCTGAAGCTCTCCATGCTTTGCCTCGACTTACACCGTGTTAGTCTTCTGAAGAGGAGGAAAGCCTTCTGACCTTTTACATGAGGCCCAAACAGAAAACCCAACTACCTGAGACACTTCAACAGAGTAAGATAAAATGCAAAGATCTCTCCATGAGAATGGTTTTTATATTGTACTTACACAACCTGGATATGACTAAGTATTTCAAAGCACTATCAGCAGCCATTCCCTGTAATGTGCTACAGTTTTAAACATTAAAAGCCCTTACCTTTGCAGACCGAATCAGAATGGTGGTCTGAAAACGGAAGATGCTGTGTATCTAGTCAAATTCTGTCAGGGTCGCTTTGCTCAGTGATCTCACACAAAATAGGAGCATTTCACAATTTATGCTCCATTTATCACTATGTTATTCCTACAGGCAGGAACCTCTCTTAGACCAAAATGCACCTACCAGAAGACATTATTTCAATAATGAAATGAAAATTTTACTTCTATTTCCAAGTGACAGAATGCTTCTTTAGAAACCTGAGAAATCATTTAGCTGAAACTAATTCCTGATCTTCCCCCTTAGGGAACTGAACAGCAAGCTTCCTCCAGACTTCAGAGCAGTTTCAAATTGCAGGAGAAAGGGCTACTAATCATGAAAACAGAATCTTTTACAGAAGTCATATCCTGAAACCAACCCCTAGAGCTCTTCTCAAAAGGAAAACCTAAGCCTATACAGCCACCCATCAAGAGAGGCCTCCACTGGGACCTTCTGATGGCGGAGCAGCTCAAACAGTACTGAGGCCCAGACAATCAATGAGGAGATGATGCCAGTGGCAGCTCTGGAAGCCCAAAGCAGCTGTTTCCACCTGCTGAATGGAGTCATACAGAGTGTTCTTTGTGGTCCAGATCACAAACCACTGGACTCAAATTTCAGAGGTACAGGATAAGCAACAGTGGCTCCACAAAAGACAGGAGTTGCTACGCCTGTGCCCATCTGAGGGTTGTGGTAGTTCTGCAGAAGATTACAAGTGGCAGCAGCTCTCCCAGAAAGAGACTGTATACACGAGGACAGCAAGAGGTCAACTGGAACATGCACAACAGGTGTACCTGAAGTGCTAAGGCTTGGACAACAGGCCCAAGCCAGAGTTGACCTATAGATGAATCCTGTACATTTTATAACTGATAACCATTGTGCTAATAGGTATTATACTAAGTTATAGCAAACCAACTATTCTGATGTAAAAGGTGGGAGTACTGAAGCCTGAGCAACAGGCCCTGAACTGAAACTGCTAACTCTGTATGTAGTCATTAGTGAAATATGCATAGAAGATGTAGCTTAAACATCATAAAACATGTCTATCTTGAATGTATCATTATATTTCTTTATGTGTGAGCAAGATAACGGAGCCACAGAAACAGTTGTCTGACCTTGTGACCTTGCTCATAAATTAACTAGAAAAGCAGGGAAACTCCCTTAGCTTCTCCCTTAAGCCCTGGCCAGGCTCTGGGGGGGAACCTAATGTGAGATGAAAACCAGATGTTTCCGCTTAAAACAAAGGTGCCAGCTATTCTGGCTTACTGATTTTTAGGTATATAAGGCTGGGCCCGCTCAGAGCGACTTTGGAAGCCTCACCTACGGGTGGACGCACCGCGTAGGATTTCCCACTTGCCGGGAAAGGTTCTCCAAATCCTCGCTGTAACCGGGGCTCCCCAGCGACTGCGGATCTGGATGATGGTAAAGTATGCAAGTGGTGATGTATTTTTTTAATCACTATTCTCTCTCTCTCAGGTAGTAATGATGTGATGCATTACCCTGTATTTTCCTATTTGTTTAAGTGCACTATTCTGTCTTTTCTTACTGTATGTTTTCTGTATTATTCTGTTACATTATTTAGTTATTTCTAGTAAATACGCCTGCTCTTTTCACTCTGGTGTCTGAGTTTAATTGATATCCCTGATCAGCAAAACAGTACCATGCAAAAAAAAAGAATAAGTCCTCTTTTAGTATTTTTTTGACAATTCATTGTGTTATAAATGCAGAGGCAGAGCCGCAAATATCTTTTATAAATTTATTTGCAATAAGAACAAATAAAAAAAGTTTGGCATGCCGGGGGGCAGGGGGGGCTTCCTGCTCTGCACCGATGAGCACCAGGTGGTGCTGCGTCACTCCCTTTTATAATCCCATCTTCACATGCGCAGCAGGGTCCCTCAAACTTTCCCGGGCTTTCTGGTGTTACCAGGGCTCCTGGCAGGGATTCCTCCAATCATATTTCACCTGCGCAATCCGGTGTTGCTGGGGACTTCTGACGGGGGTCCCGCCAGTAATTTTCCACCTGCTTAGTAACAGTCACTGAGGAAAAAAACCTCCAAAACCCTTTAAACAATAAAACTATGATAAATCTCCTTTAACTTATGTACATGGCAAACACTAACAAAGTCACCATATTTTAACATGAATCACCACCATATTCTTCACAATTGACCATTAGAAGAGAAGCATTGACATCTGCCTTCTGAATGGACTGTCCTTACATGTATATATAGAGAGAGAGATATGCTGGCTTTCAATCTACTTGTGAGGCGCACAGTGAAGAGAGCTCCAGCCATCTAGTAACTGACTGACAGAAAAATTAATTCCCCTTAAAAGTCAATCAGTACACATTTAGGTGGATCAACTGAAGAATGACAATAGCTTGGTGAAGTAAAGGCTTTATTTGTATAGAACACTTATCGCGGCACATCTTTGTATGTGGGACTTGAAGTGTCCCACCAGCTTGGTTACCAAGTCAGAGAATTTGTGGAAAAGGGTTTACAAACAGCATACATTGCTGAGTTAGTTCTGTGAAGGGACCTGATACCAGCTGGCTTTAATAAATTTATTTTTCTTTCACCTCAATTAATTGAATTAATTTTGGTGATGAAATCTTAATAAAGGTGAAGTCAAACAATGTAGACTAAAAAGTTAACTTTTTTGTTTTAAATAGGAAAGGACTAAAGCTGAAGCACTATTCCTGAAGTCCTTGGAAATTTCTTCTGCTCAATTTGAATTTAACAGCTGCCAGCTTAGTCTAACAGGTCTCAGACAAAACTGGCATCTCCCAGCAGAAGCCTGTCCCCTGCAAGCAGCAACATCCCCTAGCAGAGCCTTGGCAGCTACCAGGAGCTGCGAAGCAGTGTCACTCTGCCTCTCCACGACTCCACATCTGCAGAGTGAGCAGTGACATCACGCTCAACAAGGCTACTTTTCACAGTTGTCCAAGCAGAGCTCCAACAGAAATGTTCAACAAAGCTGGAGGTGACAACATGGTTGATTCCTATTCCCTTACAGCACAAATTTGTTTTGCTGCCAGTGATGGCCAGTAAGTGGCTACTGGGCTTTTGCCAATCTGACCTGTGATTCAAAATAAGGATTCAATTAACTCAGAAAGTGTGCAAAAGCAAAGGAAGATTTGCATGTTTATTAAACTCAAGAGCAGAAGAGAGAGAACAGTCTGAAACTCGGTATCTATTCTACAAGAAACAGGATGCTTGAAAGAGTCAAGGAAAAGAAGTATTTCAAGGAATGAATGGAGGCAGATGAGTTAAACAATGGCTGCTTTGACTGCTGCCTCATACTGGCTTAGAAATCTTAAATCAACAGTGCGTTGGTGTCCACAAACTTCTTTCTGCAAAAAACTACAAACAGGTTATGCTCTGAAGTTTATACTGCTTCCCATTTAATGAACAATTTAAAAACCCCATTTTTAAGTCCATCTATAATTCTGAAAATCTGCTAGTTTTAATAATTCATGTCATATGTATGCTATAAACAAGTTACAGAGAAAAGTTCCTACTTTATTTTATGGTCTGCTTTAATCCACCATTTCGAGTCTGACAACACGGCAAAAGCATCTCTCTGAGCACTAACTAGAAGTATTTTCACCCAGATAAAGTACAGAAGCTCATCAGAGCAGAAGTCATCAGAAGACAAGCCTGTATGTGAAATGATAATGAAAAGCCTTTATTAGGCTCAGGTGCCTGGCTAACCAGCTGTTATGCTGCTGGGGGAAGGATTTGCAGAGTAAGAGATGAAAATGACTACTAACATGCCAGACTGCCTCTACCAGAAAACAGGGGAACTCCCAAGAACACATTTCTCCCTAGCACTTAACTATGTGCTTTCTCATTAGGTGATTTTTTATCTCTGTTCTAATTAACAGCACTTGCACACTTGGCAACAAACAAATCATCTGTGCAGCTGGCACTGAGAGCACTGCCTCAAAACATCCTGATTAATAGACCAGGCTACTATTTCTGGATTTTCGGCTCCCACCAGAATAGGTACCAACGATCTCATCTCCACCTGGCGTATCATCATTTCTTGAATTAGCTAGTTCAGTAGGCTAAACAGTTCATTTATGTTACTATCATACAGTGCTGTGCTCCAAAAGAGCACCTCTATGGCTTTGAAAGGATGAGGCAATGAAATCTAACATACTTTCAATCATTAATCTGATTATACAGACCGCCCGATGCCTGAATGTCTTACTGGCCCTGCTTGCCACTTCAGCGTGTGACTGGGAAAGCAAAAGCAATGCTGGAGACAACGTGGTAATGAACCAAACTGAGCCTGGCCTGAGCACCCGGCCAGGGGACGCGACCCGAGCTGACAGCACAGCCCGGAGAGGTCCCAACCCACTGGTGACAGAGTCAAAGCAGCCGACTCCCAGACAGGCAGGGCATGAGCTCCGCCGTGACATCACGTTTTGTGAACTCAGCTAGGGAAACAGGGAACTCCATCCCCTCTCTGACAGCTCCACGCAATAACACTGCACAGCAGCCCAAGAATTCCTTGCACTCCGGGGTGTAACCAAAGTAACTCCCCCACACGAGCACTGCAACACAAAATGGCACAGGGAAGGACAAGGTTTAAAAGTTGCTTAAATGTTTTCTCTAAAAGGCTACATTTGCAGAGTGTTGAAGACATTCCAGTAGACAGACAGACATCAGCTGTGAGGCCAAATGATGTCGCTCAGAGTTAGCATGAGTCTGTTTTGAAGACATCACACCGTGGCGTTACTAAAACTGCCAAGTGCGTGCTGCGACACTGACCTCAGGCAAGTTCTGAGTTCAAGAGACAGTCTTAAAGAGCACTATTCTTCCTTAAAACTATTCATCTAAGACCAGCTCAGAGTCCCATTTTTGGTTTTCTATTTTTTTGTATTTTGCCTGATAAGCAGAAAAGCAAATTCTCCAACTGTTTTGAGTCAGAATGTTACAGGGACGGAAAGAGTTCTCCAGAAACCTGAGCTCTGGAGTTTGCAGTTCTTCCGCAGTATTGTGAGAACATCTGTTATAAGAGACAGGTCAAGAAATTCAGATCAAATTAAAAGGAGGCAAGTTTAAATGCATCATTCTTGGGTGTAGGCTTTTTGAAGGGAATTCTGCCTTTAGAGAACATGCCTCTGTAGTCAGCATGGAAGATGACACACACACTTTCCCTCCCCCTTTTTAAAATAGGTCCCAACCATCCATTTTGCCTTCTAAGCATTTGAAAAACCGTCCATCCTATAATTTTTTTCCACTGATATGTAAAATCCTGTTTACTTTTAGCTTATATTAGCGTTGCTTCTATTGCTAGATTGCCATTATGAAAAGTAACAGTTACTGAGCTGTAAAAAGTTAGAGTACTCAGAAAAATCTGAACAAGTAGGCCACCCTCACTCAAGGTTCACTTTGTTCTTTCCAAGATCATTGCAACATGTGGTCAGGACTCTGCACTGACAAAGGTGTAAAACCCCAATACTTTATGTCCACATGTAAGAATTCCAAACATCCCACTCAGGCCGAATATCCTGGTTTAGTTTTCCCTTTGCTTTCTGAAGGTGAGTTTAAGCATCTACATCTGATTAACAGAAACTGAAATTCACTGTTAGGCCTATAAAGCAAAAATTTGGCATACACATATGTTACACCAAAATGTATTCCCTAGCTTTGCTCTGAAAACCACTGGGGGATTTTTGCATTTTCACATGGAAAACACCCTTACGAAAGCTTCAGTAAGCATCTGTGACACTAATATACCAAGTTTAAAATTTTATAGTCATTTTACAAAGGTCAAAGTGCAACACAACCCACCTAGAGGAGGATCTTTTCACTGTTAAACAAGAATGATGCTCTGTAAAGTATGAAGGATATTCCTTCTTTAAGTTCACCTTTGGGCAACACCACATTTAACAGAACCTAGTGAAGCAGATGCTTTTTCTTCACTGGATTCTGATTATGTATGAAATCAAAGCAACACACTTTGTGAAACTGGTATTACATCCATTAGAGTAACACTTTATGGGGTAACAAGTTTATGAGCATAAATTTTTCTTCTAAAACTTTGCTTTCTGTTCCTCATGTACTATAATAGAATCCATGTGCTTGGCCTATTTCAAAACATTTTTTTCTTCTGGTGATACTAATCAGGCTCCATCACAGTTCATTACCATCCAGTGTTCTGGTTTTAAGGCTCTGTTTTACACAGACCCAACTATTACAGGAGTGACATCAGTCAGATGGCCACTCAGCCTGCTAGCATTAGCTGAAAGTACATTAGCAGCTGAAGACAAAATTCAGAGACCCTTCTGCAACAAAGGCCTTAAAACTAATTAAACAGTTTTCAAAAGCTCTTGGCAAATTTATTCAATACTACTAGAAAAAATTCAAGACTTCTGAAATGCATCTCTACCTACACGTCACACAATCCAATGGCATCCCTAAGACACCTAACATTGTGCTGTTAACTGTCTTCACAGACATTCCCCTGGAAATAATTTAAATATCTGGAGACAGTGATCTTTAGGTCCAACCACTTTAAAGACTAGGACTGAAGTTACAGTTACTGCAGTGAACATATTATTCTGTTTAAGTTTTAATACATGAAACAGGAAGAGTAAAAAAGCCAGTAGTACACATTTTAAAGAAAAGACTGTTGCAAGAGTGTCACAGAAGCACAGGAAAATATAAAAAGAAATGTAATGTTTAAAGAGTGAAAGCATTTTACAATTTTTTTTATTTCTGAAAAGTCACACCCCAAATTCTTTAATCACGTTCAAACTTATCAAGATGGCAGATTACCAAACTGTAATATCGTACTAAATAATATAAAACCATTATAATCTCTGAGAAGCAAGCACCATTTATTAGATTTAAAAGAATTTATGACTTCTCTAAGCACATTTCTTACTCATAATCACCAAAAATGTTCTGCCGTAAAACTTCAGTACTGCCCTGACATGGTGAAGTGCTAAGGCTTGGACAATAAGCCCAAGCCAAAGTTGACCTATAGATGAATCCTGTATGTTTTATAATTGACAAACATTGTATCAATAGGTATTGTACTAAAATTATAACAAACCACCTGTCCGGATGTAACAGGTGGGAATATTGAAACCTGAACAATAAGTCTTGAACCAAAATTACTAACTCAGTATGTAGTCATTAGTGAGATATGTATAGAAAATGTGACTTAAACATCATAAAATATGTATCCTTCTTTGTGTGTGTAAACAAGGTAACAAGGCCACAATAACAGGGCCACAGAGATAATTGTCTGGCCCTGTGACCTGGTGTGTGACCTTGCTCATAAATCACCTAGATAAGCTGGGAAAACTCCCTTAGTTTTTTCCCTGAGCCCCGGCCAGGCTCTGGGAAAATCTAATGTGAGACTGACTTCAGATATTTCCGCTTAAAACAAAAGGTGCCAGCTATTCTGGCTTACTGATTTCAGGTATATAAGGCTGGGCCCGCTCACAGCGACTTTGGAAGCCTCACCTACGGGTGGACGCACCGCGTAGGATTTCCCACTTGCCGGGAAAGGTTCTCCAAATCCTCGCTGTAACCGGGGCTCCCCAGCGACTGCGGATCTGGATGATGGTAAAGTATGCAAGTGGTGATGTATTTTTTTAATCACTATTCTCTCTCTCTCAGGTAGTAATGATTTGATGCATTACCCTGTATTTTCCTATTTGTTTAAGCACGCTACTTTGTCTTTTCTTACTGTATGTTTTCTATATTATTCTATTATTTAGTTATTTCTAGTAAATACACCTGCTCTTTTCACTCTGGTGTCTGAGTTTAATTGATATCCCTGATCAGCAAACACATGGTTAACATGTAGTACCAGGAAAAAAAAAAAAGGTTAGAAATGAATGATGAAATGATGCTCAATAGCATCTGAATGGCAGTGTCTTTCGTGTAGAAAAGAAGTTATATTAACCACCAATTCCAAAGTATGATTTAGATACAAAGAACACTCGTGAGAGATGGCTTTAAAGGGTCTGCATAGATTATAACTCACAGAGACACTCTTGATCCAAAATGCTGCTCGTGAGCAATTTCTGCAACAGCCACAAACCAGTTTTCCAATATAGTGGAGTAAAACAAGTTGAAGACAAAATTAAGTTACCAAACCCACTTTTTTTCTTCTAGCCATCTGTTCTATTGCCATCACTTTCAGCTTCTCCACCAGATTTCAGAGAAATCCAGCAAGTTTGTTATTATAAGATATCCTCCCACATTTCCTTACCATTTTACCTAGAAAATTCCAGGAAACCAAAACTTTCGTTAGCCCTACATGTCACACATCAACCATGTATTCTTCTACACCCAGCTCCATGTCTAACAGACAGTTCTGAAGGTAGTTGTCAGAACAGCAACTGCAAAAGAACAGCTCAGTGATGCCTCCAACACAAGCCACAGCTGCCGATCACGGCCAAATCACACAGTCGCTTCCCACCCTGCTGAATCACTGGTGCCGCTCACCCTCCCGGTCCCACTGCACCAGCGGGATGGGCTCCAGGCTGACTCATGCTACACTGGGATGAGCCACAAAGAGCAGCGCGCGGCTCTTGCAGGCCATGGCCGCCGCCAGCCGGGCGGTCCCCGAGGCCCCGTGCCCACCGCCCCCACGCACCTTCTCTGGTCTGGGCCCTAGCAATCTGCAGTTGGCCGCCTTCATGGCCCATGATCTGGCACTTGAGGCAGCACAGGGATAAGTGGAGGCCATCGAAGGTGACTGTATCACAGCTCACCTTGGAGGAGAACTTGTAGTGGACGTACAACATGGCCAGGCCAGGCGATGCCTGCTCCGTCATGGCGTCTGCTGCGGCAGATGGTGTCAAGGTTGACACGCTGGGTTGGGGCCCGCAGCGGCACGGGGAAGGGCCCACCAAGGGGGCCGGGGCAAGCAGCACGGGCTGAGCTTGGGCAGGCTGACGGCACTCGGAGGCCATGGCGCTCCGACACGGCCGGGCTCCATGGGCTCAGGCAGACTCGGCTGGAGGAGGCCTCAGGGCTCCATCGTGGTGGCGCTGCAGGGCCCCAGCCACCGCCCTGGCAACAACTGCAGCCCATGGCCCTCGGTGATCGAGCTGGGCTGTGGTGGTAGCGCCCACCCGGCTCCTCCTCGCAGCCCAGGCAAGGGGATGGACGATGGGGAGAGGCCCCGCGGCCCCGGCTCGGCCTCCGCTCCCTCTCTGGCCAGCAGCACTGCCAGGCCCCACCACTCACTGTGGCGACTCGGGTGCCCCTGCCTCAGCGCTCTGCTGAGGGGCTGCCTGGCCACCAACCGCACGGACTGCCACCAGTGTGCCACTGCGCAGGTGCCACAGCATACTGCACCCTCCCCCCCTGCGCCTCGCCTGCCCCAGAGCCTTTGGACAGAAGGCCCTGTCACCCCCCACGCCTGTCCCTGCCCACTGTCCCTCCTGTCACCCCCAGGGACTGTCACTGTCCTGTGTCCTGTCACACCCCCAGGTCTGTGGTGTCCCTCCTGTCACCCCCAGGCCTGTCAGTGCCCACTTTCCTGCCACCCCCTGGGCCTGTGGTGTCCTTCCTGTCACTGTCCAGGCCTTCACCACACAGCATCACCTCCCGCCAGCCCCTGGGCCTGTGGTGTCCCTCCCAACAGCCCTGGGCCCATCACCGCCCGACGTCCTGTCACCCCCCAGGTCTGTTACCGCCTGGTGTCCCTCCTGTCCCCCCCAGGCTGTACTATATACCACATCCTCTGAACGTGGATGGGAGAGTCTCCAGAAGCCCTTACGTAAAACCTATTCTAACAGGCCATCATGCTGTAGATTTGTTCCTGGATGGAGTTTATCAGGCCCCGAAGACGCAAGTCAACATCTGCCTGTCAGCCCTGCGCAGCCCCTGAGAAGCAGCAAGGCTTTGATGAGAAACAGGCCTTGGGAGAAAGATCAGAAACTGCCAAGTTGTGCCAAGATGTCAGGGAAAAACAACGGACAGCTGCAACGCTGAGTTGTGGGAAAGTCCTGAGCTGTGAGAAGTTACCGTCGTGTGAACAGCGCGTGAACGAGAGGGTGATTGGTCTGCACAGCGCGTGTTAGAGTGGTCTGATGCTGATAGGAGAAAAGGTTGATAGCTGTCTAATTGCTGGTTTGCTAATTATGAAGTAAGAGCTTTGGCGAGAGCATAAGTATGTACTATTGTAAGAATAAACGGCTTTGCTTGATAACTCTCATAGAGTTGTGCAAGTCCATTATTCTCCTGCACTGAAGACTCCTACATTATGTGGATATTCACAGACAGACTAATGGGGTATTCTGCAGGAAGCCATAATCAAACTAAAGATGATGATACAGTTCTCATTCCCACTACAGGCCTGTAGGATCCCAATTGCTCTGGGTCATCCACCCTGGGTCTGAACCTTACTGGTTTACCTGAGCAACCAAATCCAGCACATGCTAAAACCCTTTTACAGGATATAATTGACATGATCCAGATTTCGATGGAATTCAAGGATTTACCCTCAACCTGAGGTGAAAAGTGCTTTCTAAGTGCATTAATACCATCCCCACAGGTTAGAACCAGGATCTCTTCTGCCTCTGTAGCTCCTAACTACTGATATCTACAAGAAAGTGCTAGAGCCCTCTGACAGAACGTGGCACAGAGATACACCACAGAGCACTGGAGGGCACTGGGATGAACTGCTGGGCACTGGGCAGCTCTGGGGGGCACTGGGATGAACTGGGACAAACCAGAGGGACTGGGAGTTTGTTGGGTTATTAACAGAGCATGGGCGCAGGTATTTACAGGGGGTCCCCTGGGGTGGGTGGCCTGTGAAGGGGGTCCCAGGACCCTTAGGGACATGGGGGGCACCCAGGTAACCCCCTATCCCCCTCCAGAGGGGTCTCAGCACACTGGGGGACACTGGGGACATTGAGGGGGGGACTTGGGGACACTGCAGGGCATCCAGGGACACTCTGGAGACAGCCAGGCCACCCTCTGTGTCACCATAGAGGGGTCCTGGGACACTGGGGGACACACGTGGGGACACTGGGGGACCCACAGAGACACTGAGGGACATCCCCTGGCCACGCCTGTCCTCATAGAGGGGTCCCAGGAACACATGGGTACCCCTAAGTCACATGGGGACACTGCAGGGGGGAAACATGAGGACACTGATGGACCCCCAGGCCACCCCCTGTCCCCACAGAGGTGTCCCAGGACACTGGGAGACACTGGGGAACCCCCAGGCCACTCCCATCCCCATTGAGAGGTCCTGGGACACTTGGGAACACTGCAGGGGGGACACGGGGACAGCGGTGGATCCCCCAGGTCACCCCCTGTCCCCAGCAGTGGGGTCCCAGTGGGGTTACTGGGCAGACTGGGAGCACTGTGCCACCACCTGGGGGTCCTGTTGGCTTTCCCAATGGAGTAGGGAGTGGTTGTGGACTGCCCCAGGCTCTGATTTGGGGGGGGACAGTGAGGGAGGTAGTGGCAGAGGGGAACAGTTTGGGTCCTGGGGTGGGGGCACCCATGGGGGTCCCAGTGTCCCCCTTGGTATCACTGATGGGGGGCAGGGACACCACGATGTACTTCTAGATGCTGCCGGTGACAGTGGCACTGGGGACCATGGGCGCCGCTGACACCAGTTTGACCGCAGGCTGGACACTGGGGACAGTGGTGGTGCCAGGGGAGGTGGACTGGGCTGGGGCTGAAGGTGATCACCTGGGGGGTACAGGGACCGTGGGGAATATGGGGATGTGGGGACAGCGTGGGACATGGGGACCGTGGGGGGACATGGGGACAGTTTGACATTCCGTTGTACATGGCTGAGCGAGAGAAAATTAATACAAACTAAGGAAGTGAACTTTCTTCCTGTAACGCCTGAAAGCAAAAGCTCCAGCACTTCTCTGGGTGACTGTGCTGTTGTTCTGCACAGGCTCCCCCCTCCACTTCCCACCCTTCATCAGCATTCCCAGCGGCCTCACAGTGTCTGGATGTGAAAGTTGTTGGTGGTTCCAGTGTGTTCACACTCATGGACGGCAACTGGGAAGATCCCAGCAAAGATCTCCAGCTCTGCCAGCCAGTGCTGAAAAGAGATCCCAGAGCAGACAGATGAGCTGCCATTGCCCCGGCATTAAGGCTCTGAAGGCCAGTTATCCCCTGCTGACAGGCAAGGCCGCACATCACTGCCCTTCCCCTGCAGCCTGCTGGCTGGTTTAAAGCCAACTTCTCTGGCTGAGACACAGAACCCAACCAGGGCTTTGCCTGAAGCTTCATCTCACTAAACTGAACTTCGGCAAAAGGGTTTCAGGGGCTACTAAGGCTTAAGGCAGAGCAAGGGGAAACATGTGCCCTTCTTCAAGAGCAATGGGTGAGGAAGAGAGAGAGGGAAACCTCAGGAAAATCCAGGTTCTTCCAGTGGAACTTGATGACACCTGGGCAGGTACCCACATAGCGCCAGGGTACGTGTTTTCAGCTCAGCTCACCTGGGCAGCAGAGCCTCAAATACAGAAGAATGGCACTTATTTCCAGGAGCTATAAGTCTTTGTCAGTCACTGAATCTTGAGGAGAACAAGGAACACACCTCACAAGATGAACATCTTGTTCTTTATTTATCCTGTATAGAAACATTTGAGAAAGGCCTGAGCTTTTTTTTTTTTTTCCTAACTGCCTAGTCAAAGCCTTATTTTTCAATACTTAAGTCACCTTTGACTTAGATTTCTAAATGACTCAGAAGCTTTTAATAGTTTTCCCCTGATTCAATCAATCATTTCATGTCTGCTTTTCCTCTGGTAGCACACAAGGAGTGTTGTTAACATCAAGCACATGAGAGACAAAGGCTCTAGATACTGTGGATGCTGTAAATATTTGTATCAAATGCTTCAGTAGATGACACTGAGAGAACACCTTTACCACAGCGGTTGCCAAATATTTTTGTAACAGCCGTCAACTGCTCATGTATGAACTGCCTCTTAACCCAAAGCCCAGTAAAGGCAGTGTGGTTTCATAAATCCATCCCAGACATCTCCTAGAGCTCAGGAGCCACCGCTGCTCTGTCAGCCCCCTGCAGGGGAAGCCCAGAGAACTGCGGGGCTCTGTCCACAGAGACCTGTCCTGCTCTTCTCCTGCCTTTCACAGCCCTCTCTGCACAGCCAGCGAAGAGTGAAGCCAGTCTCAGTATTAAAGATCTCGTTACGTTCAAGGTGCAGTTTGAAAATATTGGCCAGAGGTATTTTGCACAGTGCCACTGACCATAATCAAAGTAGCTCTTGATTTTTTTTTGAGAGAGACCGAGAGAGAGAGAGGAGAGGGTGAAGAGATCAAGAGATGAGCAGACACGGAAACCGAATATTTTTTCATTTCTACACAATTGGTCCAGGAATGGACAACACTGGTGGGGGAGAAATCTGTGATGTTTCTGTTTCCAGGTGTGACCTGTGAATAAGGAATGCTTTACGGCTGATGATGAGGAACACGATTTCAACTTTCAAGCAACAACTCCCAGCAAATGCAATGGGGGAAAGAAGGAACTAGGGTTTCCGGGCTACACGTCTAGATCTGGACTTCCATTCCTCAACCACATTGTGCCATTTCCCAAAAGAACAGAGTGCAAATGACAGAAAAAAATCAGGCAAAGGAGCTCAGGAACAGGCAGAGCACACCTACATGATGCACGCAGGACTACTAGGGGAAACGCCCAGCTGGGCTGATGCATCCACTTCAGACCTTCTGGGCACCATCTGACCAGTCCCACTCCAACAGGATCTCAGGAGCCCAGTCTTAAAACATCACCAAGGCAATGAGCTCTGTGCCCCAGGTCTCCTACCTCATCTCTTGGGAGTGTTTCTCATTTCTAAAGGGTTGAACAAACCAATCCAGAACAAAACCTTCAATCTCTGGGGGATGATAGGGGGTGGGGGATGGCGGGGGAAGAAGGCACGAAAGAACAGGTATTGGCTTCCAGAGTGGAAAAAAAACAGGGGTAACAAGGCATGACTGTCTTTCACAAACATCAAATAAATCTGAAGAATTAGCTACTAAGGCAAGTCACTGCCATGTAAACAGAAGGATTGACACATACAGAAAAAAAAAGGAAGAGGACAGAGCAGTGTCCCCACATCTAACAGATGGGTGCATTTCCAGGAAGATGTTACAAAGCAAAGACAGCAATAATTAGCTGGCTTCCTTCCCCAGAGTTTATGGTCTTTTATTCCAAAGCAGTTATCCTTTTCAGAGCCCATGATGATCTGCTTATTAATCCCAATAGCCAAGAGGAGAGGAGGATCTCACTTCCCTTTGGTACACACAGACGGGACACTAGTCCTGCACTTCTCCAGTTTTACAGGTCTGCTGCAGGAAATATCCTCCTGTAATTCCTGACAGTGTCACAGAAAGAACTCTTCAGCTTTACGATTTGCACCTCACTGTCTGGATTCACAGAGAAATCCTAGTAATGATGAAAATTAATCAGAAAATAATACTGAAGAAGGTAACAATCACAGCTGAACAACAGAGTTAAATAAAGGAAGGGATGAAATGAGCTAAAAGTGCCTCAGCTCTTCGAAGTTTTTCCTACACATCATGTGTGTATACTAATCCTCTGGGAGATCAACATCAGAGGAATTCCAAATTCTCTTTCAATGTTATGTCTATGAGAGAACCCAAAATATTCGACTTCACAAGGTAATGTATAACAAATTAATTCCACAGCATCATCCTGAGGAAGAAAAGAACAAGAAAACTAAAAGGATTTCAAGCACTGAATATGATTTGAGGGAATAAAGATTTTTGAATTGAAAAGACAAGAAAGAAGAAGCCTGGCACCAAACAGTTGAGAGAGCTTCTATGTAACAGGGAGCACGACAAAGGCAGATGAACCAGGTCAGTATAAACCAGACAATTGTTTCTTCCCTTTGAGACAAGAACAAACTACCACTATACAGACTATTTCAATTTGAAAAAAAGTATTTTTTCCACATTGCAAGTAACTAGTTAACAAGATAAATGAGGTGGTTTTTTCTATTTTATTGTATGATTTTTTCACAAGTCTTTGTCTTCATACCAGTAAAGGACTAAACCAATGGCCCCAACATGCCTCCTGAAACCAAAGTCCTGCCTTCCAGCATGTCCAAGCTCCTTGCATAAACATTGTGAAAGTGATGAACCAAACTGGAAACAAAATTCTGGAAACAGGAAAATGTCCCCTACCTTTCTTTACCATCTGTGAACATACTACGGCTGTTAGAAGCCAGCCCTGCGGTGAGCAGGAGGTTGGGATCAGTTTCAAATTCCATTAATCTGTGCACATTGAGATGGGATGTATCCTGCAGGGGAGGTGGTGTGCAAACTTAAAAAACTGAAAAAAAACCACCAAAGCTCAAAGGAACAGAAAGCATTCTAACAAGGGAAGCAAAGCTGAAATGCCACCCTCGACATACAGAGCTGCGAGTCCCTTGCTCCTGGCAGCAGAAGAGTGGTTTCTTATTGTAGGACATTAGATCCTAAACCAAGTGCCACACAGCATTTGGCTGTGGGAACAACGAGTGTTTGGGATTATTCCTGGGAAATGGCAGACACTTCCATGCATCCCCCAGAGTGCAACTCCATCACCAGGGTCTGCACGGGATACTCTGTGCGTAGCTGATGAGAGAAGGAACAGAAAAGCAAAGGGCTCAGCTCAGGCAAAGGAGTCCCTGGCTCCAGCGCCAGCG
Organism: Strix aluco; assembly: GCF_031877795.1. NCBI lineage: Eukaryota > Metazoa > Chordata > Aves > Strigiformes > Strigidae > Strix > Strix aluco. The sequence continues at coordinate 1,282,315 of NW_027436667.1, forward strand.
TGTGCTCCCAACACACAAACTCCAGATTCCCCTCTATAGATGTAAACCTGCACATTCTCTACCTCTGCACACTTCAGAACATTGTGTCCTCTGGAACAGAGAGCAAAATACTGCAGAGACGTTACAAAAGGAAGTATTCTGATACTGAAGAGCTCTGGTTTGTCACGTCAAGCATCAGGCACCCCAGCAGCGGGTGGCTGTGGAAGGCGTGTGGACAGAGATAATTCACCGGGTACAGGGAATGCTCACAGACAGACACCAGAGGATGGCAGCTTGGGCATTGGTTGCCAGGTTGAGAGAAGGCCGAAACACATGACAGAGAGAATTGAAGGCAGGTGGTTTTCTATTTCTTGGGTTTGCTTCTCAGTCAGAATGGAGCCGGGGAGACACACAGCTTCAGCACTTTGTTTCTGCAACTGTCTGCAAAGTCTCCACAACACAGGATGGTGTGTATAGACCCAAAACCCCACATACGCTGCTGGTAGATTCACTTTCAGTCTTTTGCATTTTCTTTTACCTTCCCCACCACCACTTCTGAAGCAGCACAAGCACTGTGCAGTTGCTGCTTTATTTCCTTCACCACCACCACCACCATTCAGCTGCAACATTTTCTTCCAGTTCCAGCAGAGATCACACCTGCGCTGGGCAGCACAGACTGACCAAGAGCACAGACACATCAAACCAGTGATACCAACCTGCCTGTGCAGCATCCGCCACCAGAAGCCACAAACAGGAACAGCAGCAACAACTGTAGTGTCACTGCAGTCAGACACGAGATCTGTATCAATCTGTCTGTGTTTGTAACACAGCAAACTGCACTACACCAGTAAAGAGAGCAATCTCATCTTCATAAAGATTAGAGGTCTTTTCCAAACAAGAAAAAGCACGTTTGGATTATCTTCTTCCTGAGAGTTTTCAGTAGAAAAATTAACATTCACCATTTACCTATTTCTACACATAACAGAGCATGGCAGAAATATGAACTCTAATGCAATTATTTTTGGGAAGAGAAGAAATATCCCCAAACACTTGCTACACACCTTTAATAGAAGAGATAGAAAGTACTGCAAAGCACAGGGTCAAGCTGAGTGCTCTAGTCAAGAAAAAAATCTTCCCATCTCTACAATTGCTCCATAACCGTCCTCAGAGGGGTTTTGTCCCCTCCTTAGAAACACAAACTTCCAGTCCCTCGCAAATACAAAGTACTGACCTGAGTGAACCACAGTCATTCCCAAATTATTTCCCCAGGGCAAATTATATCTAGTAAGGAAGCTGCAGGTAATTTCCACAAGTTACCAAGGAAGTTCCACCCTCCCTTTTGGTCACCTCGTAAGGGAGGAGCGGCTTCTCTGGGCCAGAGGAGCAAGACTCTGTTTTTATTTATTTTCTGACAAGATCAAAACCTGCTAAGGGATGTAGAGCTCCAAAAAAGATCATTTCTATAATGCTATCCAGGTTGTCCTTCCTCTCTCTCTGCCTCCAGTATCACCGACACAAGAACACCCCATGTTCTCTTTCACACGCACACTTGAGACGCTTGTTGCAGAGACAAACCCCTGCAGGTGAGTAAAGCCTCAGCTCCTCGTGGAGGCAGATCAGATGCAGCAGTCCTGCCATCCAGACCCCTCTCAGCACAGGCCTCTCAACAGCTCTTCAGACACCCCAGCAGAATTCCTACTTCTCATTTCCGACACAGCCATCACAAATCCCCACCTCTGACTCCACTCACCCACACACCATAAATTCTCTCAAGCAATTTGGGTCCAAAGAAGTGACTGCAGAAGCCTGGACCTTAAGTACTAAATTCACTTGTTTGGTGCACAAATGCTACCGAGCTCATGGACAGACTCCATGTTCTGAGCTTCACCTTCACTGGAAGCTTAATAAGTGCCTATTTTTTAGGGTCTGAAGTGAAAGTTGACCCTCAGTCTGTGAGCGGCTGAAGCTGGGACAGTGACACGCTGTGCATCCAGCCAGCCAGGTCTGTGTGTGATCCTGGGGCCTGGAGAGGAAGCGTTTGAACCTCAACAAGCTGAGAATGGAACTGCTGCACAGGTCAGGAGCAACGTGCTATTGGCACTTTTTACAAGAGTGAAATACTCGTGTGCTGTTGTTTTGGATCACCAACGGGAAGAAAATATATACAACTGTCACAGTTACATTGGCAGGGATTTTGTTATTCCTTTCCTCTGGGTTTTTAAATTCTAGAAGTAAATTCAAAGTCTTAATTAGACTCTGATGCCATAAAAATTTTATGATGCCATAAAAAATTAGACAAACTCTGCCCTAAGCTCTGGCAGGAGAAGCAGCCTAGGCAGTTTTTCCCTTGGGCTCTGTCTGCCATTAGCGATGGGATTCAACCATAAAATGGCTCCTTCCCCCACACCAATATCTCACCCCGTGCCGCAGTAGGGATGGGAAGATGCTCCCAGTGCCCAGCCAAGGCCATCTGGCAGCAGAGCTGTTTAGGCCTTTCCCAGCAATCCCAGTCTCATTCCGGAATCCATCGGAAGCAGTTTGTAGTTAAAGGTACCTGCTGGAGATACCTCACAGGCTCAGGGATTTACAGTGAGAGAGGCAAAATGTAATTAAAACGGCCAGATGAGGCTGGGTCACTCCTCCACCAGGACAGCACTGAAGGACATTGCCTTTCCAGCCCCAAACCGCTGCTTCCCCCCCCCCCCGCCATTTCAGCTTCCCCCAGGAATTCAGCACCAAGAGCCACCGGACAGCCCGAGGGGCCGCGGGGGGGTGAAGCCGCTTTATTGGGTTTTTTTCCCTTTCCCCCCCCAAACCTCTCGCCGTTCCAGGGTCCCGCTGTACTCACCCAGAGTGGCTGCTCCCTTGCAGGCCCCGTGTGAGGCTCCCTCCTCCCGGGGGTCCCCACGGGGGGGGCCAGAGGCGGTGGGGGCTGAGGGGGGGGCAGGACGGAGCGGCGCTTCGCTCCCTCGGAGGGCGCCGGGTGCGGGGGGACAGTTTCCCCGCTCGCCCCTCCCGGGGCCGGGGCTGTGGGGGCGGCAGGGGGGGGCGGTTCTCGGCGCAGGGCCAGGACGCAGCTTCTGCCTGGAAAAGGCAGCCAGTTCGCCGCTGCCGCCACCGCCACCAAGAGAGCCGCTCCGCTCCGCCTGCTCCGCTCCCCCCACCGGCACCCGGGGCTCAGCGTCCCGTCCCCCCCCACCCGCCCCGGGGCACCCCCCACCCGCCCCGCCGGGCCCTCCCGGCCCCACCGCTCCCCCGGCCCCACCGCCGCTGCCGACCAAGACCCCCCGCCAGCACCGGCCCTGGCGGGAACCTCCACGGCTGCTGCCGCCGCCTCCGCCGCTGCGGATCAGCAGCCGGACGGGGCCGCCCGGGCTCGCACCCCCTGTGCACATCCTCCCCGCCCCACCCCCCCCCCCCCGTGCCCGCAGCCAGCGCCCAGTGGCAGGGCGGGCAGCCCCGCCCGGGAACACGTGTGGGAGCCGCGGGCTGGGCTGGGCTGGGCTGGGCTCAGCTGGGCTCAGCTGGGCTCAGCTGGGCTCAGCTGCCGTCAGGGAGCCCAGGTGAGTGGGCGGGATCTGCATCCCATCCTCAGAGGTGTGTGGTTCCCAGGAGTGTGTTATGGAGGCTTCCAAATGAGCAACCAACCACCAATATAAAAAAATTAAAAAATTTATTTTTAATAACACAGCCAACCAGCTCTCCTTAGATTACAGATTCGAATGTCTGCGAGAGGAGAACAGAACAACTTCCTGAGGTTTAACAGCAACCCAAAACACTTTACAAAGCCTCACTCCCTAGGGTTTAACGGCAACCCCAAACGCAGAACAAACTTCACTCCCTAGGGTTTAACGACAACCCAAAACACTCTATCACTCACCTGATAAGTGAGGGCTCTCAACCTCGAGGACCTGCTCAGGGCAGCATCCCGACCCAAGGCACCTCGAGGAGTTTCCTTGGGCAGCGTCCTGATCCAAGGGGAGAGTCCTCAACCGCAGCGTGCAGCTCCAGGGGGACAAGCTCAAAATGGTTCCCCCAGGGGACTCCATTTATACCCAGGCCCAATCTGACCTGTGGTCAATAGCGGCTCCCATTGGTCAAAGGTCTCAACTACCGCAAGACCTTGAAAACAAAGACAGCCAGAAGCTGCCACACTTCAGCAGCCATGAAGCTCTGCTTTCACTGGGCGGATGCACCTGCCACAGAGTGAAAAGATGGGTCAAACAGCTCCTCCGGGATCTCCACAGGCCAGCACGGGAATGTGCCACTGCTGACAGCTCCTCTTCAAAAAAAGGTCTTCATGACTGTAATGGGTTAAAATCCCATGAAAGTGTAAGAACTGTCATCAGTCACCAGCTCTGTAGAAGTTTAAAGGAATATTGATACAGTTTTGATGGAAAATTGTACATTGTGTGTTTAGTTTGGAGTTGGTTTGTTTGTTTGAAATCATTCTTGTCAGCTGTTTAGTTCTTTATTTCTTTGAGACTAAGTGACAGGATTTCTCCCTTTTTTTTTTTGTTCTGGAATGCTTCTCGACGTTCTTATGTCAAAGAGAACTTTTGCCTCTGTTACAGATATGGACAATGACCATAGTTAGCAAGCCAAAATCTTCAGAATCTAAAAAATCATCATCAAGGCAGTCTGACCAATCTAAGAAACCGCGTACTGAAACAATGACGTCGTGCCCCGCAGTTTGGGGCCAGGTACCACCTGCAGAAGATCCAAACAAAGTCTGTGGAAAAGGACCTGTAGGTGATATTTGTTGTAGACCATCTCAGAAACCTAAGCTTTTGGCCCAAAGAGATCTAGGTAAGTGTGTCTTTTGTCCTCCCCCCTTTTTCTTAAAAACAGAAGTAGAAAATGCAGTTCTTATCTGTTGCACTGTAAGAACACCTTCATACACCTTCTGTTTACACAGGGTGAACAGAATTGGAAATTGCTCAAGTATCTTGCTCAGGCATTTTCAGAATTTTTCCTTTAAAAATGTTGTTCTAGGTGCTGGGAAGTGGATCTAGAACAAAAACATAGGAAGGTCAAATTTAAAGTGAAATGTTCAGAATTAGTTTCCTTGTTTACGCTGGTGTAAGTCTACTTCAGAGAACTAGATGTGAACATGTTCACTCCTGAATCTCTCCCTGTGACCTCATTCACTGTCTCTCCTTGTCTCAGTTAAAAGGGAATCTGTAGGTGTGAGACAGACAGGACCATCCAGTAAGGCAGCCAGCTTCTCCTTCTAACTCTCAGGGTGCACAATACCGGTCACTCTCTCCTGCTGGTGATGGGAAAGAGGGTGCTTTAGATATCTAATTGCTAGGCATGGCCTAGAATTATTTTGATCTAATAATGTTATCATATTTATTAACCTATCTATTAACCGGGCGCCCTGGACTCCCCCAAGGATGTGTCCCCCCAGGCAGGGATGCTCGATTTCAGCAGGGGATGAGCGGCCCAGAAGGGCTTCTCCCAGCCTGGGGCCTTGCAGGGTTGGCTGCAGAGTGCGAGCCAAGCTCCCGGCCCCCCGAGCTCCCCAGAACAGGGACCCCACCCCGCACCATCCCCGCAGCATGGAGTTAATCATGTTACTGTTATAAATGCAGAGGCAGAACCGGAATATAGTTTTATAAATTTCTTGAAATAAGAACAAGCGAAAAAAAGGCTTGGTATGGTACGCTGGGGAGCCAGGGGGGGCTTTCCGCTCCGCACCGACACACACTAGGTGGAGCTGTGCCACCTCCCTTATAGTCTACCCTCATGCATATTCAGAAAATGGGCGTAATTCTCCCCAAAAAGTTTCCACCTCCTGCTGCGCAAGTGCAATAGAGTTTCTCGAACCTTTCCCAGTCCGCACGTGCGCAGTAGAGCCTTTCGAACTTTCCCGGGTCCCTCTGGTGTTGCCAGGGGCTTCTGACAGGGTCCCTCCAGTACTTTTCCACTTGCACAACAACAGTCCAGTTTACAGAAAAAGAACTCCGAACCATTTTAACAAAAAAACCATGGTAAATCCCCTTTAACTTATATACATTGCAAAGTACCCGCAGCACACCTGCTCCTCACATTAAAGTCACTATATTTTCTAACACAAATCACCATCATATTCTTCACATTACTGTGAGACAGAGCACCTCTCTTTTTGGAGGTTTCTTCAAACCTTTGGCAGTGAGAAAGTCACGGAAGATGAAGCCTTTTTGCCCCACGGAGATGACAGGTGTGTGAACACGTGCAGCGTGCCAGGCAGACAGAGCAGCCTTTAGCTTCAACTATGGGCGATGCTCAGGGCCCTGCACTTGCAGGATGCTGTTTGCCTGCCACATTTCACAGACTGCACTCAGTACCCCTGCGTGGGGTGGCATTTGTTACTGGCCTCCTTCTCATTGAGCTAATTTGCAGCCTTGCTTTGCAGAGCAGCTCTGTGCTCCGGCTGTGCTTGGGGACGGCTGGTGGCAGATGGTGTGCGTGTGATGGCGAGGCAGTGCCACATCTCAAGCTCTCTGAGACATTTGGCCAGGCTTCCTGACAGCCATGTCCCACCACCCAGGAGTTCAGCTTTCTGACAAAGCCAGCTCTCCAGTTCTGAGGAGCGCTTCTCTCCCTGTCACTGGGCAGAGCTGGCATCAAACACTTTATCTTTGCTTCCTCTCAAGCAAGAGGCTTGTTGGTTGGTGGGGCTGCCTTCTGCCCAGGACTAGAGAAAGCTGCCACCACAGCAAAAGCCACACAACGAACAGGGAGCGATGGTCCCCTGCCAGTCTGGGCCACCCCCATCTGCTGCATCACACCCTAAACTGCACTGTGTGTTCCCTCTGGCAAGGAATACCTTATTCCCATGGTTTTGGATAAAGCCCAGCACAATCAAGCCATAACTGATGATAGATATGACAAATAAGGATGATCATGGCAATGGTGGCATCCCAGCTTCTTCAGTGTATCTTCTGATTTATTCCATTATTTAGATATACGTGCAGAGAAGATCACAGAGGTATGGCCATGTAAAGAAGCATCAAAGGAATGTATTACGAAGGATAGTTACACCAGTCCTCTGAAGACTAGAAGAGTACAGCAGCCTGGGCAGGCTGAGCCTACCTGCTCAAGAACCCACACTGTGCTTTGTCTCGCTACCTTCTGGTTATAAACTGTGTGCAGCTGCAGTGTCAACTTGTTATTGCTGGGCTTTAGGGGTGTGCTTTGCAGGGCACTATCCTGATCTATTACAATTACTGCTTGTGTTAATGCCATTAGCCACAGAGCCACATGCCCACAGAAGGTTCCAAGGCACTGTGAGCGGGCTGTCACGTCATGCACAGATAGAGGCTTGGCTGCCTTCCTGCCTACCATGAGTCTTCCCCAGGGCCGAGCTGCAAAATGACATCTTTGTCAGATGAATGTGGTTTGCTAATTCCACAGCAGGTCCTGTTTTGTGGCTCCTACAGTCACAGACAAGCTGCAGAAGAGCAAGACTGCAGCCTGTCCTGCTCCTCTCCCTGCCTGCTTTTAGATGGCAATACAACATCCAGCTAGAAGTCATGCCTGGCAGTCCTGACTACTGACAGCTCTTCCACCAGCAATGCCTGCACCCTGGGAAAAAGACTTTATCCCTCTGCCTGTAGCTTTGGCTGCAAAAAATGAGCTCTCTGTGCACTTTCATTACATTAAAGGAGTGGACCATTTGAGACATGGACCCATTTGCAGTACAGGCTCAGAACAGAGAGAGATGCAAATGACAGGATTTGATTGAGTCCATTTCCCAGGTGGGACAGGATCTGGGCCCCTGACAATACTGTAGATTTGCCTTGATTCTTACTCAAAGACTCAAAGGTCATTAAATTAAGATTTCATGAGACCCCATACTGTTATAAATGTTACTGAGTTCATCTCCCTCACTGGGCAGTGATTTATCTCACGGGCTTGATTAAATGACTAACCTGAAAAATGTAACCCTGAGTCACTGAGTTGTAACTAAGGTAGAAGGAAAAGGAGAAGGCCAGTATGAATTTTCCTACCAAGGGAAGCATTGAATGGGAGAGGACTAATGGTTTCTTCATTATGTTCTCTCTTATTCTTCTGATTCTCCCGTTCATCCTCAGGAACTGCTGACAAAAACTGACACGAGAATGGAGAGCAGATACCCCCGTGCAACCCTCCTGCCTCCAAAAGCCCTTTAGACACCCTTTCTATCTCAGCCCGCTTCGTAGCTGAGGTAGTCAAGGGGAAGCAAGCAAGAGATCAGAGGACTTCAGTAATCTTCTCCTATCCCATCCAGACTTGGCTCCTGACATTTTTTGTACCCCCTGGCAGGACTGCTTTGGAGGAGGCAAGTGGCAGCCCATGAATCCCGCTGGTGCCCAGCACCGTGAGCGCCATCAGTGGGACCCGCTCTGTGCACAGGTACCCCCTGCCCCTGGGGCAGCCATGCCAGCACTCCCAGCCGCCTCCAGCCGCGGAAACCCAGAGTAAGTGGAAGGCACGACTCTGCCAACGCCGCCTGTACCCAAAGCAAATGCAAAGAGAGCCTGGGGCTGAAATTCATAAAGAAATCTATTTACACAACAATAATTCAAAAAAACAAACTACACGTCTTCTATAAATCTTCCCTTCAGCCCCGCCAACATGTCCAAGAGGCCTGCAAGAAAAGCAAGCGGCACGGTCGATTCAGGTAGACTGCTGATGGTCATGATATTTTGCCACAGCCCTGGGACACGCTGTGGAGAGCGGGACTCTGCTGCCAGCGCTAAGCCCCGGCTGGGCTTAGGGTTAGACTTGGGTTGCCTGTCCCTAAGGAATCGCTCACTTTCCAAAGCGGATGGGTGCTCAGGGCAACGCAGCAGTGGCGGTTGTGACACCAGAACGAGGGAACCGAGCGCCGTCTACCTGCAGCGGGGGCCCACCCACCCCAGCCCCAGCCCCAGCCCCAGCCCAGCAGCAGGCAGCCCACCCTCACTGCAGGCAGGGAATGAGGAGCACGTGCCTGTGCTGCTGCTGGAGGGTCGATCTCCATTTCTACCCCCTGTCCACCTCCTCCTCCACCTCCATGGCTTCCTCCCCCTGCTCCTGCACCTCCATCTCATACTCCTCCGCTTCTCAGCTGCTGGCTGGTGTCTCCACAGGCTCCAGGACAAGGTTCCATATCCTAAGTCGAAAGCCAAGCAAAAAAGTCCATTGGTGGTGCCCTGACCAGCGGAGCGGAGCTGTGGGACAGGGGGCTTGGCATTCCTGCACCCTCTCGCTGCCCGGTGAGAGCCGTGGGGCGATGGGGTGCTGCGCACATACCCGGCAGGAACTGGCTGGAGGCTGGGGGGCTCCGTGGCCAACAGCACAGAGCGATCCTGATGACTCAGTGCCTGCAGCCACAGGACCTCCTGCTTCCGGCAGCTTGTGAAGCAGCAAGGGTTGGAGGATACATAATCTGTTAGTGTCCTCTGCAACGACGACAATCAGATTCTGCGAAACAGTGCGAACACTTCTCCTTCCCAGGCACAGAGAAGGTGCTAGCAGGGAATTCTCTGCCTGCCTTTCCCCAGTGCTCTGCAAGCTCTCCGGGACAACATAAAATCTAGGGCTCTGTGCTTTCTTTCGTTCTGAACAAGTGTTAGTGTTTTCTGCACAAAAGCGATTCTGCGAAGCAATGTGAACACTTCTAATTCCCAGGCACAGAGAAGGTGCTAGCAGGGAATTCTCTGCCTGCCTTTCCCCAGTGCTCTGCAAGCTCTCCAGGGCAACATCAAATCTGGGGCTCTGTGCTTTCTTTTGTTCTAAACAAGTGTTAGTGTTTTCTGCACAAAAGCGATTCTGCGAAGCAATGTGAACACTTCTGCTTCCCAGGCACAGAGAAGGTGCTAGCAGGGAATTCTCTGCCTGCCTTTCCCCAGTGCTCTGCAAGCTCTCCAGGACAAGAGCAAATCTGGGGCTCTGTGCTTTCTTTCCTTCTCAACAAGTGTTAGTGTTTTCTGCACAAAAGCGATTCTTGCGAAGCAATGTGAACAGGCACAGAAGAGGTGCTAGCAGGGAATTCTCTGCCTGCCTTTCCCCAGTGCTCTGCAAGCTCTCCAGGACAACATAAAATCTGGGGCTCTGTGCTTCCTTTCGTTCTGAACAAGTGTTACTGTTTTCTGCACAAAAGCGATTCTGCCAAGCAATGTGAACACTTCTGCTTCCCAGGCACAGAGAAGGTGCTAGCAGGGAATTCTCTGCCTGCCTTTCCCCAGTGCTCTGCAAGCTCTCCAGGAAAACAGCAAATCTGGGGCTCTGTGCTTTCTAACGTTCTGAACAAGTGTTAGTGTTTTCTGCACAAAAGCGATTCTGCGAAGCAATGTGAACAGGCACAGAGAAGGTGCTAGCAGGGAATTCTCTGCCTGCCTTTCCCCAGTGCTCTGCAAGCTCTCCAGGAAAACAGCAAATCTGGGGCTCTGTGCTTTCTAACGTTCTGAACAAGTGTTAGTGTTTTCTGCACAAAAGCGATTCTGCGAAGCAATGTGAACACTTCTGCTTCCCAGGCACAGAGAAGGTGCTAGCAGGGAATTCTCTGCCTGCCTTTCCCCAGTGCTCTGCAAGCTCTCCAGGACAACATAAAATCTGGGGCTCTGTGCTTTCTTTCTTTCTGAACAAGTGTTACTGTTTTCTGCACAAAAGCGATTCTGCCAAGCAATGTGAACACTTCTGCTTCCCAGGCACAGAGAAGGTGCTAGCAGGGAATTCTCTGCCTGCCTTTCCCCAGTGCTCTGCAAGCTCTCCAGGACAACAGCAAATCTGGGGCTCTGTGCTTTCTAACGTTCTGAACAAGTGTTACTGTTTTCTGCACAAAAGCGATTCTGCGAAGCAATGTGAACACTACTGCTTCCCAGGCACAGAGAAGGTGCTAGCAGGGAATTCTCTGCCTGCCTTTCCCCAGTGCTCTGCAAGCTCTCCAGGACAACATAAAATCTGGGACTCTGTGCTTTCTTTCTTTCTGAACAAGTGTTACTGTTTTCTGCAGAAAAGCGATTCTGCCAAGCAATGTGAACACTTCTGCTTCCCAGGCACAGAGAAGGTGCTAGCAGGGAATTCTCTGCCTGCCTTTCCCCAGTGCTCTGCAAGCTCTCCAGGACAACATAAAATCTGGGGCTCTGTGCTTTCTTTCTGAACAAGTGTTACTGTTTTCTGCAGAAAGGCGATTCTGCGAAGCAATGTGAACACCTCTGCTTCCCAGGCACAGAGAAGGTGCTATCAGGGAATTCTCTGCCTGCCTTTCCCCAGTGCTCTGCAAGCTCTCCAGGACAACATAAAATCTGGGGCTCTGTGCTTTCTTTCGTTCTGAACAAGTGTTACTGTTTTCTGCACAGAAGCGATTCTGCGAAGCAATGTGAACACTTCTGCTTCCCAGGCACAGAGAAGGTGCTAGCAGGGAATTCTCTGCCTGCCTTTCCCCAGTGCTCTGCAAGCTCTCCAGGACAACATAGAATCTGGGGCTCTGTGCTTTCTTTCGTTCTGAACAAGTGTTAGTGTTTTCTGCACAAAAGCGATTCTTGCGAAGCAATGTGAACAGGCACAGAGAAGGTGCTAGCAGGGAATTCTCTGCCTGCCTTTCCCCAGTGCTCTGCAAGCTCTCCAGGACAACAGCAAATCTGGGGCTCTGTGCTTCCTTTCGTTCTGAACAAGTGTTACTGTTTTCTGCACAAAAGCGATTCTGCCAAGCAATGTGAACACTTCTGCTTCCCAGGCACAGAGAAGGTGCTAGCAGGGAATTCTCTGCCTGCCTTTCCCCAGTGCTCTGCAAGCTCTCCAGTGCAACAGAAAACCTGGGGCTCTGTGCTTTCTTTCATTCTGAACAAGTGTTAGTGTTTTCTGCACAAAAGCGATTCTGCGAAGCAATGTGAACAGACACAGAGAAGGTGCTAGCAGGGAATTCTCTGCCTGCCTTTCCCCAGTGCTCTGCAAGCTCTCCAGGACAACATAAAATCTGGGGCTCTGTGCTTTCTTTTGTTCTAAACAAGTGTTAGTGTTTTCTGCACAAAAGCGATTCTGCGAAGCAATGTGAACACTTCTGCTTCCCAGGCACAGAGAAGGTGCTAGCAGGGAATTCTCTGCCTGCCTTTCCCCAGTGCTCTGCAAGCTCTCCAGGACAAGAGCAAATCTGGGGCTCTGTGCTTTCTTTCCTTCTCAACAAGTGTTAGTGTTTTCTGCACAAAAGCGATTCTTGCGAAGCAATGTGAACAGGCACAGAGAAGGTGCTATCAGGGAATTCTCTGCCTGCCTTTCCCCAGTGCTCTGCAAGCTCTCCAGGAAAACAGCAAATCTGGGGCTCTGTGCTTTCTAACGTTCTGAACAAGTGTTAGTGTTTTCTGCACAAAAGCGATTCTGCGAAGCAATGTGAACAGGCACAGAGAAGGTGCTAGCAGGGAATTCTCTGCCTGCCTTTCCCCAGTGCTCTGCAAGCTCTCCAGGAAAACAGCAAATCTGGGGCTCTGTGCTTTCTAACGTTCTGAACAAGTGTTAGTGTTTTCTGCACAAAAGCGATTCTGCGAAGCAATGTGAACACTTCTGCTTCCCAGGCACAGAGAAGGTGCTAGCAGGGAATTCTCTGCCTGCCTTTCCCCAGTGCTCTGCAAGCTCTCCAGGACAACATAAAATCTGGGGCTCTGTGCTTTCTTTCTTTCTGAACAAGTGTTACTGTTTTCTGCACAAAAGCGATTCTGCCAAGCAATGTGAACACTTCTGCTTCCCAGGCACAGAGAAGGTGCTAGCAGGGAATTCTCTGCCTGCCTTTCCCCAGTGCTCTGCAAGCTCTCCAGGACAACAGCAAATCTGGGGCTCTGTGCTTTCTAACGTTCTGAACAAGTGTTACTGTTTTCTGCACAAAAGCGATTCTGCGAAGCAATGTGAACACTACTGCTTCCCAGGCACAGAGAAGGTGCTAGCAGGGAATTCTCTGCCTGCCTTTCCCCAGTGCTCTGCAAGCTCTCCAGGACAACATAAAATCTGGGACTCTGTGCTTTCTTTCTTTCTGAACAAGTGTTACTGTTTTCTGCAGAAAAGCGATTCTGCCAAGCAATGTGAACACTTCTGCTTCCCAGGCACAGAGAAGGTGCTAGCAGGGAATTCTCTGCCTGCCTTTCCCCAGTGCTCTGCAAGCTCTCCAGGACAACATAAAATCTGGGGCTCTGTGCTTTCTTTCTGAACAAGTGTTACTGTTTTCTGCAGAAAGGCGATTCTGCGAAGCAATGTGAACACCTCTGCTTCCCAGGCACAGAGAAGGTGCTATCAGGGAATTCTCTGCCTGCCTTTCCCCAGTGCTCTGCAAGCTCTCCAGGACAACATAAAATCTGGGGCTCTGTGCTTTCTTTCGTTCTGAACAAGTGTTAGTGTTTTCTGCACAGAAGCGATTCTGCGAAGCAATGTGAACACTTCTGCTTCCCAGGCACAGAGAAGGTGCTAGCAGGGAATTCTCTGCCTGCCTTTCCCCAGTGCTCTGCAAGCTCTCCAGGACAACATAGAATCTGGGGCTCTGTGCTTTCTTTCGTTCTGAACAAGTGTTAGTGTTTTCTGCACAAAAGCGATTCTTGCGAAGCAATGTGAACAGGCACAGAGAAGGTGCTAGCAGGGAATTCTCTGCCTGCCTTTCCCCAGTGCTCTGCAAGCTCTCCAGGACAACAGCAAATCTGGGGCTCTGTGCTTCCTTTCGTTCTGAACAAGTGTTACTGTTTTCTGCACAAAAGCGATTCTGCCAAGCAATGTGAACACTTCTGCTTCCCAGGCACAGAGAAGGTGCTAGCAGGGAATTCTCTGCCTGCCTTTCCCCAGTGCTCTGCAAGCTCTCCAGTGCAACAGAAAACCTGGGGCTCTGTGCTTTCTTTCATTCTGAACAAGTGTTAGTGTTTTCTGCACAAAAGCGATTCTGCGAAGCAATGTGAACAGACACAGAGAAGGTGCTAGCAGGGAATTCTCTGCCTGCCTTTCCCCAGTGCTCTGCAAGCTCTCCAGGACAACATAAAATCTGGGGCTCTGTGCTTTCTTTCGTTCTGAACAAGTGTTAGTGTTTTCTGCACAAAAGCGATTCTGCGAAGCAATGTGAACAGGCACAGAGAAGGTGCTAGCAGGGAATTCTCTGCCTGCCTTTCCCCAGTGCTCTGCAAGCTCTCCAGGACAACAGCAAATCTGGGGCTCTGTGCTTCCTTTCGTTCTGAACAAGTGTTACTGTTTTCTGCACAAAAGCGATTCTGCCAAGCAATGTGAACACTTCTGCTTCCCAGGCACAGAGAAGGTGCTAGCAGGGAATTCTCTGCCTGCCTTTCCCCAGTGCTCTGCAAGCTCTCCAGTGCAACAGAAAACCTGGGGCTCTGTGCTTTCTTTCATTCTGAACAAGTGTTAGTGTTTTCTGCACAAAAGCGATTCTGCGAAGCAATGTGAACAGACACAGAGAAGGTGCTAGCAGGGAATTCTCTGCCTGCCTTTCCCCAGTGCTCTGCAAGCTCTCCAGGACAACATAAAATCTGGGGCTCTGTGCTTTCTTTCGTTCTGAACAAGTGTTAGTGTTTTCTGCACAAAGGCGATTCTGCGAAGCAATGTGAACAGGCACAGAGAAGGTGCTATCAGGGAATTCTCTGCCTGCCTTTCCCCAGTGCTCTGCAAGCTCTCCAGGACAACATAGAATCTGGGGCTCTGTGCTTGCTTTTGTTCTGAAAAACTGTTAGTGTTTTCTGCACAAAAGCGATTCTGCGAAGCAATGTGAACTCTTCTGCTTCCCAGGCACAGAGAAGGTGCTAGCAGGGAATTCTCTGCCTGCCTTTCCCCAGTGCTCTGCAAGCTCTCCAGGACAACATAAAATCTGGGGCTCTGTGCTTTCTTTCATTCTGAACAAGTGTTACTGTTTTCTGCACAAAAGCGATCCTGCGAAGCAATGTGAACAGGCACAGAGAAGGTGCTAGCAGGGAATTCTCTGCCTGCATTTCCCCAGTGCTCTGCAAGCTCTCCAGGACAACATAAAATCTGGGGCTCTGTGCTTTCTTTCGTTCTGAACAAGTGTTAGTGTTTTCTGTACAAAAGCGATTCTGCAAAGCAATGTGAACACTACTGCTTCCCAGGCACAGAGAAGGTGCTAGCAGGGAATTCTCTGCCTGCCTTTCCCCAGTGCTCTGCAAGCTCTCCAGGACAACATAGAATCTGGGGCTCTGTGCTTTCTTTCGTTCTGAACAAGTGTTAGTGTTTTCTGCACAAAAGCGATTCTGCGAAGCAATGTGAACAGGCACAGAGAAGGTGCTAGCAGGGAATTCTCTGCCTGCCTTTCCCCAGTGATCTGCAAGATCTCCAGGACAACATAAAATCTGGGACTCTGTGCTTTCTTTCCTTCTGAACAAGTGTTACTGTTTTCTGCACAAAAGCGATTCTGCGAAGCAATGTGAACACTTCTGCTTCCCAGGCACAGAGAAGGTGCTAGCAGGGAATTCTCTGCCTGCCTTTCCCCAGTGCTCTGCAAGCTCTCCAGGAAAACAGCAAATCTGGGGCTCTGTGCTTTCTAACGTTCTGAACAAGTGTTAGTGTTTTCTGCACAAAAGCAATTCTGCGAAGCAATGTGAACAGGCACAGAGAAGGTGCTAGCAGGGAATTCTCTGCCTGCCTTTCCCCAGTGCTCTGCAAGCTCTCCAGGAAAACAGCAAATCTGGGGCTCTGTGCTTTCTAACGTTCTGAACAAGTGTTAGTGTTTTCTGCACAAAAGCGATTCTGCGAAGCAATGTGAACACTTCTGCTTCCCAGGCACAGAGAAGGTGCTAGCAGGGAATTCTCTGCCTGCCTTTCCCCAGTGCTCTGCAAGCTCTCCAGGACAACATAAAATCTGGGGCTCTGTGCTTTCTTTCTTTCTGAACAAGTGTTACTGTTTTCTGCACAAAAGCGATTCTGCCAAGCAATGTGAACACTTCTGCTTCCCAGGCACAGAGAAGGTGCTAGCAGGGAATTCTCTGTCTGCCTTTCCCCAGTGCTCTGCAAGCTCTCCAGGACAACAGCAAATCTGGGGCTCTGTGCTTTCTAACGTTCTGAACAAGTGTTAGTGTTTTCTGCACAAAAGCGATTCTGCGAAGCAATGTGAACACTACTGCTTCCCAGGCACAGAGAAGGTGCTAGCAGGGAATTCTCTGCCTGCCTTTCCCCAGTGCTCTGCAAGCTCTCCAGGACAACATAAAATCTGGGACTCTGTGCTTTCTTTCTTTCTGAACAAGTGTTACTGTTTTCTGCAGAAAAGCGATTCTGCCAAGCAATGTGAACACTTCTGCTTCCCAGGCACAGAGAAGGTGCTAGCAGGGAATTCTCTGCCTGCCTTTCCCCAGTGCTCTGCAAGCTCTCCAGGACAACATAAAATCTGGGGCTCTGTGCTTTCTTTCTGAACAAGTGTTACTGTTTTCTGCAGAAAGGCGATTCTGCGAAGCAATGTGAACACCTCTGCTTCCCAGGCACAGAGAAGGTGCTATCAGGGAATTCTCTGCCTGCCTTTCCCCAGTGCTCTGCAAGCTCTCCAGGACAACATAAAATCTGGGGCTCTGTGCTTTCTTTCCTTCTGAAGAAGTGTTACTGTTTTCTGCACAAAAGCGATTCTGCGAAGCAATGTGAACACTTCTGCTTCCCAGGCACAGAGAAGGTGCTAGCAGGGAATTCTCTGCCTGCCTTTCCCCAGTGCTCTGCAAGCTCTCCAGGACAACATAGAATCTGGGGCTCTGTGCTTTCTTTCGTTCTGAACAAGTGTTAGTGTTTTCTGCACAAAAGCGATTCTTGCGAAGCAATGTGAACAGGCACAGAGAAGGTGCTAGCAGGGAATTCTCTGCCTGCCTTTCCCCAGTGCTCTGCAAGCTCTCCAGGACAACAGCAAATCTGGGGCTCTGTGCTTCCTTTCGTTCTGAACAAGTGTTACTGTTTTCTGCACAAAAGCGATTCTGCCAAGCAATGTGAACACTTCTGCTTCCCAGGCACAGAGAAGGTGCTAGCAGGGAATTCTCTGCCTGCCTTTCCCCAGTGCTCTGCAAGCTCTCCAGTGCAACAGAAAACCTGGGGCTCTGTGCTTTCTTTCATTCTGAACAAGTGTTAGTGTTTTCTGCACAAAAGCGATTCTGCGAAGCAATGTGAACAGACACAGAGAAGGTGCTAGCAGGGAATTCTCTGCCTGCCTTTCCCCAGTGCTCTGCAAGCTCTCCAGGACAACATAAAATCTGGGGCTCTGTGCTTTCTTTCGTTCTGAACAAGTGTTAGTGTTTTCTGCACAAAAGCGATTCTGCGAAGCAATGTGAACAGGCACAGAGAAGGTGCTAGCAGGGAATTCTCTGCCTGCCTTTCCCCAGTGCTCTGCACGCTCTCCAGGACAACATAGAATCTGGGGCTCTGTGCTTGCTTTTGTTCTGAAAAACTGTTAGTGTTTTCTGCACAAAAGCGATTCTGCGAAGCAATGTGAACTCTTCTGCTTCCCAGGCACAGAGAAGGTGCTAGCAGGGAATTCTCTGCCTGCCTTTCCCCAGTGCTCTGCAAGCTCTCCAGGACAACAGCAAATCTGGGGCTCTGTGCTTCCTTTCGTTCTGAACAAGTGTTACTGTTTTCTGCACAAAAGCGATTCTGCCAAGCAATGTGAACACTTCTGCTTCCCAGGCACAGAGAAGGTGCTAGCAGGGAATTCTCTGCCTGCCTTTCCCCAGTGCTCTGCAAGCTCTCCAGTGCAACAGAAAACCTGGGGCTCTGTGCTTTCTTTCATTCTGAACAAGTGTTAGTGTTTTCTGCACAAAAGCGATTCTGCGAAGCAATGTGAACAGACACAGAGAAGGTGCTAGCAGGGAATTCTCTGCCTGCCTTTCCCCAGTGCTCTGCAAGCTCTCCAGGACAACATAAAATCTGGGGCTCTGTGCTTTCTTTCGTTCTGAACAAGTGTTAGTGTTTTCTGCACAAAAGCGATTCTGCCAAGCAATGTGAACAGGCACAGAGAAGGTGCTATCAGGGAATTCTCTGCCTGCCTTTCCCCAGTGCTCTGCAAGCTCTCCAGGACAACATAAAATCTGGGGCTCTATGCTTTCTTTCGTTCTGAACAAGTGTTACTGTTTTCTGCACAAAAGCGATTCTGCCAAGCAATGTGAACACTTCTGCTTCCCAGGCACAGAGAAGGTGCTAGCAGGGAATTCTCTGCCTGCCTTTCCCCAGTGCTCTGCACGCTCTCCAGGACAACATAGAATCTGGGGCTCTGTGCTTGCTTTTGTTCTGAAAAACTGTTAGTGTTTTCTGCACAAAAGCGATTCTGCGAAGCAATGTGAACTCTTCTGCTTCCCAGGCACAGAGAAGGTGCTAGCAGGGAATTCTCTGCCTGCCTTTCCCCAGTGCTCTGCAAGCTCTCCAGGACAACATAAAATCTGGGGCTCTGTGCTTTCTTTCATTCTGAACAAGTGTTACTGTTTTCTGCACAAAAGCGATCCTGCGAAGCAATGTGAACAGGCACAGAGAAGGTGCTAGCAGGGAATTCTCTGCCTGCATTTCCCCAGTGCACTGCAAGCTCTCCAGGACAACATAAAATCTGGAGCTCTGTGCTTTCTTTCGTTCTGAACAAGTGTTAGTGTTTTCTGTACAAAAGCGATTCTGCAAAGCAATGTGAACACTTCTGCTTCCCAGGCACAGAGAAGGTGCTAGCAGGGAATTCTCTGCCTGCCTTTCCCCAGTGCTCTGCAAGCTCTCCAGGACAACATAGAATCTGGGGCTCTGTGCTTTCTTTCGTTCTGAACAAGTGTTAGTGTTTTCTGCACAAAAGCGATTCTGCGAAGCAATGTGAACAGGCACAGAGAAGGTGCTAGCAGGGAATTCTCTGCCTGCCTTTCCCCAGTGCTCTGCAAGCTCTCCAGGACAACAGCAAATCTGGGGCTCTGTGCTTTCTTTCGTTCTGAACAAGTGTTACTGTTTTCTGCACAAAAGCGTTTCTGCGAAGCAATGTGAACACTACTGCTTCCCAGGCACAGAGAAGGTGCTAGCAGGGAATTCTCTGCCTGCCTTTCCCCAGTGCTCTGCAAGCTCTCCAGGAAAACAGCAAATCTGGGGCTCTGTGCTTTCTAACGTTCTGAACAAGTGTTACTGTTTTCTGCACAAAAGCGATCCTGCGAAGCAATGTGAACAGGCACAGAGAAGGTGCTAGCAGGGAATTCTCTGCCTGCCTTTCCCCAGTGCTCTGCAAGCTCTCCAGGAAAACAGCAAATCTGGGGCTCTGTGCTTTCTAACGTTCTGAACAAGTGTTAGTGTTTTCTGCACAAAAGCGATTCTGCAAAGCAATGTGAACAGGCACAGAGAAGGTGCTAGCAGGGAATTCTCTGCCTGCCTTTCCCCAGTGCTCTGCAAGCTCTCCAGGACAACATAAAATCTGGGGCTCTGTGCTTCCTTTCGTTCTGAACAAGTGTTACTGTTTTCTGCAGAAAAGCGATTCTGCGAAGCAATGTGAACACCTCTGCTTCCCAGGCACAGAGAAGGTGCTAGCAGGGAATTCTCTGCCTGCCTTTCCCCAGTGCTCTGCAAGCTCTCCAGTGCAACAGCAAACCTGGGGCTCTGTGCTTTCTTTCGTTCTGAACAAGTGTTAGTGTTTTCTGCACAAAAGCGATTCTGCGAAGCAATGTGAACACTTCTGCTTCCCAGGCACAGAGAAGGTGCTAGCAGGGAATTCTCTGCCTGCCTTTCCCCAGTGCTCTGCAAGCTCTCCAGGACAACATAGAATCTGGGGCTCTGTGCTTTCTTTTGTTCTGAACAAGTGTTAGTGTTTTCTGCACAAAAGGGATTCTGCGAAGCAATGTGAACACTTCTGCTTCCCAGGCACAGAGAAGGTGCTAGCAGGGAATTCTCTGCCTGCCTTTCCCCAGTGCTCTGCAAGCTCTCCAGGACAACATAGAATCTGGGGCTCTGTGCTTTCTTTCGTTCTGAACAAGTGTTAGTGTTTTCTGCACAAAAGCGATTCTGCGAAGCAATGTGAACACTTCTGCTTCCCAGGCACAGAGAAGGTGCTAGCAGGGAATTCTCTGCCTGCCTTTCCCCAGTGCTCTGCAAGCTCTCCAGGACAACATAGAATCTGGGGCTCTGTGTTTTCTTTCGTTCTGAACAAGTGTTAGTGTTTTCTGCACAAAAGCGATTCTTGCGAAGCAATGTGAACACTTCTGCTTCCCAGGCACAGAGAAGGTGCTAGCAGGGAATTCTCTGCCTGCCTTTCCCCAGTGCTCTGCAAGCTCTCCAGGACAACATAGAATCTGGGGCTCTGTGCTTTCTTTCCTTCTGAAGAAGTGTTACTGTTTTCTGCACAAAAGCGATTCTGCCAAGCAATGTGAACACTTCTGCTTCCCAGGCACAGAGAAGGTGCTATCAGGGAATTCTCTGCCTGCCTTTCCCCAGTGCTCTGCAAGCTCTCCAGGAAAACATAGAATCTGGGGCTCTGTGCTTTCTAACGTTCTGAACAAGTGTTACTGTTTTCTGCACAAAAGCGATTCTGCGAAGCAATGTGAACAGGCACAGAGAAGGTGCTAGCAGGGAATTCTCTGCCTGCCTTTCCCCAGTGCTCTGCAAGCTCTCCAGGACAACATAAAATCTGGGGCTCTGTGCTTTCTTTCGTTCTGAACAAGTGTTACTGTTTTCTGCACAAAAGCGATTCTGCCAAGCAATGTGAACACTTCTGCTTCCCAGGCACAGAGAAGGTGCTAGCAGGGAATTCTCTGCCTGCCTTTCCCCAGTGCTCTGCAAGCTCTCCAGGACAACATAGAATCTGGGGCTCTGTGCTTTCTTTCATTCTGAACAAGTGTTACTGTTTTCTGCACAAAAGCGATTCTGCGAAGCAATGTGAACACTACTGCTTCCCAGGCACAGAGAAGGTGCTAGCAGGGAATTCTCTGCCTGCCTTTCCCCAGTGCTCTGCAAGCTCTCCAGGACAACATAAAATCTGGGACTCTGTGCTTTCTTTCTTTCTGAACAAGTGTTACTGTTTTCTGCACAAAAGCGATTCTGCGAAGCAATGTGAACACTTCTGCTTCCCAGGCACAGAGAAGGTGCTAGCAGGGAATTCTCTGCCTGCCTTTCCCCAGTGCTCTGCAAGCTCTCAGGACAAGAGCAAATCTGGGGCTCTGTGCTTTCTTTCCTTTTCAACAAGTGTTAGTGTTTTCTGCACAAAAGCGATTCTGCGAAGCAATGTTAACACTTCTGCTTCCCAGGCACAGAGAAGGTGCTAGCAGGGAATTCTCTGCCTGCCTTTCCCCAGTGCTCTGCAAGCTCTCCAGGACAACATAGAATCTGGGGCTCTGTGCTTCCTTTCGTTATGAACAAGTGTTAGTGTTTTCTGCACAAAAGCGATTCTTGCGAAGCAATGCGAACAGGCACAGAGAAGGTGCTAGCAGGGAATTCATGCCTGCCTTTCCCCAGTGCTCTGCAAGCTCTCCGGGACAACATAAAATCTAGGGCTCTGTGCTTTCTTTCGTTCTCAACAAGTGTTAGTGTTTTCTGCACAAAAGCGATTCTGCGAAGCAATGTGAACACTTCTACTTCCCAGGCACAGAGAAGGTGCTAGCAGGGAATTCTCTGCCTGCCTTTCCCCAGTGCTCTGCAAGCTCTCCAGGACAACAGCAAATCTGGGGCTCTGTGCTTTCTTTCCTTCTCAACAAGTGTTAGTGTTTTCTGCACAAAAGCGATTCTGCGAAGCAATGTGAACACTTCTGCTTCCCAGGCACAGAGAAGGTGCTAGCAGGGAATTCTCTGCCTGCCTTTCCCCAGTGCTCTGCAAGCTCTCCAGTGCAACAGCAAACCTGGGGCTCTGTGCTTCCTTTCGTTCTGAACAAGTGTTAGTGTTTTCTGCACAAAAGCGATTCTGCGAAGCAATGTGAACAGGCACAGAGAAGGTGCTAGCAGGGAATTCTCTGCCTGCCTTTCCCCAGTGCTCTGCAAGCTCTCCAGGACAACATAAAATCTGGGGCTCTGTGCTTCCTTTCGTTCTGAACAAGTGTTAGTGTTTTCTGCACAAAAGCGATTCTTGCGAAGCAATGTGAACAGGCACAGAAGAGGTGCTAGCACGGAATTCTCTGCCTGCCTTTCCCCAGTGCTCTGCAAGCTCTCCAGGACAACATAAAATCTGGGGCTCTGTGCTTCCTTTCGTTCTGGACAAGTGTTACTGTTTTCTGCACAAAAGCGATTCTGCGAAGCAATGTGAACACTTCTGCTTCCCAGGCACAGAGAAGGTGCTAGCAGGGAATTCTCTGCCTGCCTTTCCCCAGTGCTCTGCAAGCTCTCCAGGACAACATAAAATCTGGGACTCTGTGCTTTCTTTCTTTCTGAACAAGTGTTACTGTTTTCTGCAGAAAAGCGATTCTGCCAAGCAATGTGAAAACTTCTGCTTCCCAGGCACAGAGAAGGTGCTAGCAGGGAATTCTCTGCCTGCCTTTCCCCAGTGCTCTGCAAGCTCTCCAGGACAACATAGAATCTGGGGCTCTGTGCTTTCTTTCGTTCTGAACAAGTGTAAGTGTTTTCTGCACAAAAGCGATTCTTGCGAAGCAATGTGAACAGGCACAGAAGAGGTGCTAGCAGGGAATTCTCTGCCTGCCTTTCCCCAGTGCTCTGCAAGCTCTCCAGGACAACAGCAAATCTGGGGCTCTGTGCTTTCTAACGTTCTGAACAAGTGTTACTGTTTTCTGCACAAAAGCGATTCTGCGAAGCAATGTGAACACTACTGCTTCCCAGGCACAGAGAAGGTGCTAGCAGGGAATTCTCTGCCTGCCTTTCCCCAGTGCTCTGCAAGCTCTCCAGGACAACATAAAATCTGGGACTCTGTGCTTTCTTTCTTTCTGAACAAGTGTTACTGTTTTCTGCAGAAAAGCGATTCTGCCAAGCAATGTGAACACTTCTGCTTCCCAGGCACAGAGAAGGTGCTAGCAGGGAATTCTCTGCCTGCCTTTCCCCAGTGCTCTGCAAGCTCTCCATGACAACATAGAATCTGGGGCTCTGTGCTTGCTTTTGTTCTGAAAAACTGTTAGTGTTTTCTGCACAAAAGCGATTCTGCGAAGCAATGTGAACTCTTCTGCTTCCCAGGCACATAGAAGGTGCTAGCAGGGAATTCTCTGCCTGCCTTTCCCCAGTGCTCTGCAAGCTCTCCAGTGCAACATAAAATCTGGGGCTCTGTGCTTTCTTTCGTTCTGAACAAGTGTTACTGTTTTCTGCACAAAAGCGATCCTGCGAAGCAATGTGAACAGGCACAGAAGAGGTGCTAGCAGGGAATTCTCTGCCTGCCTTTCCCCAGTGCTCTGCAAGCTCTCCAGGACAACATAAAATCTGGGGCTCTGTGCTTCCTTTCGTTCTGAACAAGTGTTAGTGTTTTCTGCACAAAAGCGATTCTTGCGAAGCAATGTGAACAGGCACAGAAGAGGTGCTAGCAGGGAATTCTCTGCCTGCCTTTCCCCAGTGCTCTGCAAGCTCTCCAGTGCAACAGCAAACCTGGGGCTCTGTGCTTTCTTTCGTTCTGAACAAGTGTTAGTGTTTTCTGCACAAAAGCGATTCTGCGAAGCAATGTGAACAGGCACAGAGAAGGTGCTAGCAGGGAATTCTCTGCCTGCCTTTCCCCAGTGCTCTGCAAGCTCTCCAGGACAACATAAAATCTGGGGCTCTGTGCTTCCTTTCGTTCTGAACAAGTGTTAGTGTTTTCTGCACAAAAGCGATTCTTGCGAAGCAATGTGAACAGGCACAGAGAAGGTGCTAGCAGGGAATTCATGCCTGCCTTTCCCCAGTGCTCTGCAAGCTCTCCGGGACAACATAAAATCTAGGGCTCTGTGCTTTCTTTCGTTCTGAACAAGTGTTAGTGTTTTCTGCACAAAAGCGATTCTGCGAAGCAATGTGAACACTTCTCTTTCCCAAGCACAGAGAAGGTGCTAGCAGGGAATTCTCTGCCTGCCTTTCCCCAGTGCTCTGCAAGCTCTCCAGGACAACAGCAAATCTGGGGCTCTGTGCTTTCTTTCCTTCTCAACAAGTGTTAGTGTTTTCTGCACAAAAGCGATTCTGCGAAGCAATGTGAACACTTCTGCTTCCCAGGCACAGAGAAGGTGCTAGCAGGGAATTCTCTGCCTGCCTTTCCCCAGTGCTCTGCAAGCTCTGCAGTGCAACAGCAAACCTGGGGCTCTGTGCTTCCTTTCGTTCTGAACAAGTGTTAGTGTTTTCTGCACAAAAGCGATTCTGCGAAGCAATGTGAACAGGCACAGAGAAGGTGCTAGCAGGGAATTCTCTGCCTGCCTTTCCCCAGTGCTCTGCAAGCTCTCCAGGACAACATAAAATCTGGGGCTCTGTGCTTCCTTTCGTTCTGAACAAGTGTTAGTGTTTTCTGCACAAAAGCGATTCTTGCGAAGCAATGTGAACAGGCACAGAAGAGGTGCTAGCAGGGAATTCTCTGCCTGCCTTTCCCCAGTGCTCTGCAAGCTCTCCAGGACAACATAAAATCTGGGGCTCTGTGCTTCCTTTCGTTCTGAACAAGTGTTAGTGTTTTCTGCACAAAAGCGATTGTGCGAAGCAATGTGAACACTACTGCTTCCGAGGCACAGAGAAGGTGCTAGCAGGGAATTCTCTGCCTGCCTTTCCCCAGTGCTCTGCAAGCTCTCCAGTGCAACATAAAATCTGGGGCTCTGTGCTTCCTTTCGTTCTGAACAAGTGTTAGTGTTTTCTGCACAAAAGCGATCCTGCGAAGCAATGTGAACAGGCACAGAAGCGGTGCTAGCAGGGAATTCTCTGCCTGCCTTTCCCCAGTGCTCTGCAAGCTCTCCAGGACAACATAAAATCTGGGGCTCTGTGCTTCCTTTCGTTCTGAACAAGTGTTAGTGTTTTCTGCACAAAAGCGATTCTTGCGAAGCAATGTGAACAGGCACAGAAGAGGTGCTAGCAGGGAATTCTCTGCCTGCCTTTCCCCAGTGCTCTGCAAGCTCTCCAGTGCAACAGCAAACCTGGGGCTCTGTGCTTTCTTTCGTTCTGAACAAGTGTTAGTGTTTTCTGCACAAAAGCCACCCTGCGAAGCAATGTGAACAGGCACAGAGAAGGTGCTAGCAGGGAATTCATGCCTGCCTTTCCCCAGTGCTCTGCAAGCTCTCCGGGACAACATAAAATCTAGGGCTCTGTGCTTTCTTTCGTTCTGAACAAGTGTTAGTGTTTTCTGCACAAAAGCGATTCTGCGAAGCAATGTGAACACTTCTGCTTCCCAGGCACAGAGAAGGTGCTAGCAGGGAATTCTCTGCCTGCCTTTCCCCAGTGCTCTGCAAGCTCTCCAGGACAACATAGAATCTGGGGCTCTGTGCTTTCTTTCCTTCTCAACAAGTGTTAGTGTTTTCTGCACAGAAGCGATTCTGCGAAGCAATGTGAACACTTCTGCTTCCCAGGCACAGAGAAGGTGCTAGCAGGGAATTCTCTGCCTGCCTTTCCCCAGTGCTCTGTAAGCTCTCCAGTGCAACAGCAAACCTGGGGCTCTGTGCTTCCTTTCGTTCTGAACAAGTGTTAGTGTTTTCTGCACAAAAGCGATTCTGCGAAGCAATGTGAACAGGCACAGAGAAGGTGCTAGCAGGGAATTCTCTGCCTGCCTTTCCCCAGTGCTCTGCAAGCTCTCCAGGACAACATAAAATCTGGGGCTCTGTGCTTCCTTTCGTTCTGAACAATGTTAGTATTTTCTGCACAAAAGCGATTCTTGCGAAGCAATGTGAACAGGCACAGAAGAGGTGCTAGCAGGGAATTCTCTGCCTGACTTTCCCCAGTGCTCTGCAAGCTCTCCAGGACAACATAAAATCTGGGGCTCTGTGCTTCCTTTCGTTCTGAACAAGTGTTACTGTTTTCTGCACAAAAGCGATTCTGCGAAGCAATGTGAACACTTCTGCTTCCCAGGCACAGAGAAGGTGCTAGCAGGGAATTCTCTGCCTGCCTTTCCCCAGTGCTCTGCAAGCTCTCCAAGACAACATAAAATCTGGGACTCTGTGCTTTCTTTCTTTCTGAACAAGTGTTACTGTTTTCTGCAGAAAAGCGATTCTGCCAAGCAATGTGAACACTTCTGCTTCCCAGGCACAGAGAAGGTGCTAGCAGGGAATTCTCTGCCTGCCTTTCCCCAGTGCTCTGCAAGCTCTCCAGGACAACATAAAATCTGGGGCTCTGTGCTTCCTTTCGTTCTGAACAATGTTAGTATTTTCTGCACAAAAGCGATTCTTGCGAAGCAATGTGAACAGGCACAGAAGAGGTGCTAGCAGGGAATTCTCTGCCTGCCTTTCCCCAGTGCTCTGCAAGCTCTCCAGGACAACATAAAATCTGGGGCTCTGTGCTTCCTTTCGTTCTGAACAAGTGTTACTGTTTTCTGCACAAAAGCGATTCTGCGAAGCAATGTGAACACTTCTGCTTCCCAGGCACAGAGAAGGTGCTAGCAGGGAATTCTCTGCCTGCCTTTCCCCAGTGCTCTGCAAGCTCTCCAGGACAACATAAAATCTGGGACTCTGTGCTTTCTTTCTTTCTGAACAAGTGTTACTGTTTTCTGCAGAAAAGCGATTCTGCCAAGCAATGTGAACACTTCTGCTTCCCAGGCACAGAGAAGGTGCTAGCAGGGAATTCTCTGCCTGCCTTTCCCCAGTGCTCTGCAAGCTCTCCAGGACAACATAGAATCTGGGGCTCTGTGCTTTCTTTCGTTCTGAACAAGTGTTAGTGTTTTCTGCACAAAAGCGATTCTGCCAAGCAATGTGAACAGGCACAGAGAAGGTGCTAGCAGGGAATTCTCTGCCTGCCTTTCCCCAGTGCTCTGCAAGCTCTCCAGGACAACATAAAATCTGGGGCTCTGTGCTTTCTTTCGTTCTGAACAACTGTTACTGTTTTCTGCACAAAAGCGATTCTGCGAAGCAATGTGAACAGGCACAGAGAAGGTGCTAGCAGGGAATTCTCTGCCTGCCTTTCCCCAGTGCTCTGCAACCTCTCCAGGACAACATAAAATCTGGGGCTCTGTGCTTTCTTTCGTTCTGAACAAGTGTTAGTGTTTTCTGCACAAAAGCGATTCTTGCGAAGCAATGTGAACAGGCACAGAAGAGGTGCTAGCAGGGAATTCTCTGCCTGCCTTTCCCCAGTGCTCTGCAAGCTCTCCAGGACAACAGCAAATCTGGGGCTCTGTGCTTTCTAACGTTCTGAACAAGTGTTACTGTTTTCTGCACAAAAGCGATTCTGCGAAGCAATGTGAACACTACTGCTTCCCAGGCACAGAGAAGGTGCTAGCAGGGAATTCTCTGCCTGCCTTTCCCCAGTGCTCTGCAAGCTCTCCAGGACAACATAAAATCTGGGACTCTGTGCTTTCTTTCTTTCTGAACAAGTGTTACTGTTTTCTGCAGAAAAGCGATTCTGCCAAGCAATGTGAACACTTCTGCTTCCCAGGCACAGAGAAGGTGCCAGCAGGGAATTCTCTGCCTGCCTTTCCCCAGTGCTCTGCAAGCTCTCCAGGACAACATAGAATCTGGGGCTCTGTGCTTGCTTTTGTTCTGAAAAACTGTTAGTGTTTTCTGCACAAAAGCGATTCTGCGAAGCAATGTGAACTCTTCTGCTTCCCAGGCACAGAGAAGGTGCTAGCAGGGAATTCTCTGCCTGCCTTTCCCCAGTGCTCTGCAAGCTCTCCAGTGCAACATAAAATCTGGGGCTCTGTGCTTTCTTTCGTTCTGAACAAGTGTTACTGTTTTCTGCACAAAAGCGATCCTGCGAAGCAATGTGAACAGGCACAGAAGAGGTGCTAGCAGGGAATTCTCTGCCTGCCTTTCCCCAGTGCTCTGCAAGCTCTCCAGGACAACATAAAATCTGGGGCTCTGTGCTTCCTTTCGTTCTGAACAAGTGTTAGTGTTTTCTGCACAAAAGCGATTCTTGCGAAGCAATGTGAACAGGCACAGAAGAGGTGCTAGCAGGGAATTCTCTGCCTGCCTTTCCCCAGTGCTCTGCAAGCTCTCCAGTGCAACAGCAAACCTGGGGCTCTGTGCTTTCTTTCGTTCTGAACAAGTGTTAGTGTTTTCTGCACAAAAGCGATTCTGCGAAGCAATGTGAACAGGCACAGAGAAGGTGCTAGCAGGGAATTCTCTGCCTGCCTTTCCCCAGTGCTCTGCAAGCTCTCCAGGACAACATAAAATCTGGGGCTCTGTGCTTCCTTTCGTTCTGAACAAGTGTTAGTGTTTTCTGCACAAAAGCGATTCTTGCGAAGCAATGTGAACAGGCACAGAGAAGGTGCTAGCAGGGAATTCATGCCTGCCTTTCCCCAGTGCTCTGCAAGCTCTCCGGGACAACATAAAATCTAGGGCTCTGTGCTTTCTTTCGTTCTGAACAAGTGTTAGTGTTTTCTGCACAAAAGCGATTCTGCGAAGCAATGTGAACACTTCTCTTTCCCAAGCACAGAGAAGGTGCTAGCAGGGAATTCTCTGCCTGCCTTTCCCCAGTGCTCTGCAAGCTCTCCAGGACAACAGCAAATCTGGGGCTCTGTGCTTTCTTTCCTTCTCAACAAGTGTTAGTGTTTTCTGCACAAAAGCGATTCTGCGAAGCAATGTGAACACTTCTGCTTCCCAGGCACAGAGAAGGTGCTAGCAGGGAATTCTCTGCCTGCCTTTCCCCAGTGCTCTGCAAGCTCTCCAGTGCAACAGCAAACCTGGGGCTCTGTGCTTCCTTTCGTTCTGAACAAGTGTTAGTGTTTTCTGCACAAAAGCGATTCTGCGAAGCAATGTGAACAGGCACAGAGAAGGTGCTAGCAGGGAATTCTCTGCCTGCCTTTCCCCAGTGCTCTGCAAGCTCTCCAGGACAACATAAAATCTGGGGCTCTGTGCTTCCTTTCGTTCTGAACAAGTGTTAGTGTTTTCTGCACAAAAGCGATTCTTGCGAAGCAATGTGAACAGGCACAGAAGAGGTGCTAGCAGGGAATTCTCTGCCTGCCTTTCCCCAGTGCTCTGCAAGCTCTCCAGGACAACATAAAATCTGGGGCTCTGTGCTTCCTTTCGTTCTGAACAAGTGTTAGTGTTTTCTGCACAAAAGCGATTCTGCGAAGCAATGTGAACACTACTGCTTCCCAGGCACAGAGAAGGTGCTAGCAGGGAATTCTCTGCCTGCCTTTCCCCAGTGCTCTGCAAGCTCTCCAGTGCAACATAAAATCTGGGGCTCTGTGCTTTCTTTCATTCTGAACAAGTGTTACTGTTTTCTGCACAAAAGCGATCCTGCGAAGCAATGTGAACAGGCACAGAAGAGGTGCTAGCAGGGAATTCTCTGCCTGCCTTTCCCCAGTGCTCTGCAAGCTCTCCAGGACAACATAAAATCTGGGGCTCTGTGCTTCCTTTCGTTCTGAACAAGTGTTAGTGTTTTCTGCACAAAAGCGATTCTTGCGAAGCAATGTGAACAGGCACAGAAGAGGTGCTAGCAGGGAATTCTCTGCCTGCCTTTCCCCAGTGCTCTGCAAGCTCTCCAGTGCAACAGCAAACCTGGGGCTCTGTGCTTTCTTTCGTTCTGAACAAGTGTTAGTGTTTTCTGCACAAAAGCCATCCTGCGAAGCAATGTGAACAGGCACAGAGAAGGTGCTAGCAGGGAATTCTCTGCCTGCCTTTCCCCAGTGCTCTGCAAGCTCTCCAGGACAACATAAAATCTGGGGCTCTGTGCTTCCTTTCGTTCTGAACAAGTGTTAGTGTTTTCTGCACAAAAGCGATTCTTGCGAAGCAATGTGAACAGGCACAGAGAAGGTGCTAGCAGGGAATTCATGCCTGCCTTTCCCCAGTGCTCTGCAAGCTCTCCGGGACAACATAAAATATGGGGCTCTGTGCTTTCTTTCGTTCTGAACAACTGTTAGTGTTTTCTGCACAGAAGCGATTCTGCGAAGCAATGTGAACACTTCTGCTTCCCAGGCACAGAGAAGGTGCTAGCAGGGAATTCTCTGCCTGCCTTTCCCCAGTGCTCTGCAAGCTCTCCAGGACAACATAGAATCTGGGGCTCTGTGCTTTCTTTCCTTCTCAACAAGTGTTAGTGTTTTCTGCACAGAAGCGATTCTGCGAAGCAATGTGAACACTTCTGCTTCCCAGGCACAGAGAAGGTGCTAGCAGGGAATTCTCTGCCTGCCTTTCCCCAGTGCTCTGCAAGCTCTCCAGGACAACATAAAATCTGGGACTCTGTGCTTTCTTTCTTTCTGAACAAGTGTTACTGTTTTCTGCAGAAAAGCGATTCTGCCAAGCAATGTGAACACTTCTGCTTCCCAGGCACAGAGAAGGTGCTAGCAGGGAATTCTCTGCCTGCCTTTCCCCAGTGCTCTGCAAGCTCTCCAGGACAACATAGAATCTGGGGCTCTGTGCTTTCTTTCGTTCTGAACAAGTGTTAGTGTTTTCTGCACAAAAGCGATTCTGCCAAGCAATGTGAACAGGCACAGAGAAGGTGCTAGCAGGGAATTCTCTGCCTGCCTTTCCCCAGTGCTCTGCAAGCTCTCCAGGACAACATAAAATCTGGGGCTCTGTGCTTTCTTTCGTTCTGAACAACTGTTACTGTTTTCTGCACAAAAGCGATTCTGCGAAGCAATGTGAACAGGCACAGAGAAGGTGCTAGCACGGAATTCTCTGCCTGCCTTTCCCCAGTGCTCTGCAAGCTCTCCAGGACAACATAAAATCTGGGGCTCTGTGCTTTCTTTCGTTCTGAACATGTGTTACTGTTTTCTGCACAAAAGCGATTCTGCGAAGCAATGTGAACACTACTGCTTCCCAGGCACAGAGAAGGTGCTAGCAGGGAATTCTCTGCCTGCCTTTCCCCAGTGCTCTGCAAGCTCTCCAGGACAACATAAAATCTGGGGCTCTGTGCTTTCTTTCGTTCTGAACAAGTGTTAGTGTTTTCTGCACAAAAGCGATTCTTGCGAAGCAATGTGAACAGGCACAGAGAAGGTGCTAGCAGGGAATTCTCTGCCTGCCTTTCCCCAGTGCTCTGCAAGCTCTCCAGGACAACAGCAAATCTGGGGCTCTGTGCTTCCTTTCGTTCTGAACAAGTGTTACTGTTTTCTGCACAAAAGCGATTCTGCCAAGCAATGTGAACACTTCTGCTTCCCAGGCACAGAGAAGGTGCTAGCAGGGAATTCTCTGCCTGCCTTTCCCCAGTGCTCTGCAAGCTCTCCAGTGCAACAGAAAACCTGGGGCTCTGTGCTTTCTTTCATTCTGAACAAGTGTTAGTGTTTTCTGCACAAAAGCGATTCTGCGAAGCAATGTGAACAGACACAGAGAAGGTGCTAGCAGGGAATTCTCTGCCTGCCTTTCCCCAGTGCTCTGCAAGCTCTCCAGGACAACATAAAATCTGGGGCTCTGTGCTTTCTAACGTTCTGAACAAGTGTTACTGTTTTCTGCACAAAAGCGATTCTGCGAAGCAATGTGAACAGGCACAGAGAAGGTGCTAGCAGGGAATTCTCTGCCTGCCTTTCCCCAGTGCTCTGCAAGCTCTCCAGGACAACATAAAATCTGGGGCTCTGTGCTTTCTTTCGTTCTGAACAAGTGTTACTGTTTTCTGCACAAAAGCGATTCTGCCAAGCAATGTGAACACTTCTGTTTCCCAGGCACAGAGAAGGTGCTAGAAGGAATTCTCTGCCTGCCTTTCCCCAGTGCTCTGCACGCTCTCCAGGACAACATAGAATCTGGGGCTCTGTGCTTGCTTTTGTTCTGAAAAACTGTTAGTGTTTTCTGCACAAAAGCGATTCTGCGAAGCAATGTGAACTCTTCTGCTTCCCAGGCACAGAGAAGGTGCTAGCAGGGAATTCTCTGCCTGCCTTTCCCCAGTGCTCTGCAAGCTCTCCAGGACAACATAAAATCTGGGGCTCTGTGCTTTCTTTCATTCTGAACAAGTGTTACTGTTTTCTGCACAAAAGCGATCCTGCGAAGCAATGTGAACAGGCACAGAGAAGGTGCTAGCAGGGAATTCTCTGCCTGCATTTCCCCAG
Source organism: Strix aluco (assembly GCF_031877795.1). NCBI lineage: Eukaryota > Metazoa > Chordata > Aves > Strigiformes > Strigidae > Strix > Strix aluco. The sequence continues at coordinate 1,314,185 of NW_027436667.1, forward strand.
TGCACTGCAAGCTCTCCAGGACAACATAAAATCTGGAGCTCTGTGCTTTCTTTCGTTCTGAACAAGTGTTAGTGTTTTCTGTACAAAAGCGATTCTGCAAAGCAATGTGAACACTTCTGCTTCCCAGGCACAGAGAAGGTGCTAGCAGGGAATTCTCTGCCTGCCTTTCCCCAGTGCTCTGCAAGCTCTCCAGGACAACATAGAATCTGGGGCTCTGTGCTTTCTGTCGTTCTGAACAAGTGTTAGTGTTTTCTGCACAAAAGCGATTCTGCGAAGCAATGTGAACAGGCACAGAGAAGGTGCTAGCAGGGAATTCTCTGCCTGCCTTTCCCCAGTGCTCTGCAAGCTCTCCAGGACAACAGCAAATCTGGGGCTCTGTGCTTTCTTTCGTTCTGAACAAGTGTTACTGTTTTCTGCACAAAAGCGGTTCTGCGAATCAATGTGAACACTACTGCTTCCCAGGCACAGAGAAGGTGCTAGCAGGGAATTCTCTGCCTGCCTTTCCCCAGTGCTCTGCAAGCTCTCCAGGAAAACAGCAAATCTGGGGCTCTGTGCTTTCTAACGTTCTGAACAAGTGTTACTGTTTTCTGCACAAAAGCGATTCTGCGAAGCAATGTGAACAGGCACAGAGAAGGTGCTAGCAGGGAATTCTCTGCCTGCCTTTCCCCAGTGCTCTGCAAGCTCTCCAGTGCAACATAAAATCTGGGGCTCTGTGCTTCCTTTCGTTCTGAACAAGTGTTACTGTTTTCTGCAGAAAAGCGATTCTGCGAAGCAATGTGAACACCTCTGCTTCCCAGGCACAGAGAAGGTGCTAGCAGGGAATTCTCTGCCTGCCTTTCCCCAGTGCTCTGCAAGCTCTCCAGTGCAACAGCAAACCTGGGGCTCTGTGCTTTCTTTCGTTCTGAACAAGTGTTAGTGTTTTCTGCACAAAAGCGATTCTGCGAAGCAATGTGAACACTTCTGCTTCCCAGGCACAGAGAAGGTGCTAGCAGGGAATTCTCTGCCTGCCTTTCCCCAGTGCTCTGCAAGCTCTCCAGGACAACATAGAATCTGGGGCTCTGTGCTTTCTTTTGTTCTGAACAAGTGTTAGTGTTTTCTGCACAAAAGGGATTCTGCGAAGCAATGTGAACACTTCTGCTTCCCAGGCACAGAGAAGGTGCTAGCAGGGAATTCTCTGCCTGCCTTTCCCCAGTGCTCTGCAAGCTCTCCAGGACAACATAGAATCTGGGGCTCTGTGCTTTCTTTCGTTCTGAACAAGTGTTAGTGTTTTCTGCACAAAAGCGATTCTGCGAAGCAATGTGAACACTTCTGCTTCCCAGGCACAGAGAAGGTGCTAGCAGGGAATTCTCTGCCTGCCTTTCCCCAGTGCTCTGCAAGCTCTCCAGGACAACATAGAATCTGGGGCTCTGTGTTTTCTTTCGTTCTGAACAAGTGTTAGTGTTTTCTGCACAAAAGCGATTCTTGCGAAGCAATGTGAACACTTCTGCTTCCCAGGCACAGAGAAGGTGCTAGCAGGGAATTCTCTGCCTGCCTTTCCCCAGTGCTCTGCAAGCTCTCCAGGACAACATAGAATCTGGGGCTCTGTGCTTTCTTTCCTTCTGAACAAGTGTTACTGTTTTCTGCACAAAAGCGATTCTGCCAAGCAATGTGAACACTTCTGCTTCCCAGGCACAGAGAAGGTGCTATCAGGGAATTCTCTGCCTGCCTTTCCCCAGTGCTCTGCAAGCTCTCCAGGAAAACATAGAATCTGGGGCTCTGTGCTTTCTAACGTTCTGAACAAGTGTTACTGTTTTCTGCACAAAAGCGATTCTGCGAAGCAATGTGAACAGGCACAGAGAAGGTGCTAGCAGGGAATTCTCTGCCTGCCTTTCCCCAGTGCTCTGCAAGCTCTCCAGGACAACATAAAATCTGGGGCTCTGTGCTTTCTTTCGTTCTGAACAAGTGTTACTGTTTTCTGCACAAAAGCGATTCTGCCAAGCAATGTGAACACTTCTGCTTCCCAGGCACAGAGAAGGTGCTAGCAGGGAATTCTCTGCCTGCCTTTCCCCAGTGCTCTGCAAGCTCTCCAGGACAACAGCAAATCTGGGGCTCTGTGCTTTCTAACGTTCTGAACAAGTGTTACTGTTTTCTGCACAAAAGCGATTCTGCGAAGCAATGTGAACACTACTGCTTCCCAGGCACAGAGAAGGTGCTAGCAGGGAATTCTCTGCCTGCCTTTCCCCAGTGCTCTGCAAGCTCTCCAGGACAACATAAAATCTGGGACTCTGTGCTTTCTTTCTTTCTGAACAAGTGTTACTGTTTTCTGCACAAAAGCGATTCTGCGAAGCAATGTGAACACTTCTGCTTCCCAGGCACAGAGAAGGTGCTAGCAGGGAATTCTCTGCCTGCCTTTCCCCAGTGCTCTGCAAGCTCTCAGGACAAGAGCAAATCTGGGGCTCTGTGCTTTCTTTCCTTTTCAACAAGTGTTAGTGTTTTCTGCACAAAAGCGATTCTGCCAAGCAATGTTAACACTTCTGCTTCCCAGGCACAGAGAAGGTGCTAGCAGGGAATTCTCTGCCTGCCTTTCCCCAGTGCTCTGCAAGCTCTCCAGGACAACATAGAATCTGGGGCTCTGTGCTTCCTTTCGTTATGAACAAGTGTTAGTGTTTTCTGCACAAAAGCGATTCTTGCGAAGCAATGCGAACAGGCACAGAGAAGGTGCTAGCAGGGAATTCATGCCTGCCTTTCCCCAGTGCTCTGCAAGCTCTCCGGGACAACATAAAATCTAGGGCTCTGTGCTTTCTTTCGTTCTCAACAAGTGTTAGTGTTTTCTGCACAAAAGCGATTCTGCGAAGCAATGTGAACACTTCTACTTCCCAGGCACAGAGAAGGTGCTAGCAGGGAATTCTCTGCCTGCCTTTCCCCAGTGCTCTGCAAGCTCTCCAGGACAACAGCAAATCTGGGGCTCTGTGCTTTCTTTCCTTCTCAACAAGTGTTAGTGTTTTCTGCACAAAAGCGATTCTGCGAAGCAATGTGAACACTTCTGCTTCCCAGGCACAGAGAAGGTGCTAGCAGGGAATTCTCTGCCTGCCTTTCCCCAGTGCTCTGCAAGCTCTCCAGTGCAACAGCAAACCTGGGGCTCTGTGCTTCCTTTCGTTCTGAACAAGTGTTAGTGTTTTCTGCACAAAAGCGATTCTGCGAAGCAATGTGAACAGGCACAGAGAAGGTGCTAGCAGGGAATTCTCTGCCTGCCTTTCCCCAGTGCTCTGCAAGCTCTCCAGGACAACATAAAATCTGGGGCTCTGTGCTTCCTTTCGTTCTGAACAAGTGTTAGTGTTTTCTGCACAAAAGCGATTCTTGCGAAGCAATGTGAACAGGCACAGAAGAGGTGCTAGCACGGAATTCTCTGCCTGCCTTTCCCCAGTGCTCTGCAAGCTCTCCAGGACAACATAAAATCTGGGGCTCTGTGCTTCCTTTCGTTCTGAACAAGTGTTACTGTTTTCTGCACAAAAGCGATTCTGCGAAGCAATGTGAACACTTCTGCTTCCCAGGCACAGAGAAGGTGCTAGCAGGGAATTCTCTGCCTGCCTTTCCCCAGTGCTCTGCAAGCTCTCCAGGACAACATAAAATCTGGGACTCTGTGCTTTCTTTCTTTCTGAACAAGTGTTACTGTTTTCTGCAGAAAAGCGATTCTGCCAAGCAATGTGAAAACTTCTGCTTCCCAGGCACAGAGAAGGTGCTAGCAGGGAATTCTCTGCCTGCCTTTCCCCAGTGCTCTGCAAGCTCTCCAGGACAACATAGAATCTGGGGCTCTGTGCTTTCTTTCGTTCTGAACAAGTGTTAGTGTTTTCTGCACAAAAGCGATTCTTGCGAAGCAATGTGAACAGGCACAGAAGAGGTGCTAGCAGGGAATTCTCTGCCTGCCTTTCCCCAGTGCTCTGCAAGCTCTCCAGGACAACAGCAAATCTGGGGCTCTGTGCTTTCTAACGTTCTGAACAAGTGTTACTGTTTTCTGCACAAAAGCGATTCTGCGAAGCAATGTGAACACTACTGCTTCCCAGGCACAGAGAAGGTGCTAGCAGGGAATTCTCTGCCTGCCTTTCCCCAGTGCTCTGCAAGCTCTCCAGGACAACATAAAATCTGGGACTCTGTGCTTTCTTTCTTTCTGAACAAGTGTTACTGTTTTCTGCAGAAAAGCGATTCTGCGAAGCAATGTGAACACTTCTGCTTCCCAGGCACAGAGAAGGTGCTAGCAGGGAATTCTCTGCCTGCCTTTCCCCAGTGCTCTGCAAGCTCTCCAGGACAACATAGAATCTGGGGCTCTGTGCTTGCTTTTGTTCTGAAAAACTGTTAGTGTTTTCTGCACAAAAGCGATTCTGCGAAGCAATGTGAACTCTTCTGCTTCCCAGGCACATAGAAGGTGCTAGCAGGGAATTCTCTGCCTGCCTTTCCCCAGTGCTCTGCAAGCTCTCCAGTGCAACATAAAATCTGGGGCTCTGTGCTTTCTTTCGTTCTGAACAAGTGTTACTGTTTTCTGCACAAAAGCGATCCTGCGAAGCAATGTGAACAGGCACAGAAGAGGTGCTAGCAGGGAATTCTCTGCCTGCCTTTCCCCAGTGCTCTGCAAGCTCTCCAGGACAACATAAAATCTGGGGCTCTGTGCTTCCTTTCGTTCTGAACAAGTGTTAGTGTTTTCTGCACAAAAGCGATTCTTGCGAAGCAATGTGAACAGGCACAGAAGAGGTGCTAGCAGGGAATTCTCTGCCTGCCTTTCCCCAGTGCTCTGCAAGCTCTCCAGTGCAACAGCAAACCTGGGGCTCTGTGCTTTCTTTCGTTCTGAACAAGTGTTAGTGTTTTCTGCACAAAAGCGATTCTGCGAAGCAATGTGAACAGGCACAGAGAAGGTGCTAGCAGGGAATTCTCTGCCTGCCTTTCCCCAGTGCTCTGCAAGCTCTCCAGGACAACATAAAATCTGGGGCTCTGTGCTTCCTTTCGTTCTGAACAAGTGTTAGTGTTTTCTGCACAAAAGCGATTGTGCGAAGCAATGTGAACACTACTGCTTCCCAGGCACAGAGAAGGTGCTAGCAGGGAATTCTCTGCCTGCCTTTCCCCAGTGCTCTGCAAGCTCTCCAGTGCAACATAAAATCTGGGGCTCTGTGCTTTCTTTCATTCTGAACAAGTGTTACTGTTTTCTGCACAAAAGCGATCCTGCGAAGCAATGTGAACAGGCACAGAAGAGGTGCTAGCAGGGAATTCTCTGCCTGCCTTTCCCCAGTGCTCTGCAAGCTCTCCAGGACAACATAAAATCTGGGGCTCTGTGCTTCCTTTCGTTCTGAACAAGTGTTAGTGTTTTCTGCACAAAAGCGATTCTTGCGAAGCAATGTGAACAGGCACAGAAGAGGTGCTAGCAGGGAATTCTCTGCCTGCCTTTCCCCAGTGCTCTGCAAGCTCTCCAGTGCAACAGCAAACCTGGGGCTCTGTGCTTTCTTTCGTTCTGAACAAGTGTTAGTGTTTTCTGCACAAAAGCCATCCTGCGAAGCAATGTGAACAGGCACAGAGAAGGTGCTAGCAGGGAATTCATGCCTGCCTTTCCCCAGTGCTCTGCAAGCTCTCCGGGACAACATAAAATCTAGGGCTCTGTGCTTTCTTTCGTTCTGAACAAGTGTTAGTGTTTTCTGCACAAAAGCGATTCTGCGAAGCAATGTGAACACTTCTGCTTCCCAGGCACAGAGAAGGTGCTAGCAGGGAATTCTCTGCCTGCCTTTCCCCAGTGCTCTGCAAGCTCTCCAGTGCAACAGCAAACCTGGGGCTCTGTGCTTCCTTTCGTTCTGAACAAGTGTTAGTGTTTTCTGCACAAAAGCGATTCTGCGAAGCAATGTGAACAGGCACAGAGAAGGTGCTAGCAGGGAATTCTCTGCCTGCCTTTCCCCAGTGCTCTGCAAGCTCTCCAGGACAACATAAAATCTGGGGCTCTGTGCTTCCTTTCGTTCTGAACAAGTGTTAGTGTTTTCTGCACAAAAGCGATTCTTGCGAAGCAATGTGAACAGGCACAGAAGAGGTGCTAGCAGGGAATTCTCTGCCTGCCTTTCCCCAGTGCTCTGCAAGCTCTCCAGGACAACATAAAATCTGGGGCTCTGTGCTTCCTTTCGTTCTGAACAAGTGTTAGTGTTTTCTGCACAAAAGCGATTCTGCGAAGCAATGTGAACACTACTGCTTCCCAGGCACAGAGAAGGTGCTAGCAGGGAATTCTCTGCCTGCCTTTCCCCAGTGCTCTGCAAGCTCTCCAGGACAACATAAAATCTGGGGCTCTGTGCTTTCTTTCGTTCTGAACAAGTGTTACTGTTTTCTGCACAAAAGCGATTCTGCGAAGCAATGTGAACACTACTGCTTCCCAGGCACAGAGAAGGTGCTAGCAGGGAATTCTCTGCCTGCCTTTCCCCAGTGCTCTGCAAGCTCTCCAGGACAACATAAAATCTGGGGCTCTGTGCTTTCTTTCGTTCTGAACAAGTGTTACTGTTTTCTGCAGAAAAGCGATTCTGCGAAGCAATGTGAACAGGCACAGAGAAGGTGCTAGCAGGGAATTCTCTGCCTGCCTTTCCCCAGTGCTCTGCAAGCTCTCCAGGACAACATAAAATCTGGGGCTCTGTGCTTCCTTTCGTTCTGAACAAGTGTTAGTGTTTTCTGCACAAAAGCGATTCTTGCGAAGCAATGTGAACAGGCACAGAGAAGGTGCTAGCAGGGAATTCATGCCTGCCTTTCCCCAGTGCTCTGCAAGCTCTCCGGGACAACATAAAATCTAGGGCTCTGTGCTTTCTTTCGTTCTGAACAAGTGTTAGTGTTTTCTGCACAGAAGCGATTCTGCGAAGCAATGTGAACACTTCTGCTTCCCAGGCACAGAGAAGGTGCTAGCAGGGAATTCTCTGCCTGCCTTTCCCCAGTGCTCTGCAAGCTCTCCAGGACAACATAGAATCTGGGGCTCTGTGCTTTCTTTCCTTCTCAACAAGTGTTAGTGTTTTCTGCACAGAAGCGATTCTGCGAAGCAATGTGAACACTTCTGCTTCCCAGGCACAGAGAAGGTGCTAGCAGGGAATTCTCTGCCTGCCTTTCCCCAGTGCTCTGCAAGCTCTCCAGGACAACATAAAATCTGGGACTCTGTGCTTTCTTTCTTTCTGAACAAGTGTTACTGTTTTCTGCAGAAAAGCGATTCTGCCAAGCAATGTGAACACTTCTGCTTCCCAGGCACAGAGAAGGTGCTAGCAGGGAATTCTCTGCCTGCCTTTCCCCAGTGCTCTGCAAGCTCTCCAGGACAACATAGAATCTGGGGCTCTGTGCTTTCTTTCGTTCTGAACAAGTGTTAGTGTTTTCTGCACAAAAGCGATTCTGCGAAGCAATGTGAACAGGCACAGAGAAGGTGCTAGCAGGGAATTCTCTGCCTGCCTTTCCCCAGTGCTCTGCAAGCTCTCCAGGACAACATAAAATCTGGGGCTCTGTGCTTTCTTTCGTTCTGAACAACTGTTACTGTTTTCTGCACAAAAGCGATTCTGCGAAGCAATGTGAACAGGCACAGAGAAGTTGCTAGCAGGGAATTCTCTGCCTGCCTTTCCCCAGTGCTCTGCAAGCTCTCCAGGACAACATAAAATCTGGGGCTCTGTGCTTTCTTTCGTTCTGAACAAGTGTTACTGTTTTCTGCAGAAAAGCGATTCTGCCAAGCAATGTGAACACTTCTGCTTCCCAGGCTCAGAGAAGGTGCTAGCAGGGAATTCTCTGCCTGCCTTTCCCCAGTGCTCTGCAAGCTCTCCAGGACAACATAGAATCTGGGGCTCTGTGCTTTCTTTCGTTCTGAACAAGTGTTACTGTTTTCTGCACAAAAGCGATTCTGCCAAGCAATGTGAACAGGCACAGAGAAGGTGCTAGCAGGGAATTCTCTGCCTGCCTTTCCCCAGTGCTCTGCAAGCTCTCCAGGACAACATAAAATCTGGGGCTCTGTGCTTTCTTTCGTTCTGAACAAGTGTTACTGTTTTCTGCAGAAAAGCGATTCTGCGAAGCAATGTGAACAGGCACAGAGAAGGTGCTAGCAGGGAATTCTCTGCCTGCCTTTCCCCAGTGCTCTGCAAGCTCTCCAGGACAACATAGAATCTGGGGCTCTGTGCTTGCTTTTGTTCTGAAAAACTGTTAGTGTTTTCTGCACAAAAGCGATTCTGCGAAGCAATGTGAACACTTCTGCTTCCCAGGCACAGAGAAGGTGCTAGCAGGGAATTCTCTGCCTGCCTTTCCCCAGTGCTCTGCAAGCTCTCCAGGACAACATAAAATCTGGGGCTCTGTGCTTTCTTTCGTTCTGAACAAGTGTTACTGTTTTCTGCAGAAAAGCGATTCTGCGAAGCAATGTGAACAGGCACAGAGAAGGTGCTAGCAGGGAATTCTCTGCCTGCCTTTCCCCAGTGCTCTGCAAGCTCTCCAGGACAACAGCAAATCTGGGGCTCTGTGCTTTCTAACGTTCTGAACAAGTGTTAGTGTTTTCTGCACAAAAGCGATTCTGCCAAGCAATGTGAACACTACTGCTTCCCAGGCACAGAGAAGGTGCTAGCAGGGAATTCTCTGCCTGCCTTTCCCCAGTGCTCTGCAAGCTCTCCAGGACAACATAAAATCTGGGGCTCTGTGATTTCTTTCGTTCTGAACAAGTGTTAGTGTTTTCTGCACAAAAGCGATTCTGCAAAGCAATGTGAACACTTCTGCTTCCCAGGCACAGAGAAGGTGCTAGCAGGGAATTCTCTGCCTGCCTTTCCCCAGTGCTCTGCAAGCTCTCCAGGACAACAGCAAATCTGGGGCTCTGTGCTTTCTTTCCTTCTCAACAAGTGTTAGTGTTTTCTGCACAAAAGCGATTCTGCGAAGCAATGTGAACACTTCTGCTTCCCAGGCACAGAGAAGGTGCTAGCAGGGAATTCTCTGCCTGCCTTTCCCCAGTGCTCTGTAAGCTCTCCAGGGCAACATAAAATCTGGGGGTCTGTGCTTCCTTTCGTTATGAACAAGTGTTAGTGTTTTCTGCACAAAAGCGATTCTTGCGAAGCAATGTGAACAGGCACAGAAGAGGTGCTAGCAGGGAATTCTCTGCCTGCCTTTCCCCAGTGCTCTGCAAGCTCTCCAGGACAACATAAAATCTGGGACTCTGTGCTTCCTTTCGTTCTGAACAAGTGTTAGTGTTTTCTGCACAAAAGCGATTCTGCAAAGCAATGTGAACAGGCACAGAGAAGGTGCTAGCAGGGAATTCTCTGCCTGCCTTTCCCCAGTGCTCTGCAAGCTCTCCAGGGCAACATAAAATCTGGGGCTCTGTGCTTCCTTTCGTTCTGAACAAGTGTTACTGTTGTCTGCACAAAAGCGATTCTGCGAAGCAATGTGAACACTTCTGCTTCCCAGGCACAGAGAAGGTGCTAGCAGGGAATTCTCTGCCTGCCTTTCCCCAGTGCTCTGCAAGCTCTCCAGGACAACAGCAAATCTGGGGCTCTGTGCTTTCTTTCCTTCTCAACAAGTGTTAGTGTTTTCTGCACAAAAGCGATTCTGCCAAGCAATGTGAACACTTCTGCTTCCCAGGCACAGAGAAGGTGCTAGCAGGGAATTCTCTGCCTGCCTTTCCCCAGTGCTCTGCAAGCTCTCCAGGACAAGAACAAATCTGGGGCTCTGTGCTTTCTAACGTTCTGAACAAGTGTTACTGTTTTCTGCACAAAAGCGATTCTGCGAAGCAATGTGAACACTTCTGCTTCCCAGGCACAGAGAAGGTGCTAGCAGGGAATTCTCTGCCTGCCTTTCCCCAGTGCTCTGCAAGCTCTCCAGTGCAACAGAAAACCTGGGGCTCTGTGCTTTCTTTCGTTCTGAACAAGTGTTAGTGTTTTCTGCACAAAAGCGATTCTGCGAAGCAATGTGAACAGGCACAGAGAAGGTGCTAGCAGGGAATTCTCTGCCTGCCTTTCCCCAGTGCTCTGCAAGCTCTCCAGGACAACATAAAACCTGGGGCTCTGTGCTTTCTTTCGTTCTGAACAAGTGTTAGTGTTTTCTGCACAAAAGCCATCCTGCGAAGCAATGTGAACAGGCACAGAGAAGGTGCTAGCAGGGAATTCTCTGCCTGCCTTTCCCCAGTGCTCTGCAAGCTCTCCAGGACAACATAAAATCTGGGGCTCTGTGCTTCCTTTCGTTCTGAACAAGTGTTAGTGTTTTCTGCACAAAAGCGATTCTTGCGAAGCAATGTGAACAGGCACAGAGAAGGTGCTAGCAGGGAATTCATGCCTGCCTTTCCCCAGTGCTCTGCAAGCTCTCCGGGACAACATAAAATCTAGGGCTCTGTGCTTTCTTTCGTTCTGAACAAGTGTTAGTGTTTTCTGCACAAAAGCGATTCTGCGAAGCAATGTGAACACTTCTGCTTCCCAGGCACAGAGAAGGTGCTAGCAGGGAATTCTCTGCCTGCCTTTCCCCAGTGCTCTGCAAGCTCTCCAGGACAACATAGAATCTGGGGCTCTGTGCTTTCTTTCCTTCTCAACAAGTGTTAGTGTTTTCTGCACAGAAGCGATTCTGCGAAGCAATGTGAACACTTCTGCTTCCCAGGCACAGAGAAGGTGCTAGCAGGGAATTCTCTGCCTGCCTTTCCCCAGTGCTCTGTAAGCTCTCCAGTGCAACAGCAAACCTGGGGCTCTGTGCTTCCTTTCGTTCTGAACAAGTGTTAGTGTTTTCTGCACAAAAGCGATTCTGCGAAGCAATGTGAACAGGCACAGAGAAGGTGCTAGCAGGGAATTCTCTGCCTGCCTTTCCCCAGTGCTCTGCAAGCTCTCCAGGACAACATAAAATCTGGGGCTCTGTGCTTCCTTTCGTTCTGAACAATGTTAGTATTTTCTGCACAAAAGCGATTCTTGCGAAGCAATGTGAACAGGCACAGAAGAGGTGCTAGCAGGGAATTCTCTGCCTGCCTTTCCCCAGTGCTCTGCAAGCTCTCCAGGACAACATAAAATCTGGGGCTCTGTGCTTCCTTTCGTTCTGAACAAGTGTTACTGTTTTCTGCACAAAAGCGATTCTGCGAAGCAATGTGAACACTTCTGCTTCCCAGGCACAGAGAAGGTGCTAGCAGGGAATTCTCTGCCTGCCTTTCCCCAGTGCTCTGCAAGCTCTCCAGGACAACATAAAATCTGGGACTCTGTGCTTTCTTTCTTTCTGAACAAGTGTTACTGTTTTCTGCAGAAAAGCGATTCTGCCAAGCAATGTGAACACTTCTGCTTCCCAGGCACAGAGAAGGTGCTAGCAGGGAATTCTCTGCCTGCCTTTCCCCAGTGCTCTGCAAGCTCTCCAGGACAACATAGAATCTGGGGCTCTGTGCTTTCTTTCGTTCTGAACAAGTGTTAGTGTTTTCTGCAGAAAAGCGATTCTGCCAAGCAATGTGAACAGGCACAGAGAAGGTGCTAGCAGGGAATTCTCTGCCTGCCTTTCCCCAGTGCTCTGCAAGCTCTCCAGGACAACA